>NW_016107422.1:4262645-4398373 GCF_001604975.1 Cebus imitator | reverse complement strand
TCCTGCCTCAGCCTCCTGAGTAGCTGGGATTACAGGGACGTACCACCATGCCCAGCTAATTTTTTGTATTTTTAGTAGAGACGGGGTTTCACCATGTTGACCAGGATGGTCTCGATCTGTTGACCTTGTGATCCACCTGCCTCGGCCTCCCGAAGTGTTGGGATTACAGGCGTGAGCCACCATGCCCGGCCTCTTGTTAAAAATTTATGAATAATTGGTGGGGGACTAGGGGAGGGATAGTGGGGGTTGGGGGATAGTGGAGGGATAGCATTAGGAGAAATACCTAATGTAGATGGCGGGGTGATGGACGCAGCAAACAGCCGTGGCATGTGTATACTGTGTAACAAACCTGCAGGTTCTGCACATGTACCCCAGAACTTAAAGTGTAATAAAAAAATTATGAATAATTTCAAGAGGTCTACAGGAGAGCATGAAACCACGCTTTTGGCTTTCGAAGTTGGGAACCTGTGCAGCAGCTCAGGTCGGGCATTCATGAAGCCAGTCCTGAGTCCTGGGGAATAAAAGTCAAAGGGCAAGACCCCCCACCCCAGCTGATAGTGGAGAGGCTACCTAAGGATGTTGAACATAGGGGCGTTCAGTGTGGGCCTGGAAAAGAAATTGCCATTGCCATCTAGATCAAATCCATTCTTCATATTGACTTGTGGAAAGGGACACAGTTGAATGCCGTGTGATAGAGAAACACAGCATCCTCATGGCTGGTGACAAGAAGGAGGTTGGGCTGTCATGGCAGGGACAGCTTGTCTGGGAAAGGGTCACGGCTCCTCCATGTGTGAGAGCCTGTGGCCACTGCCGTGTCCACTCAGGGGAAAGGGCAGAGGCAGAATAAGGTGGGTGCATGCACAGAACAATCCAAACAGGAAGAATGCAAGAAAGGAATGGAACGTTCTGGAATAACAGGGGAGTTACACAGACTCATCAGCCAGCTGGTACCCAGGCCAAGTCAGACAGAAAAAAATCAAGTCCAAGAAAATTGTGGTGAAACCCTGTGAAGCAGACATTCCCTTGGACCCTAGCAATCCGAAAGGTGTTCTCCATTTCTGAGGAGTTTGGGTATACCATTTTTTGACTCTCCCTCTCCCTGACCCTCCATTTTCATCTGTTCTTTTTAATTACGGTGTTCTGGCCTCTTCTGGTTTAATTGCTCAGTGTCTGTCATGTGGCGGGTGTCTCATTAATAGGACGCATTCTTTGGTTCTCATTTAGCAAAAGATGATCCATGACCCTCGCTCAGTGTGCGGCTTTGCAGAGCTGGCTTCTGTTCCAGATGACTTGCTGAGTTAGCAGGGCTGGCTGGCCTGCTGAACAGTCCTCCCGGAGTTCCATATGCACAGGGATGCTAATTAGTGAGGAGGACCCTCCGCAAGTTCACGCGGAGAGACCATCAAAGTTTCAGAGCTTCTCTCTGGCAGACTGGACCTTTCCACAGCCTCTGTCTTCAATTTCTTCTTTTCCTGTGCCTTATTGAAAGAGTTTCTTCTTCTCATTTCGTTCCCCAATCCTCTCACCTCCTCACCACACAGTGGCCAAGCCTTCCATTGGTCACTCCCCAGACACTGAGCGTCTATGTACAATGCCCATGCCAGTGCTGGGTCCCGAAGCGTTGCTGGGAGGGGCAGTGCCTGTTATTGAGGTTGCTATGTGGTTTATGTCTTCCTGAGGCCGATGGAATCTGCCTACAGGAGCCTCAGAAACATGTACATATTCTTTTGTGTTTGACTTTTAAAAAGAAATCTGACCACAATGAGATGCCACTTCAGATCCATTAGAATGGTTCCTAGCAAAAAAAAAAACCAAAATAACAAGTGTTGGCGAGGATGTGGAAACATTAGAACCCTTGTGCACTGTTGGTGGGAGTGTAAAATGGTGCAGTCATTAGGGAAAATTAAAATAGAACTACCATATGACTCAGTCATTTCACTTGTGGGGATATACCCAAAAGAAGTGAAAGCAGGAACTTGTACAGGTGCTCACACCCTCATGTTTATAGCAGCATTATTCATGATAACCAAAAGTAGAAGCAACCATAGATAGTGTCCATCAGTGGATGAATGGAGAAATAAAATAGAATGTATCCATGTAAAGGAATCGCATTCAGCTTTAAAGCGGAAGGAGTCTCCAGCACACGCTACAACCTGCACGAACTGTGAAGATCTTATACTCAGTAAAATAAACTAGTCACAAAAGTATAAATACTGTATGATTCCACCTGCATAAAGTTCCTAGAGAAGTCCTATTTATAGAGCAGAAAGTGGAATGGCGGTTGTCCGGGGGGGGAGGGAGAATGGACAGTGTGTGTTTCATGGGGACGGAGTTTCTGTTTTAAAAGATGAAGTTTTGGAGACGGATGGTGATGTTGGCTAAACAACACGGCAAACGTGCTTCATGCCACTGAGCTGTACACCTAGAAATGGTCAGATGGTAAATTTTATGTTACATGTATTTTATCACAGTTTTAAAAATAAAGCCCAAATGCCTGGAGGAAATCTTGAGAAATATTTTACATGAACATAAATTAGAATGAACTGAAGAGTGGCAGGCAGGCACCGTCTCCTGATGAAAATTTGTCTTCCTATATCAGTGCCTTGCACATAAATTAATAAAACCTCCTACAGAGTCTGTTGGTGACTGAGAGGGAAGCAAGGGGATCTTGGTGAGGGTCCTGGGATGTCTGGGTTTGTCAGGATAAAGTGTCCCTTGCCCAGGAACATGTGAGCACTGGCTGGCAGCCCGGCTTCTGCTTCGCCAGGAGTCTGGGCATCACGGAGATTCATCTTCGTCCTGGCACCCACCGCGTGGTGCCCAGCCAGCCCTGCACTTGGTTAGCTCTGCTCGAGAATCCAACCTGGTTCCATTTTCAATTTTGGAAGTGTTGTTGTGGATTAAAAACCGGTCAAATGATGGGAAAGAGTCAGAGAGAACAGCTGCTCTGTCCCCGCTATCCTGCCAAGGCCTAAATGAGCCTCCAGGAAGCTTCAGAGAGATGAGGGATGCATTTCCTAGCAGGAGTGATGCATGGCCCAGGAATGGCAAGTCATGTCCGGGCTTGTGGCACCCTGGGGACGACCGGTCGGTGCAGCGCCAACTGGCTGCCAGTGCTCACGCATGCACGATGGAAACTTGATCTTAAGGTTTCTGGTGAAACTTTAAGGACTTTGCAATGGGGACATATGACAACCTTGGCTGTTGCTAATGAGGTGGCTAATCCATTTAGCTCTTCGTAAGAAGATGCACAAGGACGGGATACACAGAGCAACCAGTCATTTGCTGTCGCCTGAGTGTTGGTACATTTTCTTGACTTCCTTTTTGCCCATCTCTTACCTGTAAGTTTCATCTTCACTGAATAGCTTACGGAGCCCAGAACACTGGTATATAAGTCAAAGATGGAACTTCTGGATTGTCTTCTCCCAGCCCATGCTGAAGGGGCTGTCAACTAATAGGTTCCATGGATAAGGAAAAATGAATTATTCTTGCTTGTCCTGTCAGGCTTGGCCTCAGCACCAAAGCCCGGGTCTCTGTGCCCCTAGGAGTTGGGGTAGGGCTTCCTTCCCAAGAACCCTCTAAAGACCTTCTGTAAAACTCTCAATTTCAAGGCTGTGCAGAGCCAGATGTGGGTCTCTTGACGAGGGGACCATGTGCCCAGCCCAGGCAGGTCTTCAAGCAGGAGAAAGCAAGCCCACCTCTGCCTCTGAGGCCACCGGATCTAAAGGATCCATCAGTGTTGGCTTCTCTCCAAGCGAGACTTCTTTCTGCTGGAGAGAACAGTGTGGTGGAGGTGGGAGGCAGGAGGATGCTTCAGGAAGGAGGCGAGACACGAAACACGAAGGAGTTCCTCCCCAGCTGGGAGCTCCTGGTGCCATCAGCGGTAAATCCCTTTGGATGTGGAGGTCTAGGTAGAATTTTCATTGTTGTTTGACTTTATTTAATATTAAAATGGTATTACAGCATAATTTAGACAATAGTTTTTTTTTACACGGATGTTTATTTTTGGTGTTCTTATCCATTTTTCATGCATATCTATGCACGGTAGCATAACACTTTTGTAGACACGGTTTATCATGCTTTCTCATTTAACATGAGAGAATAATAACAAATAACTGTGATGGCTGCAATGCACATAGTAATTTTAGTTAGTTGCAGAAAGTCAATCTAGTTGACATATTTTTAAAAGTTCCTTCTGCTGTAGATTTTAGGTCATTTCTAATCTTTAGTTATCATGAAAAGATAGGAAATGTATATCTTTGTAAAAATAGTTTTTTTCATTTTGAGTTAATTTCTTTCTTTTCTTTTTTCTTTCTTTCTTTCTTTCTTTCTTTTTTTTTAATAGATGGAGTCTTGTTCTGTCACCCAGGCTGAAGTGCACTGGTGCAATCTCAGCTCACTGCAACCTTCCCATCTCGGGTTCAAGCGATTTTCGTGCCTCAGCCTCCCAAGTAGCTGGGATTACAGGCATGTGCCACTACGCCTGGCCAATTTTTGTATTTTTGGTAGAGATGAGGTTTCACCATGTTGGCCAGGCTGGTCTTGAACTCCTGACCTCAGGTGATCCACCTGCCTCGACCTCCCAATGTGCTGGGATTACAGGCGTGAGCCACTGTGCCTGACTGGTTTTGAGTTAATTTTAATGTCAAATAATTGTTCTTGCTGTAAAGGTCTTGAGCAGCTGCTGTGGCTACTATCAGCAAGAAATGAGTGTCCTTCCTCCTACAGGCTCATCAGCATTGGGTTTTAGGATTAACACTTATTTTCTTTTTTTTTAAACTTGTAGTTCTTTTTTTCTGAAGAAGAAAGAGAGAAAGAAAGAAAGAGAAAGAATAAATAAAAAAGAAAAAAAAAGAATGAAGGAGAGGAAGAAAGAGGAAGAGGAAGAGGGAGAGAGAATGGGGGTGTTGCTTTACTGCCCAGGCTAGAATGCAGTCTAAAAATGGGTATGCCTGTAATTGTGTTTAATAATAGAGACATGAAAAAAAAAATGAGGGAAGAAAATAACTAACAAGCAGCCAACCAATATTTCATTTAAACCTGTAAATAGATGTGATGTGGTACTGATAAGAGTGTATATTTTGTGTATTTAAAGTGGAGAGTTCTATAAATGGTAATTAAGTTTACTTGTTCTGGATCTGAGTTCAAGTCCTGGATATTGATGTTAACTTTTTGTCTCATTGATCTGTCTAATATTGATGTTGAAGTCTCCCACTATTATGGTGTGGGAGTCCAAGTCTCTTTATAAGTCTTACATATCTGAGTATTCCTGTATTGGGTGCGTATGTATTTAGGATCTGTAGCTCTTCTTGTTACATTGATCCTTTTATCATTATGTAATATCCTTCTTTGCTTCTTTTGATCTTTGTTGCTTTAAAGTCTATTTTATCAGCAAAAATTGCAACTCCTGCTTTCTATTTATTTATTTATTTTTGCTCTCCATTTGGTTGGTAAAGTTTTCTCCATCCCTTTGTTTTGAGTCTTTGTGTATACTTGCATGTGAGATGAACACTTATTTTCAATCTGATTTTTATGTGCATCACTTTAATGAGCATGTCCTTGAGGTGGTAGCTGACTGGAGCAGTAACCCTTATGTCTGGAATCTTCTCTCTCTTGTCTTACTTGCACTAGTCTGTAAATATTTGCTCATGCTAGCATTTGGAAGTCCTGCTGTACTCAGTTGGGGCATGCTTTGGAAGAAAGCACAGAAGAGGTTCTGCCTGTGATGGTCTAGCTGGAGAGTATAAAGATGAGCTCATAAGTCCTTGTAGAATCATAGATGATCATGAGTTCCACAAAGAACAAGGAAATGTGTTGTGAGAGGGAGTACCCAGGCATACCTGCTCCAGATTGGATTTCAGGGGAGGAGTCTCCGAGGAAAGTGGAATGAGGCTGAGGAGGTAGTGGTGGAAGGGAAGCAGAAGGACTCTCCTGGCAGAGGGAAGAGAAGACGTGAGGGTCAAGGGTGGGAAAGGCCACCACAGCCGAGGCCCCCGGAGAATGGGGAGAGGTAGCAACTTGGTTAGAGAAGTAGTCGGGGACTAGACCATGACCTTGCAGGCTGGTGGAGGAGTTGATTTGGGCTTTCAGCACTGTAGAAACACAATGAATTGCCTACACACATTCTCATAAGAGTACAGGTTTTTGATGTTTATATCTTCACCCAAGACAATTTCCCTGAATCCATTTGGGAGGTTTCTGGGTATCCAGCTAGAGGAGAAATTTGACCAGCTAGGTTGCCCTGGACCTACAAAATGGTTTTCCACTTGAGATCCTGGCATTTCATTGCTAGGGTGTGGTCTGCTTCAAACCCTTCACATCCAACTGTAGATAAATTTTGCAATATAAATGCTTTGTAAATGACCACACTGATTTCTTGCTTTAGGTGTAGACAGCTGCAAAGTAGCTTAGAGTGCTTTTGTAGAAGTGGAAGTCACAAGGACTTCGCCTAGTTCAATTTTTTACTTGTCAAAAATAGCATAGTTACATCAAAGATATCTAGAGAAACTTTTTCTAGGCTTGAAGACAAATCCCTTCCTCTTCCAGGGACGTCCACTTAATGTGACCACTTACTGCTTTTTACTCCAAACAGTGTATCTACATCAGAACTAAACTCTTCCATTACAGAGGACTGCCTCTGGGTCCTTCTGATCACTGTGCCGTGGCACTTCTGCCTGTGGGTCTCAAAATGACTCATTTTCCCATGGGTTGAGTTTATAATCTTGTACAGTTTTGGGAATTAACCTGAAAAAGAGACTGGGCTGGCAATAAAAATGTAGCAAATGAATTGCTAATTATTGTAACCATCGCTCTGAGCTTTTGTTGGTTACCTGCTGCCTGCCTATGCTACTTATGTTAAAAAATTAGCCATTTATTATGGTTTTGAATAAACACGTTGATAAACAGCCATATTTAGAATCATACAGACATCTCATGTCAATGGACATTTGTATTTCACCTTGTTATAGTCCATAAATCTCATTTTGAATTTCAATTTGTTATTGAGATGTAACATACATACAACAGAATGTGTAAAGGCTATTACTAATCTTCAACACACAGTCTGATAAAATTGTATCTCTGTGTACACTCTGACCAAGATATACGGTATTTCCAGTCCCCAGAGCTTTCCTCCATTCCCTTCTTATTCAATGCAACCCTCCCCAAGGGAGCCACTATCCTGAGTTCTTTCATCATCCGTTAGTTTTTCTTGTTCTCAACTTTTATATAAATAGAATCATGCAATATGTACTATCTTGCAGTTGGCTTCTTTCCCTCCATGTAATGACAGAGACTCAGGCTTGTTGCATGTATCAGCAGCCTGTTCTCCGCTCAGTCCCGTGGTTTGTTTATTTGTATTCCTGTTGATGGATATCTGGATTGTTTCCAGTTTGGGGGGGCTATGGCAAACAAGGCTGCTATGACTATCCTTGTCCTTTTTGGACATGTAAACTCATTTTTCTTGGATATGTCTAGGTGTGGAATTACCGGGTCACAGGGTGGGTGTATGTTTAGCTTGAGGAGATCCTGCCAAACCGTTTTTTAAAGTGATTGAACTAATTTACACTCCCACGAGCAGTATATTAATAGCTCCCATTGCTCTGTATCCTTGCCAACACTTGGCCTTGTCTCACAATTAATTTAATATGAGTATGTGTGAGGGGTGTGTGTGTGTGTGTGTGTGTGTGTGTACAGGGTGAACGGGGTGAAAAGATGTTGAGTAAGTGTTCAGATTATACTGGGTGTCTTAACTCTTTGGGCCTGGGTTTGAGGAACAATGATCAGAGATGAGGGGTGGGGTCCACCTGGAAGGTGGTGTTGGCCGAGAGTGAAGCCAAGGGGAGAGACACTCGCCATATCTGAGGACAGTGAAGCAGGGTGGTTTTCAGCACCACCTTGGAAACCTTCCTAAGATGCTCAAATATGCAAAGAATATTTTGAAAGAAATTTTGACTTACCTGGAGTTATCACTCAGGGTTCTGGCAAGAAATAGATTGCATACTTGCATTACTCTGTTCTTTCACTGCTGTAAAGACATACCTGAGACTGGGTAATTGATAAATAAAAGATATTTACTTGCTCATGGTTCTGCTGGATGTACAGGCTTCTGCTTCTAGGGAGGCCTCAGGAAATTTACAATCATGGCGGAAGGTGAAGCGGGAGCAAGCATGTCTCACACGGTGCGAGCAGGAGGAAGAGAGCAAGGGGCAGGTGCCATACACTTTTAAACAACTAGATCTTGTGAGAACTCTGTCATGAGACAGCACTAGAGGAATGGTGCTAAACCATTAGAAACCACCCCCAATCCAATCACCTCCCATCAGGCCTTGCCTCCAACACTCGGGATTATAATTCAACATGAAATTTGGGTGGGGACACAGAGCCAAACAATATCAATACTCAAACTGGATAATTTGAGAAGTTAATAAAGGGACTGTTTACGAGAGGTGGAGGCATGGCCAGTGCCTATGTTAGCATTTGCATTTGTCACGATTTGAATTTTCACTGTAGCTCCAGCTCTGTTGACCTGAAATCACAAACATACTTCCCTGGTCCTATTGCTGTTGCCTCTCAGCACCCCCTTATCGTCTTTCTGATCACCATATCTCAAACTCTCCTCTAGGTAAATGCACCCACCAAAACAGCCAATGTATGTGGGTGAAATCTGTGTCCAAGGCTAAGCCAAGCAGCACATCCAATCCTGTTAGCTTTAAAAATTCACTTACAGGTAGGCGCATAAATCAACTCATGCTGGTGGGGCCAAGAAGATTTACTCATGGGACTTTGCTTGAGGTATTGGTGGAGGTCAGGGTGCTCTGTATATGAGGATATGGTCTTGAAGCCTACAGGGACCCTGCAGGGAAGCTGAGATCCAAGCCAGGGAAGAAGAGCTGAGAGAGACATCCTGGTGGCCTCGGCTAAGCTGTGGGTTGCCCAAACCAGGAGCCCAAATGCACCTATGCACTATGTGGCTACAGAAGACAATTGTTCCTTGCTTAGACCTAAGCCAGTTTTCATTGTGTATTCTGTTGTTTGCAACCTGAAGAGTTCTACCTAATGCAGAGGTACCTGGAGTTCAGACACTGATCATCATGTTTTTTCCCATTTCACATATTTTAAGTTAAACACTGGTTATGAAGAAGATGCTCCTCACCTGCCACCAGTGGCCTGGGCTTTGCACTGGTGATGTGATTGCACTTTTTGTCTTCACCTCCATATCTCATCTTAGTGGCAACACTCTTGTGAAAGAGCTTGGCTGTGCCCAAGGTAAGTATATAAAAGGCTGGCAAGAAGCCAGATCTCAATCCCTTGACAGTGTAACCACCTGGTACAACCAACCTCGCATCTTGAAGGCTAGCTTTAAATAGCACAACTTACATTACACATGAGATAAAGACAGTGCAGCAGGTGACAGGTGAATGTCAAATAACTGAGAGGCGCTGTGTGGTTTAGGTAAAGGCACCTGTACAGGGAGACCCGAGAGAGTCAGGCTCAACTTCTCGTTAGCCATGTCATGCCCCAGGACCACATTCAGTTCTTTTGCCAGAAAATGAACACTAATGACCTTATCTTGAAGCTTTGAGTATTGGGAAAATTCAAGTTAAATCTGATGCATGTAGTAAGCATGAAACACATAAAGGGAAAAAAGTAAATTCCTCCCATCCAACAGAACAATTTGCAAGAATGTGCCTTGCACATGCTTTTATGTCACTTCCTCTTGCATGTGTATACGTGCGCGTGCATGTGTGTGTGATTATTTTGTTTGTATTTTTATTGTTTTGAATTTCTCTTTCTCTCCTCTGGCTGATTTTGCTGGAGGGGTTAATATAGTTTTACCTTCCCCACTCTTAACCCCGAGAGGTCACTGGGGATGAAAACATCTCATTGATGAGACACAGGCTTTCTGAGTGACAGACAAGTCATAACAATATGTGCAAGGGTGGGGCTGACTAGGACTTTCAGTTTGGAATCTTTGTTGCTATTCAGTTGGTATGGCTGAAATGTAGACGGTCTAGCATCCTTGATGGAATGGCCCAATCCGTCTTCTCGCTTCAAAGTGGGATTTTTTCTGCCTTTCAACTCAGCTGGGCTGCAGATTATGCACCATTTGCCTATTCATCCTTATTGCGGTGATGAAATGCAAATGAAGCTGTCTTTGATGTATTAGAGGCATAATAGCAATTTTCTGACTTTCTTTCCCAGAGCCAATGTCTTCCCAAGCCTCAACACCAGGGAGATGATCTTAGGAGTGGCGGATCATCCTAAAGCCAGGCTGGTGAGCATGTTGTCTTTTTCTATTCATTCATTATCAAATCAGACTTTCAGGGAGTATCTTTGAAACTCCAGGAGAGAAGAGAAGGGATTTTTGTTTTTGAAGTAGAGAGAAAGTTGGAAAGTAATTAGTATGCATTAATTATAAATAATAATGATAATAATAACGTTTTGAATTGGTGGCTAATATGAGAGCTGATTTGGGCTCCTTGCCAGACTTCATATCTATGGTTGCTGCCTTTCAAGTTGTCATGCATCGATTTTGAGATATGAGAGTGATAGGCTGTTTTGAAACATTTAATTGCTGGTGTTGTTTATTGAGACAATTTTATAGCCTCACTTAGGCATCTGATTTCACACAGCATCTGCTGTCGATGTCCTGATTTAAGTATTTAGAAGAGAGAGTAGAACGTAAATGGAGAAAATAAAATATTACATAATTCATTGCTATGGAGGGACAAAAGAGCTTCGTTTGGACAATCAACCCCTTAGAAGCTGCTGTACCCATAATCAAATGTGCGCCATATTTTGCCAAGTATCCCGGGCCGTCACATCTGCCATCACCACCTGTGATAATTTTCTTCCTCTTTTGCACTAAATAATCAATTACAAGGTTCTGGGTTTTTCTCCCTTTACTCATTTATTACTGGCTCAAGACCTTGCCTCCAGTAGTGCCAGAGTGAGGACACAGGAGCTTTCTGCTTCAGAGGACAGGGAAGACGATTTCTGATTCATTAACTGGGCTAAGGACAGATAGAGTCATTGACAAAGTGTGTGAGTATCTGCTTTGAAAATGCTTTTAAAGTATAAAAACTCACAAAACTCTATACCGCCAAAGTTTTGGGGCTGAGCCAAGCTCTCTCTGGGCTATCACTGGGAGGGTTAAATTGTCACAAACTTTCTAGAGAGCCATTTGGCACAGACATCACTTTAGCATTTAACCCAACATTTCCTATTCTATGAAGCCATCCTAAGAAAACAATCAGTACCTAACACATAATAGACGCTCAAACATGGTGAATGGAATGAAAACATGAAGAAGGTTATACAGAAAAAGAAATGCATTGTAGCACTAATCCCCTTCCATTAAAAGAAGCAATCTAAATGTTCAGTAAAAAGGCAACCACTAAATTATAATGGAGTATTATGTGGTAAACAAAAATGAGGTTTACTGAATTTCTAATAGGACGATGAAACTTATAAAATGTTAAGCAAAAAAGAATATAAACTATGTATTCTATGACCTCAAGACAGACACGCATGAAGAGAAGGGTGGTAAAATTATACCCTTATAAAAATTGACTTTTAATTGTTCTTATATCTCTGTATTTTTCAACGTTTCCACATGAACACATGTTACACAGATTTGTATTTGTGTTAATAATGTGATACTTTAAATATCATGAAGTAAAATATTCTGCAAATATTACTCAAAGAAATATACAAAAATATAAATTCCTCTCTATCATTTTCACATGTACCTCTATTAATGGATGCTGGATTTTCTTTAGAGTCTTTTCCAAAGAGAAGGCAGGCATCATATCTGAAGGTGTTTGTGGCACCCACATGGTCCTAGTGACATGAAAATCAGACATGAAATAGGATCAAAACATGGTCTAGTCACCTTGGATATCTTCATGGCACATCGTGGGGTCACATGTATACGCCAGGTCAAGCTGGTGCAGCGGAGCTTTAACAGCTGTGCTTGGCAGAAGATAACCTGGGATTTAGGAGATTTGTGTTTGAAGGGTGGTGTACTCTAGATTTGAGAAGATGAAAATGTGACCTATGGACTAACAACATCATCATCTGGAAGCTTATTAGAAATTCTGAATTCCAGGCCCCCCAGACCCACTGCACTGGAATCTGCTGTCAGTAAGATCCCCAGTTAAGCTCAAGGTCAATTCAAGGTCAAGAGGTGCTACTAGAGAAGGCACCTTGGGGAAATGGATGCTGGGATGTGAAACATTTGGGAGAGTACACGTAGTTACCAGCACTCATTTTTGGGGTGGAGAATTTGGTAGTCAAGGTAATTGATTTTCTGTAGGTGGCAGGGAGTAGACCTTACCGAAGTTTTTCATGCTTCACCAAGCCTCTCGTCTGAATCAGGGCTCATCGACTGGGTCATGAAGAAGTGAGCATGGAGACCGGTGTGAGACCTGGAACCTAGTTGGACTGCTAAGCAAGCTGGATGATCCCTTTTAGGATTGTGTGGTCCCCAAACCAGGGCTGCAGAGGTGAGTCCCTCAGAGGGGACAGCAACCCTAAAATCCTTTGACAGCCCTACTTGCCTTAGAATGATAAAAACGGCTTGTCTTTGTATTTAAAAAAAAATAGAAAAAATGTATGCAAGGTGTCCAATGCTAAGCTCCACACTCGCTTTGGTAGTCAGTGAGGACAGTCCCTCTAATCTGAGTTCTCTGTCTAAATATGCCTGTCAGGCACTTCCCTGTCTTTCTTACCACCTGTAGCAAACCCACCTGTGAATCCCAAGGTAGACTACGTGGCTGTGGCTACAGATGCCTGTTTTCAGACCTGTGACCGTTCCCATAGAAGAAAACTAGAAAAACAAGAAAATAAGAAACCACCTGTGAGTCTTTGACAAAACTCAAGTGATTCAATTTCAATGGTTGTCCTTTACCTGAGACTGAGATCTTCTTCTTTTTTGCTGTTAACATTTTTTTTTTCTTTATAACGATGACTATCTTTCTTATTATGTTCTTGGCAAGAGAAAAAATTGGCAAACGCATCTTTGACTGCTTTCCTTAGGTCTTTCCTAGGAACCCAGGCATTTTAAAGAAGTTGTGGTTCCCACGCTGGCGGAGATCTGATCCGGTCTCTGAGTGAACAACCAGGCACTCGGTGGAAGCGGCCATGTGGTGCATTCCTAGAAAGTTGACAGTGCGTTAACTCCCCCACCCCCAAACCCATCCTCCCCCAAGGGATTTCATGAACCACAGCCACTTCTCCATTGCAAGCTGAAACTTGAACGGTTTCTAAGTTAAACAATAGAAATGATGCGCTATACTCTAACATTAACTACCGCAGTCTTGTATCAGCAGGGGGCCCACCACCCTTTGGGATATAAACAACACCGGCCCAAACTCATTTCCATTTCACGGCCTGTGGAAGCCCAAACCCCTGCAGGGGAGCCGTGTGGATTCCGGATCTGGGGCCCAGAGCTTCGGCTACGTTGGCCACTGCATCCCGTCCTTGTTCCTGCCTCCCTGGATCATTTCAGTTCTGATGGCCTCGCTATTCTCAGCACAGCTGGCTCCCTGCTGCCTTCTTCTCCCCTCGCCCTACTGTCTCTCCTAATACCTTGGGTCTTATCTCCCCGTCAAGGGACCTCTCAAGCCTTCTTGTCAGCATACACGGTACCCTCACTCATCTGTGACCAACCATTAAGATATTAAAATGTCACACTGACACATTGCTGTTAGCAAGAAATGAGATGCGACCCCTCACCCTTGACAGTGACGTGGAGGTAGATCAGGACTTGGTTGGGGACCCACAACTTTAGCTGGGGTTGGCCCTCTGAGGAGCTGTTGTCACCTGGGCACTGCAGGGACCTGAGACCCGAGCCCGGAGCCCTGCCAGACTGGATTTAGCCCTCAGGTGCTCGCCGGAGCAGGCAGCCACATACCTCTTGATTTTGTCTAGAGCTGATCCGTGTGCGTGTGGTTGAGTCTGTACCCTAAGCCTTATTAGACTTTCCCCTGTGTGTGTAAATGAGTCTATTGTCCAAACTGGTCGGCGGTGCCTTCTGGCATGTCTGGAGAAAGACCTGGATCCTTCCATGGCTGAAGGCGACCTCAGCTTTTAGGCTTCAGTTTTCTGAGGACAGAGTCTTGACCTGATGCTCACAGCTGCTCACAGCCTTTCCACTCACATAGCCTTCCATGTGGGAAAAGTTCCTCATTCTTCAGTGTCCCTGTCACAGAGAATAATGTCATGCCACAGTACACTGCCCAGGGCTCAAGTGCTTGGAGCTGACACAGACTCACAGAGTCCGAGTGCTCAGCTGCTGCTGGCTTGCAGGAGACGTGGAATTGCTCAGGCTTATCACAGCGCATTTGAAAGCCTGCCTGCTTGCCATTTCCACCTTTTCACTTGGGTAGGATTGTATTTTCTTCGTGTCTCCGTTTTCCACTGTGCTCATCGTACAGACAGAAGCACATCAGACCCGTAACTTGAATCACAAACACCTTGACATTTCGTTCCAGAATTAGAATGTCCCCAAGGCTTATGCCAGAGAGCAAGACAACCCTTTTGGATGTGTTTTAACAGGTGGCCTCTGCTACACCCCAGGGCTCATTTCATTTGGGAATTGAGATGAATTCGGAAAGTGCCTATCATATCCTAAACTGGGCCCCAGGTCCTGGGGATAAAAAGATGAATAAAGGCAGGAGACAGAGACTGTAAATAAACACCCAGCATGTGATTTGTAAACATATGTGAAAATACTCTAAAACGAGAAAGAGAAGCAAACCCACTGGGCTTGTGTGGTTCAGAGTTGTGGTAAATGGTCCTTGAAGGTAAGAATTGGGCCAGGATGAGCCAGGCTTTGCTGCGGAAATGAACCTGCACAATCTCAGTGGCTCGAAATGTCAAGGTTATTCCTCCATCTGAGGACACGTCTGTGCGGTGTAGGGGAGCTCTGATCCACGCAGGGGTCTGGGCTGATGAAATCCTTACTGGTGTTGGATCAGGGAAAAGAAAGAAGCAGAACAGGCATTGGCTCTTAAAGGTTGCAGCCTGGAAGGGACACACATTCCTTCCACCTGCTTGTCATTGGCCAAAATAAGTGGTGTGGCCAAGGGTACCTGAGAGTACAGGGAAGTGCAAGCCCGTCATGTTCCCAGAAGGAAGAGGAGAAGCCCGCTGACAGCCACAGGGGAAAGGCATTCCCCCAGCAAGGGAGGCAAGGGGAGGCAGGTTCAGAGGGGCTGGGACCCATGCCCAGTTTTGTGGGCAGCTGAGGTGTTTTGATGTGTTTCCTGGTAACCTGATGCCTGTCACTACAGCACCGTTACTTGAATGCCTGCCTATGGGGCACTAGGTACCAAGTGCAGATGCACAAGATAATAGACCTCACACAGGGGAAGGACGAGTTGGGCCCTACATCCCAATGCACTTTCAACTGGGAGCTCCTCGAGGGTCAGAGTTGACCCATATGTGTCCTTTTGTCTCCAGCCCCATTGGGTCTGTGTAGGTTCTCAGGACTTGACCCACAGCTGACGGAACCTGAGGGAGCCCTGTGGGTGCTGAGGGCATGCCGCAGGGACAGGAGGTCTGACCCTAAGGACTCGTCCCCACCTGCTGATGCTTTCAACTAAGTAAGGTGAGCTTCTTCATCTTAGCCTTTCACGGAAGAAGCTGCATAGATTCCAGGAAGCTAGCCCGGAGTAACAAACCACCAACATTTCAGGGGCCGAGGGCAGCAGAAGTTGAGTTCTTGCCCAAGTAGTGGTCCCAAGAGTGCCCTGGCTCCTCAGGCGTGGTCTCGGGGTGGGGTCTTTACCTGGGCTGCTCCGGGGCCGCGCATGGATGCTATGATTGTTTGGAAGGAGGCAAGGGCTGAAGAGCACGTGTTCCTATGTCCGGCTCAGGTGTTGCTCATGTCTGCACATGTTCCACGACAGAGGACATAGTCCCATGGCTGCAGAAAAGTGTAAGAGAAGCTGGGAACGTAATCCAGCTGTGCCTATATAGTCTAGCAGAGCCTCCAGCCCGTGGAAGTCAGGAGCACTTGATAAAATGGGCTTAGTCAAAGTCATAGACTATTCTGAAATTCGTTTTTTCCTTCCCTGATTATCTAGGATAATGGCAAACTGGGCCATTTATTCCCAAGGAATGGGCCATAAAATTGTGGGACAATGTCTCCTGGATTAGGATGAGCACAGCTCTCCTTTGAAACCAGGCCATGCTCATGACTATCTTGCTCTGCAGGAAGAGGCTGTCACTTCCCAAGAACACTCCCATCCATTGAGGCTTAAAGCCGTTCCTCACCATCTGGAGTGACTCATCAGGATCTGAGTAAGGTGGGGCAGCTTCTCCTTGCTCTTGTGGTCATTCCTGCTAATTCCAGCATATAGGGCTGATACAGTGCTTCTAGAGTCCTTGGGCACCTAAGACCACATTGCCAATGAAAGGAACTCCAGCCAAAGCCTGTCTGGTCTCTCCAAGGAGCCCCTTGAACCCAAATCCATTCCATCAAGTCAAATCCTTTCCATAGTAGCTGAGAATCAGCACTTGGCTTTCTAAGCAGTGATTCAGAGAACAGGTGTCTTTACAGAGCAGTAGGAATCACTGCGTTTGTTAAATTTACTTGAGTTTATTTAAAATTATTTGTTGTATGTGTGGGAAAGCTTGCCTGAGCTTGGGGTTTGCTGCTTGTGGCTTATCGTTGGAGTTCTGCCATATAGCCACCTGCGTTTCATAGCCCGCCATCTGATTACAGTGGAGATGCACTACCTGGCTCTATGTATGTTCTCACTTGTCTTACATCTTCCGAATTTCATTGAATATAATCACGTTAAGGTAAAATGTGTTTAAACTGCTAATGGACTGGGTCATTGACTTTAATGATGTTCTCAATACTACATTTAATTATTGTACAAGATTTTCTTGATGATCATACTTCCCAGGATCAGTTGGAGTCATGTTAAGTATACTTAGGCAGGTAATAATGAATGAAAAAACTCCTCTTTTTTAATCTAGGAGAAGTAGAAGCTTTTATGGAGTGGAGGATGAGGTAGAATCTCTGCAAGCACCTGTGGGGCCTGTGGCCATGCTGACAACGGTCCTGTGCCAGTGCAGAGAGTTTGACATATTTTGGAGAAGGTGCTGATGTTCTAGAGGTAGGTGGCACCAAGCCACGCAGTCCCATAGCTGGGTGATGCTTGGAGTGAGCACTGGAGACAGGAAGGGCTCTCAGCGGCAACCAGGGTTCTTCTGGGAAGTGTTTCTGGACTGACACTGTGGGTCCCAAGCCGTCTTCTAAACAGTGGCAGGGTTCTGGGCCAGCCCTGCAGGGTGCTTGTTGTAGCAGTTAGAGCCTGACAGGAAATAGAGGACTCATTCAATCTGGGGTATTTGATAAGAGTTTAGTAACGGGACTGTTTACCAATTGTGGTCAGGGTATGAGGAGGAGATCTTAAGGGGGAGTGTGAGCTCCCTGAGCTGCTAACACCAGGGGTATGAATAGGCCTGGGAGGGCAGTGAAGAGTGATTGCCAGCCCCAGGGAGTGCTGCCTGGCAGCAGCTATGGCTGTGGTGGAGAGGGGCAGTCACAACTGCCATCTGATAGGGAAGTTGCTGGAGGGGCAGTCCAGTGAAAGAAGCAGAGAGGGAAGAAGAGAGCTGGCATTCACCCAGGCCACTGGGGCCATGCTAGAGAGTTCAGACTTTTCTTAGAGTACTGAGGATCACTGAGGGCTCAAGCAGCAAGGGCAGGGGCTTGGTCTCTGTCAGCAGTGAGAACAGAGCAAGGGGCTTGAAGTGGAATGGAACTTAGGGAAAGGCCAGTCTAATGACGGATTGCTTCAGCTGCCAGTGTAGAGAAGGTAAGAGGTTTGTCAAACAGTGTATGAATCCTATGTTAGTTATTAGTGTAACAATATTACCACAAACTTAGCAGCCTAAGGTGTCATATGAGTGTCTCAGTTTCTATTAGCCAAAAGCCTGAGCACGGCTTAGCTGTGTCCCTTACAAGGCTTCAATCATAGTATTGGTGTTAGGGCTGTATTCTCATCTGAAGGCTCGACTGGGGGAAAATCTTATTCCAGAATCATGTGTTTGTTGGTGATTTCATTTCCTTGAAGATCGAAGACTGGGAGGCCCAGTTTTTGACTGGCTGTTGGCGGGACCCCAGCCTCTACTTCCTGCTCTGTGGTTTCTGCATAGGGCAGCTCACAACATGGTGACTGACTTGCTTCTTCAAAGCCTGCAAAGGAAGATCGGGTAGTGAGGCAGATGTCACAACCTTATATAAGGTGCACATGCAACTTGTCACTCTGCCATTTTCTGTTATAAGCAAGTCACTGGTCCCACCCACACTTCTGGGTGGGAGTAGGACACTAAACAATGGTGTGGACACCATGAGGGAAGGTCATGGGGCCACCTTAGAATCTCTCCAGCACAGATGCCAAGACACACACATCAAGTTATGCCACTTAGGAATAGAATAACTACCCAATGTAAGCATATTTGTGTGTGTGTGTGTGTGTGTGTGTGTGTGTGTTCAAATGATCTCTTTTTTTTTTTCATAAGGGCAAATAAAGATTTGGGTTGCATAAGAGGGCTGTTGATTTGAAGTATATTATTTCTTTAAGTTTTGGCATCAGAATCCAATTATGTTTCTATAAGAAAAAGAGCCATGGATAAATCCCAAAAGTATGTTTGAGAAACCCCTGGGAATTCCACTGGCCTCGGTAAGAGAAACAATCACTTCAGAAACTACAATTTTATTCCATAGAAATGGCTTTCGATGGGGAATTATCATAGTAAAAGAGAGGTTTTCATATTGCAAAATTAACTTTTTAGATGTTCAGGCAAATGACAACAGAATAAAAAATTAAATGCTCCAGTAAGTGACAAAAGTCCCAGGATGTATCTGTGAATTGGCCTTAGACATTATGAAAAAATATTATTTGAAACCAGAAATCTCATTGTATGCAATTCTAATAATGTCAGATTTATAGAGATGATATTATTTACATTTTAATATATGTAAAAGGAGTCATGAACAAGTTGGTTTTCAGGATTTTCAGTTTATAACATCTTCCAGATTGAATGTAATTTTAAGAAATACTACAATATTGCCCCAAGAAGACCATGGGAAAGAATTTGAGCAGTAACTAGATATCTTTCTAGTTGTTTTAAAACTGAATTCAATGCAAGTGTCTGTATGCTTTTATGTAATGGGATACTATTGTGATTAATTAATCCTTAAATTTTCAGCTTTATCTGAACTTTTAAATAAAACACAGTTACTATTTTCTCAGCTATTTTTTTCCAGGCAACTGCCCATTGCATGAGTTAAACACATTAATTATGATAAATAAAAGATAAAAGAAACAGCAGGGATGTTGTTCCACAAATAATTTAATTTTTTACATTTTACCAGTGTGTTTGGTTCTCCCTGGGCCAGGCTTTGTGCCGGAAACGTTCCTGGGTGTAGTCTCCAGAACTTCTGCACAGAATGTTTAGTGGTTTGTCCCAGGAAGTCTTGGGAGATAGTGATGGGCCTTCTAGTCTTTTCACCCTGTGGTCAGCTGAGTGACAAAGGTCCTGTCAACTTCAAAGTCTAGGGAAAAGGATGCATTTGCTAAGCGAGTTTGCTTGTTTTGGAAGAGGGAGGGACCTGCCATGGGCAGAAGGAGAAGGTGGAGGAGCCAAGGCTGGCCTCTGGTCCCTGGTCTCTCACAGGGATTCCCTGGGAGCCTCCCTGTACCCACACCACCTCCTGTTCCATCAGGGGCATACAGAGGAGAGTGCTGATGTTCCTTCCTTTTAGTGCTAACAATCCCATGGTTTATGGTTTCTGGACGCCTGATCCCTTTCCTTACACAAACTTTGCAGTTAGTCTTGGAAGAAACAACCTAAACAAAAGCAAGAAGATGTCTAACCAAAAAGCATCTTAATTATTTGTTTGCATTTAGATTCTCTCAGAAAGCCCCAGCCAGAGGAGCTGTTGGAGGAAAAAGTCTCACTTGAAGGTGTGTTGAGAAACTGCTCCAGAAAAGCTGATGGGACAGTAGCTTATATGGGAGCGTTTTTGAGAAGTGGGGCAGCTCTCCCACCTGACTGTATCAGAGGTCCCAGGTCCTCAGGACCCCCTCTGATAGGGTGTGGCTTGTGAGCTGCACAGCTTCAGGGCAGGAGCTGATGAAGCCCACAGCATGAACCTCGACCTCCTGGTTAAGCAGTGCAATGCCCTGCAGAGTCATAGATAGGAGAAGTGGAGGCTGAAATGGGACCGGATGGCACCGGCACTGCTTGACTTTGGCAATGGGTGACCAGGAAACTGGAGGTGCAGGTGAGAAAGGAAGGCAGGTGAAGTGCCAGACTCACTCCAAGCCAGGGGTCTGAATCAGATCTGTCTGGGTATGGCTGGGATGAGCTTGACCTCCATCCTCCTAGAAGTGGACCCTGGGGTAAACCACCCAGGTGCCTGGGTTCCCCTTCATGATGAAGATGCTAATTTCTCCAGCTTCTAGAAGTGTTGGCTTGATGCTTCACTGAATCTCCAGGACTGGCCTTGGCAGCAGAATGCTGCCTTGCCCGACGTTAAGCTCCTCTTCAGGAGCAGCCTATGTCCACTGGCTGGCCACTGCGGGGCCCCTGGCTTTGGCGTAGGACTGCCCAAGTGACCTGTGGCCTCCTCGGTGGCCCCTGTTGCAGCACTATCATCAGTTCACCTCCTCCCTCTGGCTGGTACTTCGGGCTTCCCAGGTCACCCCCCTGCCTGCAGTCCCCAATGTCTTAGAGTCTGTTTCTTCGGGAACAGAACCTGAAACACTGGCCTCCACCAGTCTGACCCAAACACCAACTATTTCTCCATCTTTAAACCTTTGCAAGCCAATTGACCCCTCTGTACTCTTTCTCCCCAGGTTCTCTCCCTAGACTTCTCCATGAGAGTGGCCTCCAGACTTGGGATTTGTGGCTTCTTAGGGTCTTCTAAGATTCCTGGAGTTTAGGAGGAGGGAAAAAAGAAGGAAACAGGCGTTTTCTTAGAAATAGCTGGCATCTTTGCCCAGAGTTAGGCCATGAATGCTGCCAATCCTAGAATTCCAGAAAGAAAGGGAAAATTTTGCAGGTCACATTCACTGCTATATTTGAATTTAAGTCTGCCATGTTATTCCGTATGTTTTCTCCGCATATTCTCTCTCTCTCCGTCTTTTCCTTTCCTTTCTTTGTCTTGGATTGGATTGGAGGGATTTGGTTTGTCTATTTTAATTATTTCACTATTTTTCCTCTTTCAAGTTTGAGAGCCTCTCAGATTCCATTTTTTAGTGGTTACCCTGGAAATTACAATATGCAAACAATTTATTAACGTTGAAAATTGATCACAATTTTTTCCTACACCGAAATAATCAAAAGACTTAGGGTATTTTAGCCAATCGCTATCACCTCTTGGGTATTTTAGTTCTCTTGTTCTTTATCTGCCCTACTGGACAGAATTATTATTGTCATTTTTATTTTCCCAGAAATTCATTCCTACATTGAAGGCCTTCAAAAAGGGGAAGATCTTTCCTGTAGTCTCTTTTAAAATATTTTTATTATCTTCACTTCTTCATAGCCTCACTTGGTTTTCCTAGGTCTTTCTTCTCATATTTCCTGCTTGGGATTATTTTGACTTCTTGTGTCTGTGGATTAGTGCCTGCCACTGGTTTTGGTTTTGGACAATTCTCGGTCCTGATCTCTTCAAGTTTTTCCAATTCTGCATTTCTCCTCTCTCTCCAAGACTCCTATCAAACGTGTGGTGGGCATGCTTGCTATCTTCCCATGCTCCAGACTATCTCTTCTGAATTGTCCACACTTGTCTGGCTGAATTTGTCTTTTGTTTTCTTTTTGATCAGTGTTGCTCTGTTTGTTCAGTAATTCTCTCTCTAGTTAGTCCATCCTGCTGTCAAATATGTGTATTGATTTTATTAAACTTTCAGTTAACGTATTTTTCACTTTTTGATGCTCTTATGTGGTCCATTTTCAAATCTGCTCATGTCACTTCTTATTGCTTTTCCTTTCCCACAGATTTTTAAGTTGGTCCTTTATTTCTTCAACCATAGCAGGCACAGCTATCATGCCCGTCTGGTGATTCCAACACTAAATATTTTGATTTTTTAAAAATGATTCTCTGTGGCCCTGTGAATATTTACCCTAAGAAAACTATACTACTGTGTCTTCCTCGGAGAGGTTCTGCAGTTGTTCCTCCTGGGACCACCATCTGTGGGTCCAACTCAATCCATGTTCTTACCTGGAGACTCCCTGGCCACCTAGACTCTGTCAGCCTGGGCTACAGCTACGCACTGTCACTGCCCAGGGCCACAGTCTCTGAGTGACAGGACACTTTTTCTGTCTGTTTTCTTCTCCTCAGCTCAGTCTCAAGGGGATCTCCTCTATGAATCCCCATGAATAAAGGAAGAAAGGGCTTCATTGATTTTCATCACATCATCCTCTAGAGCTGCCCAAGCCCAGGAGAGTGGGCTCTGAAAATGTCCTCAGGGTCATTTGAGATTCTAATTTCAGAGTGCAGCCTGGGAGCTCCCTGCCACCATGTCAGTTCTTCTCCGCTTTTTAGGGGATGTCTGTTTGGCAATCATTTTTCATTGTTTGCAATGGCAGTACTCTTGGGATCTAAGTTATAGATCCCAATAACTTAACCGTCATTATTGGAAACATTCTTTCCTATTGATCTTCCCTACTCACTGATATCACACTTTAATTCTGAGAGTGACTACCTTAATATAACTTTTATTGATATATAATAGGTGTACATAATTTTGGGGGGTGCATGTGATAATTAGTTCATGCATATTGTTTGTAAAAATCAAATCAGTGTCATTGGGATATCTATCACCTTAAATAGTTGTCTTTTCTTCATGCTTGAAACATTCTCCTTCTTCTGTTCTGGCTATTTTGAAGCATGCAATAGATTATCGTAAATGGTAGTCACCCTACTGATCTGTCAAGCACTAGGTCTCATTTCTTTTATCAAATTGTGTATTTCTACCCATTCATCACCCCCTCTTCATCTTTCTTTCTCCTACTCCTTTCCTGACCTCTAATAACCACCAATCTACTCTATCTTCATGAGATCCACTTTTTTTTTTTTTTTTTTTTTTTTAGCTCCCACATATCAGTGACAACATGTGATATTTATCTCTCTGTTCTTGGCTTATTTCACTTTACATGAGGACCTTCTATGTTGCTGTAAATGACAGGGTTTTATTTGTCATGGCTGAATAACGTTCCATCGTGTATAAATGTAAGTTGAATGAAACAACCTGAACATCTTTACCCATTAATAGGCATTTAGGTTGATTCCACATTTTGGCTGTTGTGTATAATGCTGCGATAAATATGAGAGTGCAGATATCTCTCCAATACATGGATTTCCTTTCTTTTGGATATATAGCCAGTAGAGGAATTTCTGGATCATACGGTAGTTCTAGTTTTCGTTTTTTGAGAGACCTCCATACAGTTTTCCGTAGAGGTTGTACTAGTTTGCATTCTTATCAATAGTGAATAATAATTCCCATTTCTTCACACCCTAACCAGCATCTGCTCTTCCCTTTATGATAACAGCCATTTTAACTGAGGTGAGATTATATCTCATTGTAGTTTTGATATGCATTTCACTATGGTTAGTGATGCTAAGTATTTTTTCATGTAACTATTGGCCATTTACATGCCTTCTTTTGAGAAATATCTTTTAGAATCTTTTACTCATTTTCCAATTGGATTATTTGTTTCTATTTTTTTTGCCATGGAATCATTTGAACTCTTTAAATATTTTGAATATTAATCTCTTGTCAGATGAATGGTTTCCAAATATTTCATTCCATTCTGTGAGTTGCCTCTTCACTTTGTTATTGTTTCCTGTTCTGTGCAGAAGTTTTCAGCTTGATGTGACTGCATGTGTGTGGCTTTGCTTCGGTTGCCTGTGCTTTTGTGGTCTCACATAAAAAAATCTCTGCCCAGGCCAGTGTCCTGGAGCCTTTCCTTATATTTTTTTCTTGTAGTTTAATAGTTTCAGCTCTTAAATTTAAGTCTTTGATCCTTTCTGACTTGATTTTTGTTAATTTTAAAACATATTTAAAGCATATTATCTATCAATATTAAGCATAAGACATTGTCTTTAGGTTTTTTACTTGCTTAGTATTTAATACATAGATATTAATTTAAGTTTTTTTCAGTTTTCCTGGGGTTTTGAATTCCCCTAAAACATGGACATTTAATGTTGCAGAGGATAAATCTGAAGCCAGTCTAACTTAGTGTAAGCAGCACCTTTTCATTTTTGCTTTTGTTTATTTCTTGTATGGATATTTGTCATGTTTTAAAAAATTAATCCTTAAAACTCCAAGCCATGTTTCAGTGTATGCCTATGAGGACTTTGCTTTTCGAATTCAATTTTTCCTGGTGGTAAACTATTTCAGACTTTAGATTGAAGTTCTTTGTTTTTTTTTTTTCTGTCTTAAAAAAGATGTATTCTGCAGGGGTTGCTTCCGTTTATTCTGGTTGCTTTTTCATGAAAAGCAAATCATGTACACAGCTGATCTCCATCCTCGCTGTTCCTATCTATCAGGTGTTCTCTTTCTATTTTGTTTTGCTTTTTTTCCTCACTCCTTAGAAGGTCATACTCCTTTATTCACTGAGCTGAGGTTTTCTTGATGGGCCAATCCTTTGTTTAGAGCCTCTGGTTCTCTTTTATTCAGCGTTTTTGCCATCGTTTCTTTCTTTTAATTTGCTCTTTATTGATGACCTTCACTGCCTTTCATCCTTTTGTTTTTTTATGCCTATCTCTCTATTCTAAGAGGTCTTCTATTTTTGAAAGGTCTTTTTGAGAGTTCCAATAGATGCTGTAGAACTCTAACGAAGAACTCATATGTTTTTACACATTTTTCTTTCTTTTTTTTAACCTTTATTTTAAACTCAGGGGTACATGTACAGTTTGTTATATAGGTGAACTTGTGTCATGGGGGTTTTTGTACAGGTGATTTCATCACCCAGGTATTAAGCCATAGTTCTTTTCCGCGATAACCCATTAGTTATTGTTCCCGATCTTCTCCCTCCTGCTACTCTCCGCCCTTCAGTAGGTCCCAGTGTGTGTTGTTCCCCTTTAGTGTCCTTGTGTTCTCATCATTCAGCCCCCACTTATATGTGAGAACATGCAGTATTTGATTTTCTGTTCCTGTGTTAGTTTGTTAAGGATAATGGTCTCCAGCTCCTTCCATGCTCCTGCAAAGGACATGATCTCATTTTTTATGGCCGCACAGTATTCCATGGTGTTGCAATGTGTACCACATTTTCTTTATCCTGTTTACCATTCACATTTTTCAAAAGTGCCCTTTTTCTATATCATGACTTCTTGTTTTCTAATGTCACAGAATCTTCAGAATCTTTGGATTTTGTTTTTTCTCTTCACTTATTATGGAGTGCAGAGGCATCTCTCCAGGTCTGGTAAGTGGATATAAAGAGATTGGGTGGATTCCACCTTTCCTGGTACTACAAAATGCTCATCTCATACATAAGGCCCACACAGGAGTGGACATAAGTGTGTTCTAAGAGGCAGCTGCCTCCACCTCAAGGGGTGGAGGGGGAGTTCTGGGCAATTCGAACAGGTGGACTCCTTTCTCAAAGATTTCCTTTCTCCACTTAACTGTTCAGTTATTCCCTCATGTAGCAGTGATCTAGCACCTTCTCTGTACAGTACCCACCACTGTGTGCTAAGCTTGGAAACAGGGAATGATGGTTCTTGCCTGCATGAAGCTTAGATGATGGTAGAAGAAACATATATTAAATAACTAATTCCATAATTTAGTTGTATAGTTCCATAGCTCATGAGAGCCAGTACACAATGGGGTAAGCTTTAATACTCAGCTTTGTGTGCTCCATCATGGCCTCTGCTAGTAGGACAAGGTATGGATTCTTTTATTATTGTTACTGTTACACATCATAGTATTTAAAGGGTATGGATTCTTGATGGAGAGAGAATTCCTTCCAAGACACTATAATCAGTCTGTAGCTTCAGTTAGGAGTTCTCTACTCTGATGTATTTTTGCTTTGAGATATTGTTCAATAAACCATGGATCTTTGCACTGGGGGGCATTTTCAAAATTTTGATGGAGAGAGGAATGGTGTCTTCCAGTGGATGTTCCCTGGGTGTGCCTGGTATCACCTGTAGATTCTGCTCCCACCTGGCCAGTGCAAGGGGCACGCGGGGTGGGGCATCACAAGTACCTTTTGCTGTTAGTTTCCTTTTGGACTTTTGGTGGTGTTTTGGTGAGATAAGTAAACAGTGTTGCTGAAATCACCCTTTCCCTCAAGTATTTTCCATTTTGTTAAACTTAGGAGCATCCAGTTGGCATCTCCATTGTTACCAAAGATGATAACTTTGAAAGATTTCTAACAGAGCTGCAGAGAGGAACTAACTGTGGACAGGAAGGAAGTTAGGGGATTGTGGTTCCTGCCCTGCCTTTTCTTTCACTAGCCCCTTGTCTTTTCTTTCTCTGGGTCCCACTTCACTCTTTCTAAAGGGGGGTAGTTGTTCTGGTTATTAAAACCAGAAAACATCTGAAATATTTTGTAATTTACAGGAGAAAAAAAGACTATCAGAATGAGAGTCTCATGTTGGAAGAGCAGAAGAGGAACAGAGCAGTCAGAAAAGGCAGAAAAGGGAGGGGAAGAGGGAAGGACAGCTGAAAGTAAAAGGCCACACCTGGAAGGAAGAGGAGCAGAGGAGTGGTGGTAGGTGTCATGCATGACTCCCAGTGGAAACAGCAGCCCTCCAGCTGACGCCCTGGTGCCCAGAATGTTGTAAGACAAAGGTCCCATATTTTACAGATAAGAGGACGATTGCCTTGCACATCTGCCTTGTTTCTGGCAGGATTGTCAGGTACATGATACCACCAATGCCAGTGGAAGTGGTGTGTTATTCCTTTCTTGCTCTCTCCTTTAGCTTTGTGTTAGGACAAGGAGGCAATCTTTTTCATTTACTCTAGGTGCTTTACATCTGTCACTTCTGTTAGGGTTTGTCCTCCCTTCGTGGGTGTCACCATGTGTAAAGTGGATGTTTTGAACCAACATTTCTGTTAACCCAGAGATTACCACTTTCAATACATAACTATTCATTGTGCTGTGATAGGAAATCTCTTTGTTTGCTAAAAATGTTTGAAAAAGCATTTGCCCTAGAGTCTTTCTGCAGGACTACACTGTTTTTCTGACACTGCGTGTTTGGCCTCGGTGGGGTGCCTGCTGGGTGTCTTTGTCTTTGCAGTGTTGATGTAGATAGACGGCAGAGGCTTGGTGGTCCCTACAATTATGTTGCACTGCTCAGAAGTGCTCATGACCCAGACTGGGGAGCCGTAAGCTACTGAATAATGTTCGTGGCCCTTGGAAGAGGCCTCAGCATTGGTGGTAAGTTAGTTTGTCCCTGGTCTCCAAAAGTAGCATCCCCTTCTTTGGCTGGCTGCTTTCTCAAAGTGTGTGTCACCATCCCTGCTGTGCATGGAATATTGGTGAAACCCACCCTCCCTTGCTTTTCCCTGCAAATAGTTCTAGACTTACAGTCAGAAGGTGCAATTGAGGCATGAGAATAGGGCCCGGAGGCAGGGAACCTAAAAACTTCCTAGAACGAGACTGGATAAATAAAATGTGGCATGTATACACCATGGAATACTATGAAGTCATAAAAAACGATGAGTCCATATCTTTTGCAGGGCCATGTATGAATCTGGAAACCATCATTCTCAGCAAACTAACACAAGAACAGAAAACCAAACACTGCATGTTTTCATTCATAAGTGGGAGCTGAAAAATGAGAACACATGGATAGGGGAGGGGAACATCACACACTGGGACCTGTCAGGGACTGAGGGGCTGGGGGAAGGATACTGTCTGGAGAAATACCTAATGTAAATGATGGGTTGATGGGTGCAGCAAACCACCGTGGCACATGTATAACTATGTAACAAACCTGTGCTTCTGCACATGTATCCCAGAAGTTAAAGTAGAATAATAAAAAAAGACTTCCAGAACTAAATAAAATGGAAACACTTCAGTTATGACAGGAAATACCCTCTTCATTTACATAGGTCGTACACCGAGTAAATTACTTTGTACCTTTACTTCCTCCTCTTTATTTATGTAGGGTGTACACCAAGTAAATAACTTTGTAATTTAACTTTAGCCTCTTCATTTACATGGGCATACACCAAGTAATCAATGGAAACCTCTGGAGGGTATTTAAACCTAGAGAATTCTGTAACCAGGCCCTTGAGCTGCTTGCTTAGCCCACTCCCATGCTGTGGAGTGTGATTTTGTTTTCAGTAAGTCTCTGCTTTTGTTGCTTCATTCTTTCCTTGCTTTGTTTGTGTGTTTTGTCCAATTCTTTGTTCAAAATGCCAAGAACGTGGACACCCTTCACCTGGTAACACAAGGACTTACCTGAACGTGGACACCCTCCTCCACTGCTTAGCTTGGGAATGAGAGTTGCCTTACCTCTCTTGGCCTCAGGTTCTTTCTCTATGAAAATGAGGTAGTCAATGGGGCCATTTCTAAAAATGTCTGTGATTCAACTTCTCTACATCTTTCTGGCCCAGAAGAAAGACATTAGCATTGTTAAATTTATATCACTGTTTCTTCATGAAAGAGGAGGTCGAGACAATTGTTTGTGGGGAGCATCATCTTGACTTAGACAAGGCTAACTGGAAGGCCGGCCTGTTGACAAAGGCCAGTCAGACCTGAGTCTGTGATCTCTAAACAGGGCCACTGCTCAGCAGAGGCAACTCTGTTCTGTGTCTGACAACTGCACTGTAAGGAGATTTGAGCTGGAGGAAAGCACAAGAGAGATAGAAATTAAAAATACGGAAAATAGAAAGGGCTGTCGAGAGAGAAAAATCAATTAAAGTCCAACCAGAGTTACACACAACTCACCTGTTCCCCAGATGATGGACTTTCTCGGTTTTAGGGAAATTTGTATGCAACCAACTCACATCAGAAGCTTTAAAAAGCCATTAATTTTGGCATTATTTTTCTATTTCAAAACCAAAGTGAGGATTATAAACTGTTTAAAGAGCTTTAAAATGCTAGCACCATTCATCAGAGACCCTAGTGAATACCCAGAAGAATATGAAAGTGGACAAGGTTCTGTTTCATTCCTGAAAGCTCCCTGAACCTTCTACTTTTACATGCCTTGATGTTGGTGCCTATGAAAGCAGCTGTCTCCTGAGGTTCCCGTAAGGGGCTTCATTGGAAGTCAAGCAGAGTGGGTGAAGGAACAACACTGACTTGAGTTCTGTCTGTGTTTCTGATGGTAGGAAAAAAACTTCTAGATTATCTCACAAACACATAGAAAACATAAAAAGAGGCAAAATTATGCAAAAGCACATAAATTATGTAGATGATGGAAAGCCTATGCAAAACATGATATGTGCACATAATAGCATATTTCCCCTGGGGCCAATTGCATCCTTTGGGTACCTTTTGAAGCATCTGAATAGTCAGAAGAAAGCAAATTTATTATAATTTGAAAAATACCACAATAAATAAAGCTGAAAGAATAACTCACATGGTATTGGAAAGGGGAAACTCTTAATCTGGCCATTTCCCCCAGTAGGACCAAAGCCCGGACCTACCAAGTGCAATCAAACCTTGGCGTTACAATTCATGGGAGTGTTTCTTTTTCTCCCATAATTTCTTCTCCTAGGTAGACAAGTTGTGCTAAATCCATTCTTTCATTCAACAGATACTGATCTGTTGTCACGACAGCGTTCCTTCACTATTTTGCCATCCAAAAAATATTTCCTGAAACCGGTAACATGCCCAGCACTGAGCTCTGCCTAACTTGGGACGTAGTATGACAGAGAGGCTGAGGGAAGGGAGGAAGACCATATGCAGGAGGACTAACAGGAGCTGTTGATTCAGAGCTCACTTCGGCAGGAGTATTGGCCACTGTCACTTGCGTCTGGCAGACTCCAAGGCAGGTGGAGGAGTGGGAAACCTTCATGATGGAAATGGCAGCTCCAGGGGCACCCTGACTGGGGGCTGTCAGCTTTGGGGAGCTGAAAGGGGCTCGTTAGAAGAAGATCCATTTGGGGAGCACATTTGGCTTTTTCTGGCTGGTCCTGAGTTGGAAACAGGAGCAAAACTAAAGGAAGTTGAGAGTTCTTAGCCATGTCTTGAGCATTTGGGGCCAACTGCTGCAGAGGTTGAGGGTTAGAGTTCTATTTTTATAGATGGCCTGGGCATTGTTCATTTTCTATTCAGTTTCCTGGGCCTAATCACCTGGTAATTACTTGTGGGGCTTTGAGGGCACAAGAGAGGGCCTCCTGCAGAGGATGGAGCCAGCGTGATGTACCCAAGGCCTCGCGTTAGTCAGCTCTAGCTGCTGCAATGAAGTGCCGCAGACGGGGGCCTCAACAACACAAACTGACTGTTTCGAGTTCTGAGGCCAGAAGTCCAAGATCAAGGAGTCTGCAGGGTTGGTCCCTTCTCAGCACCCTGAGGGAGGATCTATTCCAGGCCCATCCCCTGGTTTCTCATGGTCTCATCCTTGGCGTCTGATCCTTGGCTTGTACATGCTGTCCTGTGTCTTCCCATCATCTTCCCTCTATGCATGCCATCTTTTTGGCCAAATGTCCCCTTTTAATAAGGACAACAGTTATATTGGATTAGAGCTCATTCTAATGGCCTCATCTTAGTTTGATTATCTGCAAGAAATGCAAATAAGGTCACATTCACAGGTCCTGCCGGTTAGGACTTCAACATCCCTTCATGGACCCAATTCTGCCCACAGCACACCTAAAGGGAGTTTGCCCGGTTAGGACCCGGAGTCCGGAGGAGCAGGCAGGACCCCACTTGAGGGCTGGCAGGAAACACAGGAGCCCCAGCTACCCAGGAACAATTCTACCAGAATCTGCATTTAAGGAGTCCCTGCCATCCCCATGACTTAATTTGTCTACACAAACAGGTTAAGAAGTCTTAATGGAGATACCATGAGGAACTTAGAAAAACTATGAAATTGTTTGGAGCAGGCACTGGGCTGGCACTTTTTAAAAAGTCAGATCTTGTATTTAGTACTACAAAATATTTTGTATCTACGAAAGATTTTCTGTCCTAAACCAGCATCCTCCATCAGAACTGTTTGAAGCTTTTTGCCCACAAAAGCTGTTTAGGGACCATCGCTCCTCAGCTCCGATCACTAAGGACATCTGGAAGAGGGAATCGCGAACACATGACATGTTGGTGTCTTCAAGATATTTATGAAGAGCAATGCACACAGAGTTGATGCTGCCCATCTCAGGAGCTTGGTATTTGTATCTGAGTTAGACACAGTCCTAGGTTTAAAACCATTCATGCATTTCATCCAAGGAGTGGGGGAAATCTGCCTTGCCAGCGGAATTTTAGAGGATATTTCAAAAGAAGCACTTGAGGAAAAGAGCCACCTTCTCTCAGAATTTCCCGTCTACTCATCCTGCCCCCAAGTCTTCTAGGCTGTAAGAGTCTAGGCCAAGACTGACAGCCAGGTGAAATTGTCTCCAGCTACCTCTTCCTAATGGCACACAGCCACGTACTGAATGATGATGTTTTGGTGAACCATGGACCACACATGTACCGTGGCAGGTCCCATAAGAGTATAATGGAGCTAAGATTCCTACCACCTGGTGACGTCGTGGTCCTCAGAACATAGCACTGCACATTGCTCATGTGTTTGTGACGATGCTGGCATAGACAAGCCTCCTGCACTGCCAGTCCTGTGAAAGTGCAGCACAAAGTATGTCCAGTACCTAATTCTTGATAATGATAATCACTGACTATGTTACTGGTTGACGCGTTTACTATACTATTTGTTGTTATTTTAGAGTGTACTCCTATTTATTAATAGACAAGTTAACTGTGAAACAGCCTCAGGCAGGTCCTTCAGGAGGTGTTCCAGAGGAAGGCATTGCTGTCAAAGTCTCCTATGTTTGGATGGCAGCTCCATGCCTGTTACTGCCCCTCAAGACCTTTCAGTGGGACAAGATATGGGGGTGGAAGACAGGGATACTGATGACCCTGACCCTGTGTAGGTCTAGGTTAATGTGTGTGTCTGTGTCTTAGTTTTTAACACAAAAGTTTAAAAAGTAAAAGAAAGAAGTAAGAATAGAAAAAAGCTTATAGAATAGACTATAAAAAATAAAATACGTCTGTATAGCTGTATGATGTGCTTGCGTTTTAAGCTAAGTGTTATAACAAGAGTCAAAAGTTAAAAAGTTTATGAGGTAAAAAAGCTTATGATAACCTGAGGTGTGTTTATTATTCAAGTAAGAATTCTTTTAAATAAATTAAGTGTGCCTTAATCGTGCAGGGTTTATAAAGTCTAGAAGAGTCTACAGTCATGTCCTAGGCCTTCACATTCCCTCACCACTTACTCACTCACCCAAGCAATTTCTAGTCCTGCAAGCTCCATTCACGGGAGCCTTACACAGGTGCACCATTCTTTCTTTTCTACTATTTACCTTTTCTATGCTTACCACTATGTTTTCAAAATTGCCTACAGTATTTAATACAGTAACACGTTGTACAGATACGTAGTCTAGAAGCAATACGCTACACCATATGGCCTAGGTGCGCAGTAGTGATGCCATCCAGGTTTGTGTAAGTTCATTCTGTGATGTGCACAAAAAGATACATCCCTGAGCAACGTATTTCTCAGAATGTATCCCCATCATTAAGTGAGACATGACTATATGTGCATACACATACACATAGACTTGCGTGTGTGCACGTGTGCATGTGCGCGCACACGCACACGCACACACACAGTCTTTACTGATTTATACTTGAATCAGAAGCTTAAGTGAAGCAGTAAAAATGTCTAGGCAAGCCATAGTGGTTTCCCCTTGTTCCAGGGTCGAGGTCTCAAGATGACAATGTTTTCTGGGCACAGGTGAGTGAGGCGTCCTTGTTTCACTTGGTCGGGCTGGCTGTTAGCATCCAGGGTGAACATTCCTGATGCTTTTCACTGGACAAGAGAGCTAATACCCTTTGTGATAGTTGATGGCCCTGCAAATGGGCAATGGCTTTACACAGCCAGTGCCGCCTGCAGAGAGTGGAATTTTCCAGGCAGTGATGATAAACAGATCCTTACTGCTTGAAGATCAGAAAAGGTACTTAAGGTTCTCCTCCTCTTGGAGCAAATGTCTGCCTGCAGAGGCTGAGAAGTTAATTAATTAACTGCTGACATTTGGCTGTGAATGCCCTTGGTTGCTGGCAAGGAGAAAGCAGAGCCCTGAGTACTAGGAGCTCTGTGTGCACAGAGTCCTAGGTGCCTGCGTGGCCAACTCTGTGTGCATGGGGCTGTGGGCTGTGGGAACACAGCCAGGTCCTGATTCTACAGCTTCTCTGATGGGAACCAGGCAGCATAACTTAGTCCAGAATTATTGATGACACACCTTAAGAAAAAAAAGGCTGAAGCCATCTTTTACCTTTCTCTGAGGAGCTCAAATGTCCCCAAAGTAAAAAGCCTGACTACTTCTTCCTTTCCAGTTGTGATGAAAATAGGGATTAGTGGGATGTTAGAGGCAAAACTCATCTATGAAGTTATGAATGAATAATTTTAATTTCTTTCTGAGTTCTGAGAAATCGGTTTGTCTTACACAGAAATGCAGTATGTTCTTGATCTCTATGAATGCCATTAGAATTTTTCCCTCTACTTGGTATTTGTTTCATTACAGAATGAAATTTTGAGCTTATATTTTTGGATATTTCACCTCATGCATTTCAATGTCTGTTTTCTCCAAATCTCTGCTTCTATAGAAGACTTCAGCCCTATCTTTTTTTCATATTAGCTTTAGAATGTGGAGGAGTAGGTGGAGAAGCTTTCTTTAAGATTCCGACTCTCATTGGAGCAGACACTCCACCATCTCATGAATGTATTTGGAGGAATGTGCCAATTTTTAAGATAAATGATGATTGCTTAGTGCCGCTAAGAAAAAATGGAATTGCTACGCCGGCCTCAGCATCAACGTGTAGATGAGGTTCCTAGTGTGGCAGAGCAACAATGTTGACAATATCCACTCCAAGAAGGACGATCAAGGTGACAAGTCCAGAATGAAGAGAGGTTTCAGAAGGGAGTAGACTTTTTGGGTTGTGAAGGGAATCAGACTGCTCTGGGATTAAAGGGAATGAAGCTCAGAGGGCGGATGGCGGGAGCAGGAGGAGGGAGCAGGTGGTCAGCGTGGGCTCTGGGAGCTGTCCATTGTGGCAGAAGCTGGGCCTTAGTGGGGAGGAAGCAGGGAGGGACCTGAGAGCAGACCAGCCAAGACTCAGAACTCAGGGCACCAGCAGAATTGGGGCACAGCCATAAACACATTCCACCCGATAAGCTTGTCCACCAACTCACAGTCAGCAAATCCGAAAGCAAAGATATTTTAATTTCAGCATGCATGTGTTTTACTTTTTTTTTTTTTTTTTAAGGCACAGGGGTGCCCAGGGGCTAGTGAAGTGTCATCTTGTTTCGAAGTCCTGGAATCTGTAGGGAAGATGTCTGTGGTCTGTAGGTGAAATGTATGGGGATGGGAGCTAGTAGGGCTCCTGGAGAGACTGAGAAGCCTCATATGCCAGAAACAGTGATCAGAGAGGTCCGTCGGGTGGATGAGTTTTGCATTGAAAAGGATCGTGATCCACCTCGCCATTGTCCAGAGGTAGATTATCCAATCTGTGACTCCCAAATCTATTTCTTCTCTCACTGCACTGTTTGGCCACTGCCCTGTTCATTAGCACCTCTGCCAGAGGAATGGGAAACCGGGAAAAGGCAGTTGATCTACATTTCAGCAGCCTGCTTGGCTCAGAGGGCAAAAGCACTGTGCTAATGAAGCCAAGGTCAAAGGTGGAAGCCCCGGCTGGGCCAGTTAGCTGGGCTACCTTGGCTGGCCTCAGACTGGAGCCCCAGCTTGTCTGACTGGTCTCCATGTGCATTTCTGCTGGCTGAGAAAAGTGGGTGACTCACTGGCATAAATCTGTGCCATCAGGAAAAACAACCCAGTGAGGTGGTTGGTGGTTTACAGCACCCTCTCATCGTCCCTAGAGCGCGACCATGGGTAGCTCCTGTCGGAAGATGTGGGTGGTACGTGGGTGTGATTCGTAGAATCGGTGTATTCTCAATCACCACAGGTGATTGGTCTTTGCAGTCAGCAGACTTTTCTAAAGGGTTTCAATATTTAATAAGCTGTGTGCCATGTGTATCAACTGGACAGCCTGATTGGTCTCTCTCTGCCATTAACTCATTTCAAAATAATCCTGCCTTTTGCACTGGGAGGGAGGAAATTTCATTTGGGAGGTTGGAGCCCACGTCTTTATATGTATGCATGTTCTTATTGAAGAAAAATGTATTTATTAAGCTCTTACTGTACAGGAGGCATTTTCCATGAATTAAGACCTGAAAATTGGTAAATTCTAAAAGACAGCTACACTGGCAACATTTTAAAGCAATTAAATGGGTTGGTTCTTATCAGAAATGCATTGGTTCTGTTGATAATCATGGGATTGTGATGAATCCATAGGAGACCTAATATAGTTCATTCTCACACTGCTATAAAGATACCATGTGAGACTGGGTAATTCATAAACACAAGAGGTTTAATTGACTCACGATTCCACATGGCCGAAGAGGCCTCAGGAAACTTAGAATCATGGCAGAAGGTGAAGGGGAAGCAAGGCACATCTTACATGGAGGCAGGAGAGAGAGAGACCACAGGGAATCTGTCATTTTTAAAACCATCTGATCTCATGAGACCTCCTTCACTACCACGAGAACAGCACAGGGGAAACCACCCTTGTAATTCAGTCCCCTCCCACTAGGTCTCTCCTTTGACATGTGGGGATTACAATTCAAGATGAGATTTGGGTGGGGATACAAAGCCAAACCGTATCACGTAATATAGCTGAATGTGAGCAATATAGGAATGTTTGATAGCTTCAGGCCAGGTTTACACAAGTTGTATCAAAGCCCAGATGCCAAGTCTCTGACGACCAGGTGGTGTTTGTACACACAGAAAGATCTGGCAGACGAACAGCACAGGACAGGCTGAACACAGTCAAATACCTGGATGTTTAAAAAATGATCAGTAACTCTTTCACCCCAACATATTTTGTGTTGAGAAACACTTATAAGGTGAAATGTTTTCTGAAAATACCTTTCTTGTTACAACTGGGTGACACCACTGTTACGTCTTGCCTGCTCCAACAGCAAACAAACCACAGCCATCTTCACATTGTCTATGATTATTCCTTAGCGTCTGTAGGGATAAGAGGTGTTAACGGAGCATCCAAGGATCCTGTGAGCATGGTTTCAATCATATGCAAACGTTTTAAGGCTCTGTCCTTTAAGGGCTAGGAAAAGAGCAGTTAAGCCTTTTATATTTTCGTGAAGAGATAATCAGAACCGAGCAGAAGGGAAATAAGGTTTTCATCAAAGGGAGAGAAGTTTGTCTCATTTTTACTACATCATGACTATTGCACAGCACTTGGGGGAATGAGGGCCATTGTTTTGAGTTGTTGGCGAGAATGAAGGAAAAGGAAAGAGACGGGCTGAAGGACAATGGAGGATGTGACTTTAGACTGAGCACAAGTGTCCACGGAAGCGAGGCATAGGGATCGTAAGCGCAACTTACAAACTGGGTCCAGAAGGTTCTTCCCTTAAGTGTTTGTAGGGTCAGTTAGTTGGCAGCTGTCTTCACCCATCCTCGTGGACACAGCTTCCTCTCTGTACATGCCAAAGTTGGCTTAGGCCTGGCTGAATGACCTCAAGCCTTCAGCAAGTGGGGCTCGTCCCCTGGACAGCTGACCAAGGGGAGATGCTCAGCGGTCTCTCGTTCAGCAGTGCACCTCTTCCTGCATGGGTCCTCATACTCCAGAGGCTGAAAGATGCTCCATTTTTCTTCTAGCATTCTGGGAAGTAACTGCAGATCAGCCGGTGAATACTGAATAATAAAAAAATAAAATAAGCCATGACTCTTTCCTGCTGTGAATTTTGGAACACAAGATGCAAAGATCAAGCCTAGATCAAGCCTGCAGCAATCCCAGGGTCTGATGCAGGACAGGACTATGTCTGTCTTCAGGAATGTTTGTAGTTCCAAAGTTCACAAAGGAGCGTGTCACAGAGGCCGTGCCTAGAAGGGGAAGGGAGATGGGTCACTTTTTCCTCCTGAAGGGGGAAAATGCAACAAAACCTCCGGCAGGATTTTCATTTTCCTTTCATAGACATTTTGCTTTTTCATTAATTTTTTTCTCCAGGGAGGCAGCCAGAGTGGGCAAAGGGAAATATGTAGGGGAAATAGCCTTGCTGAGATTAAACAAATCTCTGCTGCCGTGTGTCCATCTGCCCGTCCATCTGTGAATAACCTGTAATTATTAATAATATGAGTGATGTCATGAACATTCTGGCAAGGACGCCGAGCCCCAGAGACCACTCTGGAACCAGTCAGAACGGGACAAAGCCGGGAGAATGATCGGCCGTGTTTGCACTGAGCTGAGGATAAATCTGGCTCGCGGGTGCGCGCCGTGCCTGCCAAGCCCTCTCGGCAGTAGGACTGGAGCATATTGGGTTTTCTCATAAACTTCCGATGAGATCAGATTGGCGGCATCTCAAAGGAACACCTCTTATATAAAAAAGGTTGAGTACACAATCCAGCAAAAAAATGTCATTAAAAGGACACATGGTGCTGAGTGGGACAACCTTAAAATCACTGAAAATGGAGTGTTTAAAAGAGCACTGGAGAAATACATCCAAGAAGATGACAAAGGGGGAAGGGGAGAAATATTAGAGACATTTCCCCTGGGCCCTGTTTCCGTTTTCCATGAAAATACTCATGAAATCATATGGGGGGACGGAAAGAAAAAAAAAGAAAAGAAATTCTCAGTAAAACCACCCCTAAAAGAGCTAGGACTCCAGAATATTCCAGAAATCACTCAATGGCATTTCACACTGGTGGTTGAGCTGAATAATTGGCACTAGTGCAAACCAATGCTCCAGGCTGTGGTGCAGGAAGTTTCTGACTGAGGCAGGTGCTGGCTGGGTGGGAGCCTTCAGCCAGGGCCTGTGCACAGGCCTTGGACCCCTATGTGGCTTCACTGTGGGGCTTTAGTCATCTGAGTGGAGCTGTGCAATGGCACGGGTCTTTCTTGGTGGTGTTCATTGTGATCCCTCCAGCTCCGACAACAGGACTACTATAGTAGATGCTCAATAGACATTTTCCAAATGTGTCACTTTATGGTGACTCTGTTACAGATGCTTAAGAGCATATTTGTGCCTTGCATGAGTATATGGCCCAATTCTGGAAGCTACTGTCCAGGGGCTAGGTAGTGGGGGTGGGGTATTAGACAGAAAGAGACACACCACCTCCATGTGATGTGGACATCATACATGGTCCGTTCCTCAGGCCATCGGATTCTGTGGAATGGCTCCTTGCACACGTATCTGCCTCACTGCACCATGGCATCCACCCTTGACTGTTTACCATGTTGTTAACTCAGCCCCAGGAGGATTCACAGCCTGGTCTCTGCATGTTGGAAAGAACAGTGGATTCCATTGCAAAAGTTCCCCTGTTTCAAAGAGATCAAAAAGTAAGAAAAGTATAAAGACGAATGTCATTTTGGACTGGACCTCCCATGGGAAACCTGAGAGTTTGGCAAAGGACTCTGGTCCACGCCCAGGAAGAGGGAAGGCAACGTGGCAATTGTGAGACCAAAACAGAGCAGGCTGCTCTCTGCCAGTGAAGTCAGATTGCTCTTGGAAACATGAAAATTAGGATTGATGCTGTCGAACAACAGACATTCCAAACATACACTCCTAATCACAACAACAATGAGAAAATAAAAATAAAAATGAAAGCAAGAACGGCTAGCTCGTATTCAGCAGCTCCTCTTTGCCAGGTATTTTACATACATCATTTCATTTAATATCCACAGCAACACTACAAGGTAAAAGCCAATACTATCCCAATTTTGTAGACAAGAAACTGAGATTTGGAGATTATGCATATTGCCAATGTCACAAAGCTAGGCGGTGGTGGGGCCAGCATTATAAAACAGGTCATACTGAAACACATAGCGGGAGGCACTGCCTCTGGAATATAGAAGAAACTGACAAAGAGATAAAATGTAGGAAAATATGACAGACACATAGAGTAGAACCCTGAGGCTCTGGGCTGGGTGTGGTGGCTCACACCTGTAATCCCAGCACCTTGGGAGGCCGAGGTGCACGGATCACCTGAGGTCAGGAGTTTGAGACCAGCCTGGCCAACATGATGAAATCCTGTCTCTACTAAAAGTACAAACAATTTAGCCAGGTATGGTGGCGAGTGCCTGTGATCCCAACTGCCTGGAAGGCTGAGGCAGGAGAATTGCTTGAACCTGGGAGGCAGAGGTTGCAGTGAGCTGAGGTCACGTCATTGCAGTACACTCCAGCCTGGGCGACATAACAGGACTCTGTCTCAAAAAAAACAGAGCTCTGAGGTTCTTGTATAAATATTAATAAAATTAAATAAAACCAGTATTGAAAAATAGGAGTCATGTTCCAGGTGGATTAAATAGGAAACATCATCAAGCACCAGTGCTGGGCCCTACATTCCAATGATGGTGTCCATGGGCTCATGTCTGGCTACTGCTTTCCAGCCTCACTGCTCCAGCCTCTGGAGGGCTCCCTGCTGTCCTTGCCTCCTCCGAAGGCTGCTGGTGCTTCCTCCAGCCCCATAACCTCCATCCCCTTTCTTCTTTCCTAGCAGGATTCTTCTTTTGTGCAGCCATTCATCTGCTCCCGTATATGGTCCTCGGCTGTCTAAGGATGCTGCCTCTGCAGGAGCTCGAACCCGGGATCGCTCCAGGCAGTCTGCACATTCCATGCCCCAGCCACAGTCACAATCCTCCAGGTAAGTCTCGGTCCCTTGCTGGAGGAGAAAGGAACATTTTTCCACCTTTGACCACTGTGCCCACAGGCCCAGAGCTCCTACAGCCTCCCCAGGAAGCAGGTCCACAGGTAAATGTGGGGCTGAGAGCGTCACGTGTTGCAGGACATCAGAGGTGAGCAAAGTGGAATAAATCCGGGAGAAACACACCCTACTCTTGTGTCTGTCCCTGCTCGAGCTGATTTGTTTCTCTCTTGTTTCAGCCAGTTGGCCTGGTTGCTGTCTCTGAAATGGAAAACATCCTAACTGATCATTGCAACCCCTGTTTTGTAGTGTGGAGTATTTCCATTTCTGAAAACGTTTCCATTTCTTCCATTTTGCAAAAAGTGCAAATTCGATTCCCACTCACCCCTAGCTTCTGCCATGGTCTAGCTTCCTCGCCAGACACTTGGCACACCAGATTCCATGATCCTGGCTACACCATACTTTTCTCTTGGTTTGCTTTGGTTTCACACCTTTGAGGTTTGGTAAGATCTCCCTCTTTGTGGAATGACTTCACTCTTCACCCCACTCTCAGCAGCACACCAGGTACCTTTCTTCTTTGTAGAGCAAAGACCAAGATCTCTTCCTGGAGAGTCTCCCTGGGTCTCACTTCCCTAAGCCTGGAGGCTCAGTTCCTTCTGTGACCACCTGCGTACCTGAGACTGTCTCCTTCTATGGTAATAGTTACATCGTGCTCCATTTCCCCCTCTGACCCCTTCCAGAGAAGCATGAGCTTCTCGTGACAAGAGCCCTGTTTGCTTCTGTTCATATCAGCAGCATTCTTCAGGAAGGCAGGCATGGGGAGCAGGCTTGACCGCCGGATGTCAGATCGTACTGAACTAAGGTAACATTCTTAAATTGCCAGAAAAAAAAATAATTCTCCAAGTTCCTCAAAGAAAAACGGACCACATTTAGAAAAACTAAAATCAAGAGAGCTTCAAAATTCTCATCTGTAACAATCAAAGCAAGAAGAGTGAATAACGATTTCGTAAAATCTAAAGAAAAAGGAAGTAAGTTCTGTTCGTTTTTTAGGGCTGCCATGACAAAATTCCAGGGCTTGGGTGGTTATTTTCTGATCGTTTTGGAGGCTGGAAGTCCATGATCAAGCTTCCCACGGGGCTGGTCCCTCCATCCCACCGGGCTGGTCCCTTCTTCCCATGGGGCTGGTTCCTCTTCCCACGGGGCTGGTCCCTTCTTCCCATGGGGCTGGTCCCTTCTTCCCACAGGCTGGTTTCTCCGTCCCACCTGGCTGGCCTCCCTCCCTGGCTTGCTAATGGCCACCTCCTTACTGAGTCCTTGCAGCCGCTTTCCTTTACGCCTGTGCATCCCTGATGACTCTCTCTGCATGTCCAGATTTCCTTTTCCTATAAGGACATCAATCAGGTTGAATTAGGGACCACTCTAATGGCCTCACCCTAACTTTGTTATTTCTTTAAAGACCCTGTCTCCAAACATAGCCCCATTCTGAGGTTAGGGCTTCAACATATGAACTCTGGGGACACAGTTCAGCCCATAACATAAGCCGCACCGTCATTTTCATGTGAAAACAACAGAAAGGCCCCAGAAGACTTGCACTTCCCGGAACTTCTGATCAACATAGGTTCTGTTCCGAGATCGCAGGAAGGCTGAGATATGCCTGAAATATGGAAATCTTATTGTGGGGAAACACTTTTGCTGACCTGTGAAACTAAAAAATCTAAGAGATAAGTAAAATATATGATTGGGAGATGGACAGTTATGACAGAGCCAGAGTCAAGAAGAGTACTAAGTCGGTGGGAGTGTTATGGTAATGTCTGACCTAAGGGCCATCGTCGGAGCTGGATCGCCTCAGGGTCTTTCTTTCTCCACCTCACATCCGATGCATCAGCGAACGGTCCGTACTTCTTTGAAGCGTCTCCAGCTCCGACAGTGCCTCACACCAGACTCTAAGGGGCCTGGACAGGGCAACAACCTTCGGCCTGGCCTCCCTGTAGCCTGGCCTCCACGCAGCGGCCAGAGGGATCTTTGAAAATTCAATCAGACCACTTTAAACGTAAATCACTTCTGTGCTGAAAAGCTGCTCAAGACCCTGGTCCTGCATTGCAGCCCTCCTCCATCCTGGTCTTATCAATCTTCCTCCCTGCTCCAGCCCTCCTCCACTACCTTGCTGATGTTTAAGAACATGCCCCAGGGCCTATGCACTGGCTGTGCCCCCCACCCCCACTTTCCCCACCAGCTATTTCCATGCCTTATTTCCTCTTGTTTGGTTCTTGGTTTTAATGGCAGTGTAGCCTGTGACCGCTAAGAAGACGGCTCCCTGCCTTCCTCTCCCCTGTATCTGACCCTGCTTCACTTCCCCCACAGGCTTCTTGCTGTCCACCACGTTGGTCCATTGCCTGCCTGCCTCCACTAGAATGTCAGGACACAGACCAGAGACTCCCCGCTCTGCCCTCTGCCGAGTCCTCCGTGCCTGGCCGGTGTTTGCAGGGTGTGAGCTCAATACGGATTTCCTCCATGAATGAACAAAGGCAAGACGCCAAAACCAGAAGAAAAAAACGGTCTCAAAATGTAATGAAAAATGGGCAAGGCTGGATGCATGAGCCCGGCCCCCACCTTCCCTTGAAGGAGCCCCAGGGCCGGTGGTGCTGAGACTCCTGAGCGCTAGGATGGCCGCCGTTTTACAAATGTGTACTCGGTGCCTGAGACCTTAGCGTGAGAAGAATGGAGTGTGTACCTTTCAAATAATTTTAAATGTTAGCTCCAGGTAGATCATGGCGAATGCATCAAAAACGGTAAGTGGAGAGGCTTCTCTAACTGCGGATAACAACAGACTGGTGATGACTGTGTCAGTGAGCACTAGGGTTTAAATTCACCCACTAAAATAAATAAATAAATAAATAAATAAATAAATAAATAAATAAATAAAGCCAGGCCCCTGGGTAGGCTAAAACTAAAATCTAACAGAATGTTGCTTATTAGATATCCAGCTACACAAAAAGAAAAATCAGAAATAGAGAAAGAAAACAGATACTCATGCTCAATTTTACATATTAGATTAAAAGTCTGTTTATTTTGATAAAAATATAAAAAATAACAAATGCATGACATTAATTAAATTCCTTGGATCGGGTCATATAATATAGCATCAAGGTATTTTAAATAAAGTTCCTGAGAACAGTAGCAGTGCTGATGGTTAGATACTGACGAAAACACAATTATAAGGAGATACATGCATTCACTATTAGCAGGAAACGAAAGTAAAATAGAAGAAGCGGGAAAGTCATCAATATAAATAACAAGAGTAAACACACACACGCAATACTATTTTGCCTTAACAGGAATCACTCATCTCTATTAAAAATTTTCTGTAACAAGATGGAATATAAATACAAATGATAAAAACTTCCAATTAAAAGATTACCCTTTGATCCAAATACAAAAGCAAATGGACACTAAGCAAAGCCCTGAAAAAAATCTAAATCAACTTCAAAGAACAGGGGCTTTCAGGGCCTTCATTCTCGGGTAGGAAGAGGAAAGCAGCAGAGATTACAGACGTGATGAATACATCCAAGAGCTAGTTTTCTGAAAGCAAGTGTGAAAACAATCACATTTACAAATCTCCAGAGACTCTAACTAAAAGTGAAAAGGAGAAAGTAAACATAAACCAAATTAGAAATGAACAGCGGAAGAAGTAATAATAATACATTTTGGACTTCTCTGCTTGTATCTTCCCGGATTTGGAAACAGCAAGGTGTCCCACGTTCTGTGAGTGGTGCCCTCAGAACACGGGAACCCAGGCTGGGGTGGGGCTACGTTATGGCAGGTGGGGGCTCTAGCCTTTGCAGGGCTCCCAGTCGTGGGGGCTGGGGGTTATTCCTTGGATGTTGGCTGCTCAGGCTTTCTTGGTGGGTGTATAGGTTCGTTTAGACCAGTATTGCCTCTGATTCTCAAATGAGGGAAAGCATGGGGCCGAGTCAGTCCTTTTCTGTTTTATTTGGAGGTTTGTTTATATTTTCAGCTCAGAGAAGATAATACTCCACGTGTCATCTTAGGGCATGTCTCTCATCTTCCACCATGGGCCAATTCTCCTTTTCATCCTTTAGGGTACCTTTGCCATTTTGACAACACATACAGACCTTAAACTGCATTCCTTAATACGGTTATGGCTGTTTAAACTAAAATTACAAGATGTCAAAAGAAAAAGAAATACTTACTGAAAATGGAAAAACAAAAAGTTCATTTGTAGATGACAAGAGCATTTAACAAGAAACGCCAAAGCAGGCAGATTTTCAACATGGGAGAATTAACAAGAGGGTTTAAGTAAGACTATCATTTACAGGGTAAGTTGTCAAAAATGGAATGGATTCGTTTGCCGCATGGACGACCGGATGGATCTCTCCCGTCAAAGTCATTCCGTTCCTAAAGCAGTGGGAAACATCACTTAGAACCCAGGAACTCTGTGGAGGCGGGACTGAAGGAGCCAAGCAAGCTCTTAGAAAATCCATGTGCCATGGGCTAGATGCAGTGAGAACGGGCACTTACGGGCAGCAAGGGAGTGGGGGTAGGGTCTGCCCTTTGCAGTGCCTGCTTTATGCTTTATATTAACTTTATTAATAATTGTTCTCAGACTTTAGAATAGTGAAAAATCATCCCAAGAAAGAGTGAAACGTGGGAGTTTCCAGGCCTTTGCCAGGGTCTTCAGCACATCTGCGTGGGGCTGGAATCTACTTTTAGTCCAGTGAGAACCAGAGCCGGAGTCCCCGATGCCTGTGTGAGGTGCACAGCTCTTCCCTCTGGGTCTCATTCCTGATTTTCGGATGAGGAAGAGCGAGTTGAGCGGGATGTAGGGACCCACTCACAGTCCCACTGCTGAGTGCACAGTTGGCCTTGGGTGTGCCTTGCTTGGCTTCTGCAGACAGGTGATGGCGGTGTGCGTGTGGGCCTGTGTATGCACGTGCAGCCACATATGTACATGTGTGCCACGCACGGGGTGCTTGTCTTCACCTTTGCAAACAGCAGGGACCACCGGCACCAAGGGGTGCTGTGTGCACCCCAGCCCATTTCTCAGGACTCCGTGGGTGCTCACAGGACGTGCTCCCATCCCCATGAGGGAAGAGGCTCCTGGCTGTCGGGCTCCTGTTGCTAGGAAACCACTCCCTTTGACTGTGTATGTCAAGCATGCCTGTGTTTGTCTTTGGCTCTCGGAAGGACAAAATTCACCATGTGGCGACGGAGAAATAATATTGAAAACTACTTAAAAAATGAAAGTAGTGCCAAATGGCGCTCTGGATTGCAGATGCTCCCCGTGCTGCTGGCGTCTGCGTGGACGGGGACTCTGGCTGCATTCTGAGGCGCTGCTCTGTCTCGCATGTACTCTGCCTCGCTCCCAGAGAGTGCTGTGCACAGCCCTGTCCTGTGTCCCCCTGGCATGAGGCCATAGTGTGCAGGTTTGGGGCAGCATGGGGCTTCTGGCTTGCCCTCTGTCCCTGCTCTCTCCCTCTTTGTGGAGACAGTTGTCGGGGTAGAAGGGCAGGCCACATGTAGCTTGAGTCACCTCTGAGTGTTTGGAGAAGCAGGGGGTCGGTGGGGCCATGGCAAGGCACACTTCACCCATTTGGAGGCAGAAGATGCTAGGGAGAGAGGTGGTACTGGTCTTTTGAGGTGGTACTGGTCTGTCTTGACCTCCTAGGACTCTGCGGACAGAGGTCAAGGCCATATTACAACCTTCGGGTCAGGATGCCGGGGCTGTGCCTGTTAGCTTGGGTGGCCCATGCTGGCTGCATGGGAAAGACCTGAGGATTTTCTTGCCATGCAGCAGGGAGGAGAGTTGGCTCTGGTTCCTGGTGGGCTCTTCCCTGTTGCCTCTTTCTCTGCTGCACTTCTGGCCGCTCACACCTCCAGTCCATTCATGTGTGTCAGGGCCTCCAGGTCCTTGGTGCCCTGGCCCATACCAGGCCTCGGCTCCGGCTGACACGTGACTTTGAACTCCCCACCCTGAGGCCCCTTGCTCCAGCAGGGAGTTCCCTGAACTGACCTCCTTTCAAGTTCCCCAAGTTGATCACGGCCCCTGGTGCGAGCTTAAGCATTTCCAGCCGCCGCTTTGTCTGCCTGCCGATGCTCTCGGCATCTCCTGCAAGCCCCCTGCAGAGCCTCTGTAACCTGCAAGCAAGCAGAGCCGCTGTGCAGGCGACCAGGCGCTTGGCTGACAAGGACGCCTGAAGATGAAATATGAGTAAGGATATGCGCTGGGGGCATGTGGGCCCTGGTGGCAAACTTGCATCTTGTCTGGCCTCCACGTGGGCCCAAGCCTGCCTCCCGACCTCCCTTGGCAGGTGGAGGTGTGAGTGTTGGGGGCCACCGAACACTAGGAAGCGTCCTCATGCATCACAATTACAGAAACACCTGTGCTAAATACCTTTGTGCGAGTTGGTTGTGCAAATTCACAGGGTGTTCAATTGCTTCCAAATTTCTCATTTCTATACTGTCAACAAGCCTCAGGTGTGCCCGGCATGAGCCGCCGCCGCTGTGGTTTGCAGGCCTGTGCCGACAGCTTTGCAACCAGCATGAATTTGTGCTCACCAGCGCCCTGCACCCCACATACATGCCTGCATTTACAGAGGGCTCCGAGGAGATTCGTCACATGGGACCCACCTCTTGGCTCTTGGCATCCAGGGATGGGAGGAGAGAGCAGAAGGTAAAAGCGCCGCGGACGGAGCTTAGCAGACTCTCAGGTGGGACTGGGGCCATCCGAGGCCTTAATGATGGAAAACGGGGAGCGGAGCCATGAGGAGTGTCTGCTGCAGAGAGCAGACAGGCTCGGGGTGGTGCTGCTGGCCTGTGCTTGCATCTGGCCTGGGCTATTTTAAAGAAGTTTGCAATCATTACTAATATCAAATGTCAAGAACATTCACCTGTTAAATCTGGATTTCTGGCTTATTTTGGACCATGGACAGTCTGTCTGCAGAGCCCATTTTCCCCTGTTTAAAGCATGATTACTGGCCTCCTCCGTGGAAGGACCACGCCATCATGGGCACACTTCATGCCCGACCATCCCTTGCTGGGCCCCTGCAGGCAATTGGATCCGTGGCAAGTGGCTGAGAACGCTGCCTCCACATGCGCACAGGCAGCGGGGCAGATGCACGGCGTTTTCTTCATGGCGGCCTTGAGAGTGGGCTCACAAAATGCTGTAGACCCCACGCTTGAATATTTTTCTGGATTTGTGCAGAAAATTATTCCTGAGTATTTCCTAATTTAGAAACAGAACACTGGGAATTTCCTGCTGGCAATGGTTTGGATTGAGACTTTAGATGTTTTCTAGCTTTCTAGCTGGTGAGTAGCCAGAACTGCCGGCGTTCTTCATGACTGTCCGTCTGCCTGCAGATGCTCCTCCCGTCGCATGATCAACCTTGGGAGCTAAAAGCCTGTTCCCGCAGGGCCGGTGGTCTGGTGGGAAGGAGCAGAACCAGTGTCCTGATACCCTGACTCTTGTGCTGGGACCAGGGTTTCATCCAGTTCTCCACCATCATGTGGCCCCTGGGTGGGGCGGGAGTGTTGGGAGGCTGCATCCTCTCTCAGTTGGCTTCAGCATCTCTGTCTGGGCACCTGTGAGTTCCATATAGCTGCTCTGCCCATTCAGGTGTTTCTGAGTAAATAAGCACCACCCTTAATACGTCCAGATTCAGCCACTTTGGTAACAGAAGAGGTTCCACACACTTCTGGAAGGTCGGGTGCACTCACAGCAACCCTAGCCCACCTTCACTATTTGATCATTAACAGTGTGTTTACATCTTGCTGGGTGTATTAGGTACTGCACGTGATAGAATGAAATTAATACGATATGCACCTGTTGAGCACCTACTTTGTGTCAAGAACCATGCTAGACCCAGTGGTGAGCAGATCACACGTGGATTCTGCCCCTGTTGCTGAAAACTCACCGAAGAACATGCCGGCCACACAGACAGCTCAGAAAAGGGGCCAGGCTGCAGTGCATTCTGCCAGGACTCTTGAAAGCAGGGGCTATGTTGGCTGAGGATGTGGGGGAATGCTTCCCAGCGAAGGTAGCATTTGAGGTCTTGCGGGATGGAGGACGACCATTCCGAGCGCGGGCACTGAGGACAGCGTGGACATACAAAGCTCGTGACACCAGGTCAGAGGACACAGATGCCCTCAGCTTCCCATGAGCACATGAAAGATCCAGGCTGGAGCCTTCTATGGGAGGAGGTTGGCTTGGGGTGGGGCCAAGGGGGCCGAGCCTCCCATGCCTGAAGAAAGAGAGGGTTAGAAGTTGCACGTGTGTGTTCTCATCCTTCCGTCTCCTCTCTCACGAAGGCAGTTTCTCGATGCTTCCTCTCATCGACACTCTTCAGAGGGCCCACTGACCACCATCCCCCTGTCTCCTTTCTCTCCACCTACTAGCCAGGCAAAGCTCCCAGCCTGGAAATCTGCTGGCAAAGACCTGTGGCCCCACTGACTGGCCTCAACCTGAAATCAGGACCACCGATTCAAAGTACACTCCACCACGTAGCCAAGCCACCTGCCCTGCTCTTGAGTACTTCCTCTCTCACTCTTCAGCATGATTCTTCCACACAATCTTCTTCATCTCTATCTTCCCAAACTCCCCGTTTGGGTTCCTGCAACCAATCTCCCAGCCAGGACCTTGTTTCTCATGTCACTGAGCTAATAGAAACCATTAAATGGGGACCCAGCATCCTCCCACCACCACCTCCCCCCGCCATCCGCATCTGTCTCCACCTTCATGTCCTGGAGGAGGAAGAGCCTTGCTCCCATCAGAGGGAGTTCCTCCCCCTGGGTGGGGGCCCTTCTCTTGCCTCCCCAGGACTTTGCATCTGCAGTTGTGCCCCTGTCTCTGGCATCACTAATGTCCCTCTCCCCATGGGATAATGGCTTGTAGCGTGCATGAAGATGTGTTGAGGGGGCTGCCCTCTGGGGCCCTCATCTCTCTCCAGCGACGTCTGCACTTCTCCTCCAGGCCAACCAAGGCTCCTGCTGGGTGAGGCACGTGTTCTTGTCTTGGTCCCCAGTATCTCTTGATTGAAGAGTGATGTCTCTTTTTTCTGCTGGTGCACTGACCAGGTGGCTGCCTCTAGTTCCCCTGGCTCCTGTGCTGTGATGAGAATCTCTCCTACCCCAGGCTTTTGTGTCCTTCAGTGAAACAACCTTGCCTTGCCCCTCACCTCATGGATCCCAGCCAGGCTTCATATTTTAGCTGAAGAGTCACTTCCTCAGGGCACCTGCTTTCCCAGCCACGGAGGACAATTGTCCCTCCCACTAGAGGCTTCCCCTGTGTTTCTGTAGACCTGGCACCATAAGAGTATCAGATTTAAGTGGTGTGTTTTTTGATATGAGAGTGTTGGCTGGAAGTTGGGAGACTTGCTGGTGAGCCCCTTGCTCCTCTTTGCAGGAGCCTGAAGCCAGCCCCAGTGGCTTTGCCTGACCGCATACCACTGCCCTGAGGACCACACTCTCTCCTGGCTGGCAGCACCGTGCCAGAGCTGCCTAAGCACTTCCAGCCAGAGCTTGGGGTGGGTGGGCATTGGCTTCGTGAGTTGTCAGTTTATCGTTGAACAGCGGGAGGAGGGAAAGTCGAAAGGGAAGGAGAGAGAGGGAGGCGCACCATGTGAAGATGGAGACAGAGTTGGGGTGATGCTGCCGCAGCTGAGGTGCCTCTGTCAGAAGCTGGGACAGAGGCCTGGGGTGGCTCCTCCCTCAGAGCTTCAGAGGAGCCCACCCTGCCGACACCTGGACTTCTGGTCTCCAGAGCTGCAGGAGAACGCACTTAGTGGCTTGCAGCCCCCGGCATTGTGAGAACCTACTGCAGCCCCAGGAAACGGATACAATAATCCAAAACATCAGGGGATTCGGTAACATGGATCTCATTGGCATAAAATAAATGGGCAGAAAATCTAATTCTTTAAATCTGATTGTGTTCTGGCACATTGGCTGATCCATTTTACTATCCACTAATTGAACAAATACATGAAAACTATTCTGTTTTCACTAACGGAGGTGACAGAAGCCTGCAGTGCAGGTGAGAGGACGCACAGAGGGATCCCACCCCCAGGACGCAGCTGCCCCATGGAACAGAGTGTTTCCAGCGCTGCAGCCGCCATGCAGACGAGGGGTCATGGCGCTGCTGTTCTGCAAATTCATCTCGGAATCATTTTCATAAACTCTGGTTTGGGTTAAAGACAGAGATCTATCAAACAGCACACAGATTAACTTATCACTGAGTTAAATGGGTTGTCAGTGTGGGGAGCCCGGGCTCAGCCCAGTGAATTCAAATGCATGTAAATTTCCCTGGTGGCAGAAGAGAGGATGGTGGGGCTGTCAGCCGGTGACATGTGGAAATACATTAACAGTGTTTAAAATACATTTGAAGGGGCTGGCTCATATTTTGATAACACGCTCCCTGACAAATGATTTGCTGAAGATGGGAAATTCTGGTCTCATCGTCAGTTCCAGAGGAATCTGTGTAATAAGCCCCTCCCAGGACGTTGGGTGTTTTAGAGACATTCTAAAACAATTAACAGTGCCCTCCTGGGCCAAAGCAGGTCCCCTGTGCCACCGAGGGATGGAGCCAGCATTCTGATAGCATTGCTTGTCAGCGTCACTCCAGCTTACAAAAAAGTGATTAAAAACTTCAAAAGAACCAGCTCCATTGTGCTATCCACCTGTGCTGCCCCACACGGAAGGCACTGCCTCATCTCAATTCTGCGTCTAACTTGGCTTGGTGGTTTTAGTCTTGTGTATTTGGGTGGCAGCTGGATGTTCTTGACTTAACGTAATTACTCTCCGTGTTTAAGGAAAAGAGAGTTACTGAGAGCCACGCTGTGTCTGTTCAAGGAATGGACCTGTCCCTTTAGGGTGCGAGTTGGTTTTCGTGATTACAGGGCTTGCTGGATGTCTCCCCCGTTTTCAAGTGAGGCTCAGAATAAGTGACTGTTGAATGGTAAATGTGCTGTCTATACCCCCAGCTTCCCTGGATCAACAGATCAAATCCTTCTAAAAAGACAAGCCGGCTGGGCGCGGTGGCTCACGCCTGTAATCCCCGCACTTTGGGAGGCTGAGGTAGGCAGATCACGAAGTCAGGAGTTCAAGACCAGCCTGGCCAATATGGTGAAACCCCGTCTCTATTAACAATACAAAAATTAGCTGGGAGTGGTGGCACGTGCCTATAATTCCAGGTTCTCTGGAGGCTGAGGCAGGAGAATTGCTTGAACCAGGACCTGGGAGGTGGAGGTTGCAATGAGCTGAGATCACACCGCTGTACTCCAGCCTGGGCTACAGAGTGAGACTCGGTCTCAAAAAAAAAAAGACCAGGCACAGTCTCTTGTCATCTCCTGGGTCCTGTCTTGCTCTCCTAGCCACGTGGAGTCCTGGAGTCCTAATTCCATTCCAATTCCAACCTCTCCACGTCTCCTTTATGTGGAAGGCTACCTTCAAAATTGGTGCTCAAGAGCCAGTAATCCTGACAGTGCAAGAGATACAGTGGAGCTGGATCCTTTAGTGAGCTAGAAATAAATTCATTGATATCTACTAGCTAAACTAGAACTGTGGTCCCTTTCTTGATATATTCCTTTTAAATCATGCATATTCATATCTGAATTGATGTGACAGAATAATGAACCAGGTCTTGGTCCTTGTCTCACTCAGGACACACGCACAATTATGAACCGCCAGACAAGGGCTGTAATGGCAGAACTTACAGCGTGCTTTGCAGGCACGGTGGTCTGGACCTAACTCAGGGTAGAGCAGAGAGCCAGATGAGGGTAGGCTACCCAAGGAAAGCAGGGCGTAGTTGAGGGGCAGATGGGCAGGGAAGGATGACCATGCTGGGGACCCCGAGTGTGAAGTATGAGAAACGAGTATTCATTATGCACCTGCTCCGGGCCTTGTCCTGGAACTCAGTTTGGGGATTTGGAAAGAGGCTAACCTCTTCTTCAAGGAGGCCTTTGGACGAAACAGCCCTGACTGATCTGTGAATCATACATATCACTGTCAGTACCTGAGTCACACCTGCCTCTCCAGAAACAGGCATGAGACGGCCATTCCTCTCCAGCAGGATTTCTCAGCCTTGGTGTTATTGACGTGTGGGCTGGAGAGTCCTACACTGTGGCGAGCTGTCCCGGGTGTTATGGTTCATCACATCCCTGGCCTCTACAGGTGACATGCCAGGGGCACCACTCAACCTCAGGTTGTGACAACCAAAACTGTGTCCAGACATTGCCAAAGACACCGTCAGGGGCACAACTGTCCCTACTTGGCAATCACTACTCCAAGGCCAAAGGGAGAGAAAGAAAGCTGCTGTCTTCCTTCATTCATCATTTAATGTGAACTCAGGTAGGCTGAGACCAGGAGGCCTGAGTTAAAAGGGCTCGGACAGGTGGAGGGTGTTACTTCTTCAGGCAACAGGCCAGCATTATTGGGTGGCCCACAGTAGGCAGACAGGGCCACTCCTGGGCTGTGCAGAGACCTGGCATCTCCATCTCGTGATTTGGACCTAAGGTGTTGCTCCTGGCGGAGGGTTTAACCTGGCCCACCTGGGGCCTTGGAGAGGAAGGTCAGAACAAGTGAGAGGAAGCAATGTTCTCACTGAAATCCACCAGGAAGCTGCCCATCGGGATTCTATTTACCTGTCCACAGCCACGTCACCTTTCCGAGGTGCAAGCCAAGCAGTGAAGCTAATCCACCGCAGGGTGGCCACACCCCGGTGACAGTGTAGGGGGAAGGTGGCAGTCACTAAAAGGAGGAGGGCAGTGGGACACCAGGGAAGCGGCAAGTCTCTGCCACACCCAACAGATGCCCGAGCAGAGCCTGCTGGGCACGGACAACTCAGGTGCTGGGGACAGGCAGCAGGTCAGATAGGCAGTCCCTGTCCAAACAGCATGAATACTCCACCAATGAGGGGAGAGGCTGACAGTTACAAAAAGAAATGAGTGTAAGTTTTGATAAGTACCTTGAAAGAACAAACAGGGCACTGAGGGAGAAAGAATAAACGTGTGGGGGACTGACTTTAGACTGGTGGGTGGAGAGGGCGTCACGTTGGACATGACAGGTGAGGTGAATCCTGTGCAATCACAGGGAGCCAGCCATGAGCAGCAAGGCTGTGTGTGTGTGCGTGCGGTGTCGGTATGTGTGTTGTGTGTGCATGTGTGTGTGGCGTGTGTGCACGTGTGTGTGCATGTGGTGTCGGTGTGTGTGGTGTGTGTGCATGTGTGTGGGTTGTGCGTGCACGTGTGTGTGGTGTGTGCGCATTAGCGTAGTGCCAGTATGTGCGGTGTGTGTGCATGTGTGCGGGGTGTCTGCACAAATGTGTGTGTGGTGTGTGTGTGTGTGCAGTGTTGATATGTGTGGTGTATGTGCACGTGTGTGTGGTGTGTGTGATGGAGGTAACATGTGTGTAGTGTGTGTAACATGTGTGTAGTGTGTGCACATGTGTGTAGTTTGTGTGCACATGTATGTGTCAGGTGCATGTGCACGTGTGTGGTGTGTGTATATGCAGTGTAGCTATGTCTAGTGTGTGTTCCCATATGTGGTATGTGTGGACGTGTGTGCACGTGTGTGTGGTGTACGTGTGCATATGGTGTAGGTATGTGTAGTGTGTGTGCACGTGTGTCAGGGACATGTGCACATGTGTGTGGTATGTGTACCTGCAGTATAGGTATGTGTAGTATGTGTTCACATATGTAGTGTGTGGACGTGTGTGTGCATGTGTGTGTAGACATGTGTAATGTGCACGTGTGTGTATGGTGTGTGTTCTTATGGTGTGTGTGTAGTGTGTGCATGCATGTGTGTGCGCACATGTGTGCCTGTGTGTGTAAGTATGTGTAGTGTGATGCATGTGTGTGTGTGTGTGTGTGTGTGTGTATTCAGGAAGTGTATTCCAGCGAGAGAAGGCATGTGCAAGCTATAAGGCAGAGAAACAGCCAACATAGCCCCTGTCTCTCTCTCTCTGGTTCCAGGCCACAGTGAGCTGTGATTGTGCCACTGTCCCCTAGCCTGGGCGACAGAAGCGAGACCCTGTCTCAAAACAAAACCAAGCCAAACAAAATGCTAGATTCAGTTTATTAAATTCCGCTAAACATTATACTAGAATTTTATTAGACGCATGGTATATTTTGTGCTATTTTTATGTCTTCCAATAAACTTTATTGTTTTCTTTATCAAGGTTCATTTTTATTTGTCCACCAGTTTTGTCTCATTTTCTCTAAACTTTTTTACCTTGAATTTTTTTTTAAACTACAGAAAAGTTGAAAGATTGCTACAATGAATCTTCACATAGACTCCACCAAAATTTATAAATTATTAATATCTTATCACGTTTATTTTTTATGAACAATTAGAGAGTAAGTTGCAGAAGTCATGACACGCCCCCCACGTGATTTACATTTCCAGTGAAAGAAAATAAACCACCCTGCTACAGAACCACAGGACTATTACCATAAACAAGGCATTGAATCTGATCAAAGTTACCTGTTTTTCCAAGTATGTCCTCAGTAGCTGCTTTCCACCATCTTGTGTCCAATAAAATATTATTCATTGAGTTTTGGTTGACAGATCAATTAACGCATTTTAAACTACAACATTCTCATGCCATATTTTTCTTTTATTATTCATGGCACTAGTATTTCCAGGCATCCAGGATCCGGGCCAGTTCTATTGCAGAATGTCCCCTAATTTGATTGTTTCCCTGTAATTTGACTACACTTTGTTGACAAGAATACTTCCTATTATACAGTGGATGAGGCTGGGCACATGCTACTGCCTCGTACCAAAAGACACAAAATGTCAGATTGTCCCATTATTGGTGATGCAAAGTTTGATCATTTATTTGCTTGCAATGGTGTTTACCACATCCCTCTCCTGAACAGTGTTTTGCCCCCTTTTTAATTAGGGATTAATCTGTTGGGGGATGAGGCCAAGATGGCTGACTAGAAGAAGCGGTGGAGGGAGGTGCCATTGAAAAGAACCGTAACAGCGTGCCAATCCTGCACCAGCAACCAAGGTGTCCAGGTGCTGTCATCGGAACTGACTTAGGTGGCTGGCATGACCCACGAAGAGGAAGAAAGAGCAATGTGGTGTGGCAGCCCACCGGAGAGCCACACAGGGCAGGGGAGTCCCCACCCCCCAGCAAAGGGAGGCAGTGAGCTCATGCCCAGTGAGTGAGCTCATGCCCAGTGAGTGGGCATGCTACCCAGCCTGGGAAAACATGCTTTTTCCATGGAACTGTTGTGCTGCCTCTCTAGTCGCTGGGATTACAGGTGCGTGCCACCACACCCAGCTACTTTTTATATTTTTAGTAGTGAACGAGTTTCGCCATGGTGGCCATTCTGGTCTCGAACTCCTGACCTCAGGTGATCCACCTGCCTTGGCCTCCCAAAGTACTGGGATTACAGGCGTGAGCCGCAGCGCCCGGCCCAAACTCTCTTTAATGTGAAGATTTTGCCGGTGTTATTTCTGCTGGTGTTATTTCCTCATTTATGTCAATAAGCTTGTCTTCACTAAATCCTTCTGCCTGCGTATGTAGTTTCTTAGACTGCCAACATTTCCACAGTCATATATTTCTTCTATTACCCAATTTAGATTTGATTCAAATCTGACTGCCAGCTTGATCACTGTTTATTTCTTTGCTGCACTTTCATCTGCATTTGGCCACATTCCTCTTTTGATTATTCATGTTTGTAATATATGTATCACATAGGTTGGTCAGTAGGAGACAGGGAGGCAATACAACTGCACGTTTTGCTGTCCGTGCATGAGATGAATGACCAGTCATTCGCTGGTGGACAGTGACCAGTCACTAGCAGAATTCCAGAGAAGTGAGGTGCCTGGCCACTGATCCTGACATGTGTTTGCTATTTTCATAGTGATGAGTGGGATGAAAAGCTAGCAGCAAAGTTTGTACTTCATCTATTGACTCAGAGTGTGAAGCATGTGGTTGGGAGACTGGTGTTGGTTAACTAAGCCACGGTAACTGAAATTCACACTTATCAGTACCATGTTAAGCAACGCTGCCTGTGAATGAAAACACTGAAAAGACAAAACTAATCTACAGCGACAAAAAGCAGATTAATGGATACCTGGGGCAGGGAGTTGGTAGATGGGGAATAGCCTACAGGGGTCAAGAAGTAAATTCCGCGGATGATAGAAATGTTCTACTATCTCTAGATTTGACTGTGGAGATGTTCATCTAGGTGTATATGTTTGTCAAAAGGGCACCATATTGTATAATTAAAATGGGTACATGTTAGTGTATGTAAATTGTATTGTGAAAAATCAATTAAAATGATATAAAAAAAGGCCATCACTAAACCAGCTGCAACAAAATTAGATGTGAACATTCATCCACATTTTTTTTTTTAAGGAGTCTCACTCTGCTACCCAGGCTGGAGTGCAGCAGCACGATCTCGGCTCACTGCAACCTCCGCCTCCCGGGTTCAAGCGATTCTCCTGCCTCAGCCTCCCAAGTAGCTGGGACTACAGGCATATGTCACCACACCCAGCTAATTTTAATATTTTTAGTAGAGATGGGGTTTCACCATGTTGGCCAGGCTGAACTCCTGACCTCAGGTGATCCACGTTCCTCAGCCTCCCAAAGTGCTAGGATTACAGGTTGGAGCCATGCTGTCCAGCCTTATCCATAGTCGAATAACTAAAAGCAAAGCCACTACTTCAAATCAATGATATAAACTAAAAGAATACAAAACAAAGCCTTTTTAAATTTCTGTGATAAACTCAGGTTATCATGATTTTTCTTTTGTTGTTGGACTTGGTGTACTAATGTGAAATGTTTGGTATAATTTGCCTGTGAAATCATCCAGTCAGATTTTTTATGGCTTTATTTTATTTTCTTTTTTTGAGATGGAGTCTCACTCTGTTGCCCAGGCTGGAGTGCAGTGGCACGATCTCAGCTCACTGCAACCTCCGCCTCCTGGGTTCAAGAAATTCTCCTGCCTCAGCCTGCCAAGCAGCTGGGACTTCAGGCGTGTGCCACCACACCTGGCTAATTTTCGTATTTTTAGTGGAGCCAGGGCTGTCCTTGTACTACTGACCTCAAGTGATCTGCCCACCTCGGTCTCATGAAGTGCTGGGATTATAGATGTGAGCCACCATGCCCAGCCTGTGACTATATTTTAAACAAGTAGTTCAAATGATGTGATAGTTATAAGTCTACATTCTATTCCAACTCAGGGCTGTTGGGATGTTTTCTGGGAAGTTGTTGCTTGTGTCTAGGTTTACCCTTTTGTCTGTGTATCATCATTAAGTTACTCAATGTTACTTCTTCCTGATGATGCTTTTGTGTGTGTTTTCTTTCTTTGGATAGTCATAATTCTCTCTAAATTTTGTTTGTCTTTTCAAAGCAACAGTGCTGGTTTTACCGAGGTTCTCTATTTTTTTCTTTTTATTTCAATAGTTTTCATTCCTTACTTTATTGTTTCCTTTCTGTTTACAGAATTTTCTTTGGACATTCTTTCAGGTCAAGTCTGCTGATGACAAATTTTCTTAGGTTCTTTTATCTGAAAATATCATGTTCTTCCTNAAAAAAAAAAAAAAAAAAAGGCAGAGCTGAAATTTGTAGCCAGATAATAAGGCAGACGGAGGGCACAGGAGACACCCCCAGATGGGTCATGAACCAGTGCATCAGTCAGGGTCTGATAGTTTAGCTGAGGAAGGGAGGTTTAGGGAAGAGACTGTGGAGGGAGGAGTTAGGGAAGGTGTCAGAGAAAGTTAGGGAACCGCAGGGATCATGGGCATGCTGCAGTGTTGCCAGGGCAGGGAGGACTAGCTGCAGTGTGGGGCTCCCAGCCGCTGCCATGTGGAGGGGGACCTGTGACTCCTACCATGAACTCTCCCTTCTTCTGCCCTCTGACCTCCTGCTTGTACCTCCCACTGGCTGAACACAATTGATGGCCAGTGTACTGGGGAGCTGTTGATGGCACCCACGGGCATCTGCTTCTTGGCACAGAAGAGACAAAGGATTGAGTTGGGAGGGAGAGGAACTGAAGAATACCCCAGGGAATAAGGGGTCCCAATGGCCGGAGAGGAGTGAGCAGGTAAAGCGGGCAGACGGTGAGGTCAGAGAGGCCAGGGGTCCACACTACATGGGGTCTTTGGCTTTCTTTGGAAGGGGTGGGAAGCCAATGGCGGGTTTGAGCAGATGTGTGTATCACAGCCACTGCCATCAGGAGAACGTCTCTCTATGGTAGGGGAGAACAGGCACCGCTTCCTCTCCCTTTCTGAGGATGAGTGCTAAGGAGGAAAACGCCCTTTCCTCCAACGTCTTCAGAGGAGACGTCTGCCCAGTCCAGACTACGTGCCTCATGCCAGCCAGCCTGTAAACGACAGGAAAGAGAAAGAAGCAGTGTGTCTCAAAAGAGGATATTCTGGAACGTTTGATAATCAGAGCCCATTGTAAAGTCATGTTTTGAGTTACAGCATTTAAATCTTTGTTCCAGTGGAAAACTTTTACAGGCTGTCCTGGGCAAGCCTCGAATCCTGTTTGGATCTCCAGAGGTCTTAAAATAGTGTGGGATGCCGGGAGACTGGTTCCAAAAGGGAGGAGGCCTACTGGACGCCCTGGCCACACCTTGGTGGGACCGGCCCCTGGCCTTGGGGACCCTACCGCTCTGCTAGCTGTGCTTCCGCAGAGCTGGGCACACAAAAGCTTTCTTGTCTGGATTTGTTCCCCTGAGAGGGTGGCACCAAACTGGCCTTGCCCATGCAGGAAGCTGGTCCTGTCCAGCTGGGGACGGAAAAGTTGACCAGCATCTTCTCAGGCCGCACTACAGCCGAGTTTCTTTCACTGAGCTGGTTCTCTTAGGATGCCCAGGGGAGGGAGAACACACTTGAGTGGGATGGCGAGTGAAGAAGGAGATGGCCACTCAGACAGCTTCCACTTCTGTCACGCTCTGTTGCTGTGACCAACGCATCCGGTCATCTGGAACCCATGGCAGGCACGAAGCTCTATTCCACCCTTGGGTGCCCCAAAGCTTGCTCTGGGAATGGGTGGTTTGGGGAACAGTGCTTGCTGTCTTTGAGTCTCCAGTCCTGTAAAATGGGGAAGGTAAACATCAGAGGGCCTTGGAGGGTAAGGTGAGCAGTGCTTGGCACGTACCTGGCACGCAGTACCTGTGCAGCAGATTCCCCTTCAGCTCAACCTTAGATCTTCGTCCACCTCTTCTTGGCCTGAAGGAAGGGGAGGTAGGTACTATTAGCCCCATGTTTTTTTTTCTGGAGACAGAGTCTCGCTTTGTCCCCCAGGCTGGAGTACAATAGTGCAATCTTGGCTCAATGCAACCTCCACCTCCCAGGTTCAAGTGATCTTTCCACTTCAGCCTCCCAAGTAGCTGGGATTACAGGCGTGCACCACCACGCCTGGCTAATTTTTATATTTTTAGTAGAGAGGGGGTTTCGCCATGTTGGCCAGGCCAGTCTTGAACTCCTGACTTCAACTGATCTGCCCGCCTCGACCTCCCAAAGTGCTGAGGTTACAGGCATGAGACACCGCGGGCACAGCTTATTAGCCGCATTTTATAGGAGGTCAAATTCGACAGCAAGAGGCTAAGTGGCATGGCTGAAGTAAGGTCTGTGGTAGCATCTAAGTCTTAACCCCAGACTTGGTATCCTTCTCATCGGTGCCACAATTTGATACCTCATATCTGACCCAGGAGCTACATAACTGTTTTTTTTTTTCGTTTGTTGTTCTTGTTGTTTTTTTTTTTTTTTTTTTTTTCCTTTCTTATTTTCAGAGACAACATCTCACTCTGTCATGCAGGTTGGAGTGCATGGTGCCATCTTGGCCAACTGCACCAGGTTCAAGCAATTCTCCTGCCTCAGCCTCCCAAGTAGCTGGGATTACAGTTGCCCATCACCATGCCCAGCTAATTTTTGTATTTTTAGTAGAGACAGGGTTCATCCTGTTGACCAGGCTGGCCTCGTTCTCTTGACCTCAGGTGATCTGCCTGCCTCAGTATCCCAAAGTGCTGGGATTACAGGTGTGAGCCACCAAGCCCAGCCCAAATTTTATTTCTAATAATGATATTTTGTACCTTCTCTTTTTGCCTAGATTAATCTTTCCAGAGAGTAATGCATTTTATAAAATTTTTCAAAGAACCAATTTTTTGGCTTTGTTAATCCTCTCTGTTAAATTTTTCTTTCCTATTCTTTCTTTTTTTTTAAGATGGAGTCTCACTCTGTTGCATAGGCTGGAGTGCAGCGGCATGATCTCAGACCTATATCTTTAATTCCTGCCCTTATCTTTATTATTTACTTCCTTATATTTTCTATGAGTTTAATTTGTGCGTCTTCAAATTTTTTTTTTTAGTTAAAAACTCAGGCGGTTAATATGTAGGCTCACTTTTTTTTTTCTAGAGCATTAAGTTAAAGCTATGAATTTCCTTCTAGTCATAGCCTAGATGCATCCCGTCGGTTTTAATATGTAGATTTTAAACTATCTATTTAGCTTGAAATATTTTCTGATTTTCACTGTGATTTTTTTCATTGACATGTTGCTGATTTAAAGTATATTGCTTAACCTGCCAACCCTTGGGGTTTTCTCCAGCCACCGAAAAGTTTCTATGAATAAGCTGAAGATTATTGAGATTTACATTCTTACCCAACATATACTTACATTTCAAATGTTTCTCTTTTTTTAAAGACATGGGTTCTTGTTTCGTCCCCCGAGGCTGGAGTGCAGTGGTGTGATTATGGCTCACTGCAGCCTTGAACTCCTGGGCTCAAATAATCCTTTTGATTTAGCCTTCTGAGTAGCTGGGACCACAGGCATGCCCACCACACCCAACTAATGTATATTTTTAGTTTTTGGTAGAGAAAGGGTCTTACTATGTTGCCCAGGCTGGTCTGGAACTCCTGGGCTCAAGTTGGTCTCCTGCCTCAGGTGCCCAAAGTGCTGGGATTACAGGCATCATACCTGGCTGATCCTAATGTTTTGAAAGAGAAATGCTGAGATGATTTTGGAGGCAGGGTGAGTCTCTCTCCAGCTTTTGAGACTGTGGATAAAGCCTGGTAATGAAGATGGAGGCATGGCACATTAAGCCAGCAGAGAGGGCCCAGAGAGAGCTGGAGAATGCATCCAGTAGAGGAGGGCCCTGTGCTTTAGCGGGCAGAGACTGGACGGTTAAAAAAATGGAGCTGTGACACCTGGTCATTCCCATAGAAGATGAAAAGGAAATTAGCTCTCTGCCTTAGCCTACAGACAGAGTAAATCCTACGTAAGTTTCTTTTTGTAAAAAGTACATACACGTGGCAAATGTGGGTAGAAATCAAACATGTAAAAAGCAAAATTTTATCAGTTTTAGAAGAAAATATTGGATCATATCCCTAGGTTTTTGGAGTAGGGAAAGACTTCTTAAACAAAAACTATGAACCGTAAAGAAAACCATGAAAACATTTGAATGCATTTGGTGGGGGAGGAAGTGGGGTGCTGCACTGTAAAGAAACAGAAAAGCAAAGCCCAGTGCTAGGAGAAAGTACTTGCAATATATTGTACGAGAATTGTAAAGGAACACTTGCGAGCAGTTACAAAATATGAACGACCCAGTAGGAGCGTGGGCCAGCCGTCTGCAAAGATCATTTCTAGGAGAGGAAATAAGTCATGAATGTAGCTGTGAAAAATGTTTGGCTAGAAATCGGGGAGTTAGAAATAAAGACAGTGAGGTATCATTCCCATCCGCTAGACTGTCAACACGTTCAGTGTCTCGGATTGCCAAGTGTTGGTGAGGCACGGAGGACAGAAACTTTCAGGGATTGTTTGGGGTAGTGGAAGCTCTTACGACCATGTGGAAGAAAATTTTGCAATAAGTAGCAGCGTTGAAGATGCCACAGCCTACGGTCCAGTGGACCCACTTCTACAGAGGAATCCAGAGGAACCATTGGCAGGGCCTCTGTAAGTACAGATTAGGAAATAATAATGAAAACATGGGAAAAAAAAACTGTTAAAGCACTTTTTTTTCTTTTTTTTTTTTTTTGAGACAGAGTCTTGCTCTGTCACCCCGGCTGGTGTGCAGTGGCACCATCTCGGCTTGCTGCAAACTTTGCCTCCCGAGTTCAGGTGATTCTCCTACCTCAGGCTCCCAAGTAGCTCAGACACAGGCACATGCCACCACGCCCGGCTAATTTTTGTATTTTTAGTAGAGGTGGAGTTTCACCATATTGGCCAGGCTGGTCTTGAACTTCTGACCTTGTGATCCACCCTCCTCGGCCTCCCAAAGTGCTGGGATTGCAGACGTGAGCCACCATGCCCGGCCCTAAAGCACATTCTATAAAAGGTACATATGATATACACCAACACAGATATAGCTAAAAGTATGAAAAAATATTTTGAATAAAACATACAGTTTGCATCAGGATACGTGGTCTATATTAGCATGTATCTAAAGTTTAAAAACACACAAACCGTGTGCCACTTTATTTACGGATTTGTGCACGTGCAGGAAGGGAGAAAAGCAATGAATGTTTTCCCCAGGCTTAGGATCGCTGTCTCTGGAGAACAGGCGGGGAGATCCCACAGGACCAGGGGGACAGAGTATCGTATTTAACAATGCTCTACGCTTAAAGTACTAAAATGCCATAGTGTAAAAAGTTGATATGGAGTGAGTTAAAGTAAGCACGATGATTTCTGGTGTATGGCAATAGTGTGTGACCCAACAAGACAGACAACTCTTCTGGGTTAATGTCTCCTCCTCAGGTCGTCAGAATAACTGACCCGTGTCCCCAACACTGCAGAAATTGTGCACATGACCGGCACGTTCTTGTTCACTTGGAGACAGAGTTTAACCTGTTGCTGCTGTTGCTGTTGAGTTGCAATGGGGGAGGCATGAGGATGCCTTGCACCTGAGAAGGTGCTTCAAATGCACGCTCTGAGTCCTAGCAGTGCGAGGCTGCCGCTCTGCAGCGTACCTGCATCGCCACTAACCATGGTTCTGGGCCCTCCAAACTCCAGCTAAGGAGAGCTGCTGAGAAATAAAGTTTTGTGTTCATCGTGACAAACCAGTGTAATTGCAAGGTCATCTCCCAGAAAGAGTGGGAATAAACAGGGGCAAGAGAAAATTGCAATGAATGTGCTTTCTTGGAGCGGCCTGCAGGAAGCGGTGGTTTTTGGCTCTGTGTTATGGCTGCTCAGCTTGGGCGAGGTCAGCTTTAGTGCCTCTAGCAGGTACTCAATGGGCTTCCTTGCCAAGCGCCAACCTCCTAAGGCTGAAGTCTGTTTCCCCCTCTATCAGATGGGCGAGGGAAGTCAGCTCTCCAAGCTTCACTTAAAGGCAATGGCAGTAGATTCTCTCTTTGGGCTTATTGTTAAATTGTAAACGGAAGGATACATGTGAAGTACTTTACACAGGCCCCTGGTATGTAGTAAGTGCAAAATAATTGCACTGCCTGTGCTGTACTGTTGTCCCATGTAAGTGCTGCTTCAGCGCCTGATCCTCTGGGGGACAGCTGCATTGCAGGCTCACAACACAGTGTCCAGCCAGACCAGAGGAGTGGCCGACCATGGCCTCTGCAGTGAGAGCCTCAGGCTGTGCACAGGACTGCAGGAAAGAGGAGGGGCAGGATCCAGGACAGCTGAGTTGGCTCTTCCACGACGGTTCTAGGAAGAACGAGACCTGCTGAGCGCCCGGCACCTTCCTGGAGCGCCTTGCCCTGTCCCTTTCTGAGTAGGATACCTGCCTCAGGCTTCAGCTTCCTGGGAATTCACTCACGTGTTCACCAAGTGAGTTCATCCCTTATGTGCTGAGCACGGTTCCGTGTTGGGGTTCAGTGATGACCAAAAAGAGAGATGTCTCCTGCCCTTGCAGGGCTGGGTCTAGCGGGATGTGTTAGCTGGGGCTGCCTCGACGAAGTACCAGAGGCTTGGTGGTTTAACCAGGAGACACTCATTGTCTCATAGTTCCAGAGGCCGGAAGTCAGAAGTCAAGGTGTCGGCAGGAGTGATTCCTCCTGTGGGATGTGGGGAGGCTCTGTCCTGGGCACCTCTCCTTGGCTTGTAGATGGCATTCTTTAGGGTCCCTTGGCATGGATGTCTGTGTCCAGGTTTCCCCTCTGTATAAGGACATCAGTTCTATTGGATTACTGCCCACCCTAATGACCTCATCTAAACTTGATCGCCTCTCTAAAGATCTGATTTCCAGATAAGGCCACATTCGGAGGTACTTATGCCTAAGACTTCAACATATAAATGAGTTAGGGAGTACACAATTTAATCTATCACACACACACACACACACACACACACACACACACACACACAGGCACAGGCACATATATTTCAGAAATATGTTGTTTATGGTATAACGTATTGTAATATATTATAATGCATTTGAAATAATATATGTATATCTATCGATTTGGGTATCTGTCGCCAACTATGGTGAGTGCTACATGTGAGTGTCACAGGGAACACTAGTGGGTCTGGCTGTCAGGAAAGGCCCCTCGGGGTAGGGACACCTCTAGAGAGAGCTGAGAGAGAAGGAAGCATTCCAGGCAGAGGGACAGCAGGTGCATGGATAAACATCCTGGCACGTTGGGTGATGTGAATGAAACCCAGGGTGGCCCATGGCTTTAATTCTCGAGCATTTAAAGCAAGCTTCTTACGATGTCTGGTTTCTTCCCAGGATCCCTGGATGGCTCGACCCAGGGAGGCTGGAGCAGCGTGGAAGGGTGATCTCCTCAGTGCACTGATCAGTTCCTGGGCTCTGCATGGCTCCAGGCACCACTGCCCACCTGAGGAGCAACGTTGGTTCCATTGCAGGTTTACTCTGCTTTTTGCACAAGGCTACATTCTCATAGCCACAGCAAGAAAGACAGCAAGGCTGGTCTTTCAGCGGGCAATGTCTGCTTTGCACTCCTTGCCAGAAGCCCAGCAAGTTGCTGTTTGGAGGCCTGTGCAGTACCTGTTTTGCACGGAATGAAGCCCCTCCGCGCAGGAACTCTAGAAGTGGCACTGAGGTCTCCAGTGCTCTCCAGTGTCACCAGGACAGCTGCGGGCCGCCGTATCCGCTCATGGTTCAGATGAGGCTCTGCAAAGAGCGGCTTGTGAGAAGCTCCGGAGAGCTAACCTGAGTTCTTAGCAATGACCCACTGTCACTCTGCACATGATTCCATCCTCCACAAGCCTAGGCTGATGCTTTCTCTACAAGAAGGCCCTGTGGTCGACTTGAATACAAGAGCAGGAAGCATGGAAACCAGCTTAAGACCAGGAATCGAAGCAGTGGATCCAGAGAAAGGGCTCTACGCTCAGCAAATACTTGCCAAATACAAAAGGAAGTCCAGGATTTAGTGCTGGTACTTTTTGTTTTTTGAGACGGAGTCTCACTCTGTCGCCCAGGCTGGAGTACTTTGGCACCGTCTTGGCTCACTGCAACCTCCGCCTCCTGGGTTCAAGCGATCCCACCTCAGGCTGCTGAGCTGGGATTACAAGTGTGTATCATCACACATGGCTAATTTTTGCAATTTTAGTAGAGATGGGATTTCGCCATATTGGCGAGGCTGATCTCGAACTCCTGACCTCAAGTGATCCCCCCGCCTAGGCCTCCCAAATTGCTGGGATTACAGGCTTGAGCCACCAAATCTGGCCAGTGCTGGCACTTTGGGCGGAGAATTGTTTTGCTTGGCAAATGGTGTGGTGTGAGCAGTGGTGACGGAAGAAGAGTGGATGGAAAAGAAAATCCTCATCAACCTTAACTAGGTACAGTGGTTGGAAACCTTGATGAATGAGTTCATAGACTTGACACTTAGAAACAGCTCACTTGAGTTTTCAAGCATTCAACCTATGGTGTCAACAAGGCCGGTAGGTCATCGTTGTGGTGGCGGCTTCCGGGACTCGCTGTCAGAGGGTCTGAGTTGCACTCAGATTCTGTTGCTTATGACTCGTGCGCATCATTTGTACACCAGAGGATGAGTTACTCCATCTCTACAAGCCTCAGTATTGCCATGTATAAAGATGGAGTGAAAGACCCACTTTTTTTCTGGTTACTATGAAGATAGGAAGCTAAGCACCCAGTACTTGGCCTGGTACCCAGTAGATGCGAATCACATCGCCATTGGGACTGCATCAGTGTAATATTTTTCTTCTTTATTTATCTAAATACTGTTTTTTTTTTTCTACTTCAAAGCAACTCTTGCACTGGCAACTGACTGCGTGCCAGGATATTATCAGGTGAGATCTTAATGAGCTCAAATGCCTTAAATGATCGGGCATTTGGACAGTCCTGATGGATATGGTTTTCCTCCCAGGCCAAAGAGATTTTCATGCCTCAGGGACTCACACAGCTTCTCTGGATGGCGTAAGGCTTTTCCACAGTGCTGCTCGGTGGCCCGCTTTTTAAGTGTCCTTTTTTCTAACAGAAGATTCGCATGCAGTGGCTACTGTGAGGCACATCTGTCACCTTGTCTTACATCCTAAGTGGAGGAAATGGGAAATCCTTTTAAAAAGCTGGTGCTAAAATTCTCTGACAGCCCCCGCCTCCCCCAGTTTAGCCTTAGCTCCCACGAGTATCTTCCTTTCCTTTCCTGATATCCCTGAAGGCTTTGAAATCAGCAACTAAACCAGAGACAGCAGTGGAAATAAAAAATCATTCTAATTTTCATATTTATTTGTAAAGATTTAAACATGTTTTCCTGCAGCCCTGCAGCAAGCTCAACTCTGTTCTCTAAAAAACTATTGGAAAATGACATTTTAATTTTTTTAAAAAACAGGATTATGGATAACAAAACATACAGAGAAAGGAGTCATTAAAATGCATATTGTAAAATTGAAACTTAAGTGTCAAGTTTTTATAGCAGTCTGTCAAATGCTTGACAATTAAAATAGCTATTTTTAAAATTTTAATGAGCCACACTAAGGGTGAAATGTGCATGGAGATTGCACATTTTCAAGACTGCACATTTTTAGCATAACAAGTCCATTCTATATCATTACGGTAATGTCCCATTTGTAAAATTCACCATCTATTTTTAATTAAATTAGTGTGTGTCATTTATTATGGGTATTATATTTATTAATCTTTAATATTTAATTTAAGATGACTTATCTGAGAAACAGACAACTTAGCACAACCAAGCTGACGCCTCGGTGCGAATGCCCCGGCCTTACTAACTGCAGCAAATATGTTTCATCTCTTATTTTTCATGGCTAAATCTTGAATTTAAAGCTTAAGTATTAAGCTTTTATAATTAAAGCTTAAGTATCTCTTTCCTCTTCTATTACAGGACACAGACAAATGTGCTTTCTGATCTTTGGGCTTTTGTTGTTCATTTTTTTTTTTTTTTGAGTCCGTTTCTTTGGGTCATGTTCGAGATAACCATAATGCCTCACCTGCGTCACGTTCACGCACATGCTAAATGCTTCCACGACCCACATCTCAGCTGATGTTAGTAAACACACCTTTTCTATTCTTGTTAGTTTTTGTTGATCTGAAAGTGACTTATGAATGATGCCGCCCAATTCTGTGACAGCCTGTGGGGCTGAATCCCTTCTGTCGTCTGGAGCCCTTGCCTCCAGTCAGCGCGGCTCAGAGGTGACAACCCACTGACACCCTTCCGAGCAGCCTGGGGAGACGCACCAGCACCTTTCTAAACCAGCTGCACGTCCCCTCTTCAAGTAGTTTACATCAGGGGTGTCCAATCTGTTGGTCTCCCTGGGCCACATTGGAAGAATTGTCTTGGGCCACACATAAAATACACTAACACTAATGATAGCTGATGAGGTTAAAAAAAAAAACTGTAAAAAACTCTCATAATGTTTTAAGAAAGTTTACTTATTTGGGTTGAGTGGAATTCAACATTGTCCTGGGCCACATGTGGCCCGCTGGCTGCAGGTTGGACAAGCTTGGCTTAGAACCTGTCTTGTTCCTTAGCAAAGCATAAAGCATCCTGACTTGGCTTCATTTAGGTGATAGCGATGAGAAAAATCCAGGGGTGGCCAAGAGGGCAGTGTGAGGAGAGAGTCTGATTCGGGCTGTTTGCCTCTCTTTATTCTTTCTTCTGGTAGAACTGCGGGGACATGCTTGCATGTGCGTGTGCACCCCTGTGTGCCTGTGCATATGTGATCTGAAAGACGTGCAGATGGCAGGGGTAACATAGGTGATGTGCATCATGCTCAAATCCCCCGGGGCTGCGCTGCAGAGGACCTGGGGGCAGCCCTGGAGACACACCCCTCCTCTGCTGTGGCCTCAGCAGTACTTGTGTCCAATGATGGCTCTCAAGACAGTGCCTCAGACCTTCACATCAGCATCAGATGGGCCGAGAGTCTAGAGTTTCTGCAGCATAGAAGTGACACGTCTCATATTGCAGAGTCATCTTGAGGAGGGAACAACACAAGCCGAGTCTAAAAAACCAAAGGCCTCATTTTCATGCAAACAGCAGAGGAATCTGAAAACAAAACGGGGAGGGCCAACCAGAAGCACACCGAGATTCGAATCAATGTCCCATGATCTGTTTTTGATGGCAGATCACATTGCGTCTCAGACCTTCCTGATTTCATTTGGAGAGCTAAATGCACGTTATAATTATTTAAAGTAGAGGTAACTTATTTTGTAAATACGATCATTAAAGTAATTTGCATTTGCTGTATTTAACTCGGCACATTAATGGATTGTTGCATATTCATTTGCTTCAAGGGAAAATAGTGCATTTGCAAATTGCCATTGTTTTATGAATATATGAATAGCTCAGAATTTGAAGAAGCCGAGATTCTGTGTTTATCTTCAATTTTATTTCCCTATTGACAACGAGAATTCATGTTATTGAATAAAGGTAGAACACGGCTATGTCGTTCAAAGCTCTTTTTGGTGTAAATTGGAGAGCTGCTGTTATCCATAGCGGAACTGGGACACCCTCTGCTTGCACAGAATCGAATCACTGATTATAACAAACGGCCACATGGCTAGAATTTCTCTTTATTTCTGGGTTTAATCACTGGTTGATCCAGCCCATCAAGGAGTGATCTGCCCCATGACAGCACCGGCAATCCAAGTGGGGCCTCAAAGGTCTGCTGTCTCCTCTTTTGCACAAACCTGAAGCCTGGAGCAGGCTCACAAGTCTGGAACGCAACTTTGACCATGGAATAAACAAACCGGCCCCCGTGCAGGAGGCTGGCATGGGTCCTGTGCATTTGCCACTGGAGGCGCATTCTGATCCTGGGTGATACAACATTCAGGACACAAAGTGACAAACTTGGAGCAACTGGGGCCAAGCCACAAACCCAGAGCAATGCTGCGGCTGCAGCAACAAGGAGCCAAAGCCCTTCCAGGAGGGACACACCAGACAAAAAAAAAAAAAAAAAAAATCAGAGGAATTAAGAAAACAAAACAAATGGGGCCATAGTGTGTGCGGACAAATGGCGGTCCCCATATCAGCAGCCCCTGAGGGTGCCCTGCAAGCCGGGGCTCTGCACCATAATTGATGCTCCTAATTATGGCCTTGTCATTAAGGAGAAGTTAAATGATGTTCAGATTCTGCTTCATTATGTTGTTCTTTGTAGGGGCGCATATGCTACATTTTATAAACTTTTCCATATAAATGGTTTTATATGTTTTAAATTTCCGTGGTTATCCAGAACCCTCAGTGACCCAGAATTTCTCAGCCTTGCCTTGTTCCTCAAAGAAGACACGAAAATGAGTCAACTTTGGAGCTTGATACAAATTCATTGGTTCATTAAGATGCGTCATATATATTTGAGTAATTCGCCATAGGGTAACAGGCCAGTTTGAGAGAAGCCTTTGCTCCGGATGGGGAAGAGCAGCAGACCAAACTCCCCAAATCCCTGCAGGGTGCCGAACAGCCGGGCCTCCTGAGCTCCTACCGGCCTCGTTGGAATCCACATCCTCCTTCTGGGGAAACAAGTTTCCCAAAAGCAGAATGCAGATGCAGGAAGAGATGGCTTCGGTGACAGCAGAGCAGGGGAGCCCGGTCCTCTCCTCACTGGAGGGTCTGGGATCTGCCGGGCCTCTGGAGCCCTGGCTTTCTCACCAGCAAATGCCGGCAATGCTTCTGCGCTCTGTGTGGCAGGTCTGTGTGAGGATTCAAAGCCATGTACCGCCATGGCTGCCAGGCCTTTGCTAGGCTACCGCAAGGCAGGTAGCTTCCTTCTCTCTTCCTGGTGTGGCTGGAGTCCTAGGCTTCAGGGATGTGGTGGGCACTTGGCAGGTGGACAGACCTGGGTCTGCTCCCCTCATAAAGCTGGGCAATGGTGTGACTGAGGGCACCAGTGTGGGCTTGGGAGTCAGATGAATGTGGCTGACTCTACTTCTTAGCTGTGATCTTGGGTGAATGTCACAGAACACCTGATACCCATTTCCTCTTCTTCCTTATTAATGGAACCCAGATTTTATTTGAGGTGGCAATGTGCCCAGGTAAAAGGTGATTTTCTAGACTCTTTTGCAGCTAGGTGCTAGCTTGTTTCAACTAATGAAATACATGCAGAAGTGTTGTGAGAGATTCATGGGAAGGCTGTTAAACAGTTGAGCTGGTTGGGAGATGTGCTTGTGTTTTCCCTTTCTTCTTTCTTCTTCCTGCTGGTTGGAATGCAGACATAAAGGCTGGTACTCAGGCAGCCATGCTGGGCCATGAGACGAGTTTGAGGATGGAATCCAGGTGCTAAGGATGACAGCAGATAATAAAAAGGACTTGGGCTCCTGGCTGTGTGAAATGGTTGAAGCAAAGGACTGACCCCTCTGAACGTGAATGAGAGACTAAAACTGGGTGTGTTACACTCACCAATACTATGGCTTCCCTTTTCACTATGGCTGAACTCAGTCTGAACGAATCCAAAAAGTCACTGGGTTTGTGGCCTCTCTTACCTTCTTTTTGTTTCTGAAAGTAGGCGGGGGGGAGGCACAGGCAGAGGGTGGTCTGTGGTGGTCTTGGCAGGTATGCCCAGCAGTGGTAGAGATGAGAGCAGGGAGTTGGGCAACAGAGCGTGGTGACACAAATACGGAGGCGCTGGGAGGACACCACCGGGGGAGGCACCGGTAGGGACAACGTCGGGGGAGGTACTGGGGGGGACACCGCTGGGGGAGGTGCTGGGAGGACACTGCCGGGGCGGGAGGTACTGGGACTATGCCACCAGGCTGTATCTCTCCCTCCAGGGCTGGGAGATGCTGGGAAGGAGGGATGGAGATCCTGGCAGCTTCCGAATCTTGTCTCTGGGTGGGTTAGGGACTCTCTGAGTCCACATGTCCAGGACTTGGAGGGATTCAACACTTGTGTTCAGGACTTGGGAGCAGCCACCACGTATGTCCAGACCCCCAGGAGAGTGGAGCTAACAGGACAGCAGCCTGGCATTTGCATCCATGTGAAATATGAGAGAACTTTTCCCCCTTCCCATTTATACAAAGCAGTCACACTTGCATGAGCTCAGTTAAACCTCACGACACCCTCTGTTAAAGTGGAACTGAGGGGTCAAGTGTTTAGTTCAAGGTCACAGAGCTCATAAGTAAAGCACAAGCCCCCCTGCTCTCAGCCCGGTGCCCTCTCCTGTATCCCCAGCTGCCTCATTAATTCACCAGGGCTCAGCTCTGCAGGGACTTTCCCTGGAGAGAGCCAGCAAGTGCTCAGGAGAAATGATTTCTTGATGAATAAGAAAGGGATGGGCACGACTCACCTGACTTCAGACACAAGGAAAGCTCAGGTTTTCAGGCTCCCACGATCCTCCATCCAGAGGACACGGCCGCTCTCTGCTTGAGGAGGATGGGTGTGGGCAGGTGGCCTAGTCCTCTTCCTCTTGATATCCCGGTGCCAGCTGTGAACATGTCAGCAGGCATCCTGGGTGGCCTGCAGGTGTAGGGAGGGCAGGGACTTGGGCACTGACCCCATACTAGCCCAGGAAACCTGGTGCAGACAGGGCTGCTCCTCTGCCCATCACTTGATGAGAGCCCCACCTTTGTCACAGTGAGTTCCATTGTTCGTGACCCAGAGTTCAGGAAGGTGACCTAGCTGTGAGCAGGTGCTGCTCCAGCGCACAGATCTGAAACCCAGCATGTGATCAGGATCCCTCTAGGACAGGACTGTGGTGAAAGAAACCTTGGGTAACAGACATCAACCTATTTCCTCATCATCCCGTCTACTGAGCTTTGAGTGCATGGAGGCACAGGAGACCTAATGGGGACCATCCAGCAGGGGGTCTCAGGCCGGGAAGAAGCAGCCTGGCCGGGATGTGCTACCAGAAGGGAAGAATGGGGGCTCTGGGCCTCGTAAGAGGGACACCCAGTCCTGCCTTGGGAAGACTTCCTGAAGGAAGTAACTTTTAAACTGAGACCACAAGGCTGCGGGGAGCTGGCCTGGTGAAGGGGAGCCGGGGCTTGGTTCCTGTGCACCTCCCCTGCCAGCCCTCCCTGCAAGCTTCAGGCCTTTCCCTCCAGGTGCCATGGACACAGCCTTGCCCTCTGGTCCTCTCCATCACAGGTGGTGCCACCATCCTCCCAGCCCAGGCAGCTTCCATTCTGGCCACTGGCCTGCTCACTGGGCTGGCTTTTCTGGGCTTCAGCCTGCACTTCTCCAAATAGGGAGAGAAATTCCTGGCACCATCGGCCTGTATGTGTATGTGGGTGGGTGTGGGGGGGCGTGGATAAGATTCCCAGGAGGGGCACAGAGTGGGAGAGGCTGTGGCTGTCACCATCACTGTTGTGGTTGTCACAGGTGGCATCCTCATTTGTGAGCCTGGTGCAGATCTGACAAGCACCTGCTCAGAGGAACCTCCCATCTCAGAACCAGGAGGATAAGCCAGCACCTCCAGCAGCCGAGGGCTCCAGCCTGGGCCTCCCGATGTCTCTGTGATGCTGTGGCTTCAGGAGGATGTTTGTGGCATGTGCCATGAACCCCCAGAGTCTGCTCGTCTGCAGGTTCTGGGGATCCATTCACTCCTTGGGGCCATGGAGATGTGTGTGAGGTGCTGGGGAGGTCACGAGCCCAGCTTTGAGAGTGTGCAGGATCTCAGGTTGGAGGGAGGCTTGGGCTCGCCTGGGTCTACCTTCTGCAGGTACAGAGGAGGTAGAAAACCTAGACGGCAGCCCAGGCACTGTTGGGTAGCTGCTTCCCCACCCAGAGGGCACAGCTGTCCTATTCTCCCAGGGGCAAAGGAGCAGGGCTGCATGATCTCTACGGGGTGTCTCAGACCTCCAGTCTCCTGGGACTAGGAGCTGGGGGGACCAAACAAGGACAAGGGGGCCCTGGGTGGACCAATGCCTTTTTGTACCTCAGTCTGGAACAGCCATGCCTGTGAGGGGCTCAGCGGAAGGAAGTCCTGTGTAGACAGCCATCAATGCTGACTCCCTTCCTGGTTTCACCCTTCCCAGTGCCAGTGAGGGCTCCACTCCAGCAGAATCCTTCGTGTCTTCCTGCTATTCTTCCAACTGTAGGTTTCTGCAAAGCCCATGCACAGTGAACCTCCTTCCAAACAAAGGTGCCCTGTCCCTGGGCTCTATAATTGGCCATGGGGCCACTGGGCCTCAGCTTGATTTCTGCAAGGACCCTGCTGCCACCTCACCCCTGAGTAAGAAGCAGGGCTCCTAGAGGCACCTCCCAACTTCTGCTCTGCCTGGCCTGCTCCCAGAAAGGCAGGGAGGGGCCTTGGAAGAGGATTAGGGCCTGCATGGCAAAAGCATGACACTGATTGTTCCTCTCAGGCCGGGGGGAGTGGGGAAGGCAGTACCAGAGCCCCTTCCTCATCAGTGGCTGGGAAATAAAACAAGATGTGGGATGTCCATGCCGTGGACTAGCAGAAGGCTCCCGTGAAGAGGCTTCAGTGGACATCAGCCTTCAAGGTGGACCTGGAGTACATTTTTGCCCAGGGGGTACTGATATCGGCGCTTGAATGACTTAACACATGAAAACTAGACCTTTTTGAAAGACAGATTTGATGGAGCAGAAGGAGGTGGAGAGTGAGATCGTGGCTCTGGGGTGGGGCTGGCAGTGCAGGACCCCGGCTACTCAACCTCTCAGCTCCTGCATTCAGCATAACAAACACGCTGACAACTAGACGGCAGCCGGCGCATTGCTAGTGGAGAAGATTGCACACAGAGGGCTGTGAGCGCTGAGGACAGGGCTCGGCACAGGGTACCGGTGACTCCATGCCGTTATCCTCACTGTCTGCACTGTCATCATGGGGCGCGCTGGGGCAGGGCGGCTCCTAAGGGAAGTGAATCATTTGATTCTGAAGACGGAGCTCCAGACTCACCTCAGTGGTGGAGTTTGGATTCAGTTCTTGCCTTCGATCCCGGCTGCTTACGGGACTCCTGGTCAGGGGTCCTGGCCCTGAGCCCACTGGGCACAGGCTGTTGGACCACTGATGTGCTGCTTTCCTTCCCGCAGTCTCCTGCTCTCTGCTCCTCCCTCTGGATCACCCGTCCTCTCCTGCCTCCATGGCCTGTTGGCTTTCACTTCTCCATGTCCCTTTCTCTGGGGAGCCCCTCGCTCCCCATGCTACCTCCCTTATCCTGTTGCATGGCATCTCAGGCCACGCTGCATCCAGGGGCACTGGGGGCCAGATGTCGTCACTGAGACCGAGTGTCCAGGAGACTCCTTCTGGGTGCCGCAGCTGATGCGGGCCAGGCCACAGCTGGCACATGCCTTGGCTTCGCCCAGAGAACTCTGCCCAGTATCCACTGCCCAGCAAGCAAAGCAGATGGGGCGGTGGAAAATGAATAATTAGCCTCCCAGCCACTGGCTTCAAGCTAACACTCTGAACCAGGTGTGACATCAACTCATCTCCCGGGGCCAGCACATGGCAGGAAGGAGACGGGGCTCTGCAGAGGCCGCCTGTCAGATGCTAACGTGAGCACAAGCTGAGCTCCTGCGGGGCAGTGTGGGCCCTGGAGGGAGTTTTCTTAGCCACAGGCTGGAGGCTCTTCTTTCGGAGGCTCCCGTCCTCAAACCAGTTCCCTGGAGAGTTTAGGGTCCACCCCAGGCCTAAAGACTTGTTGTTTGTCTTTGCCACAAAGTCTGTGATTTCAGGGTTTGTCTCTGATACACGAAGGCACTCCTAGCGACGACAAGGGCAGGGTATTGCAGGCTCAGAAATGGAAATGTGCTCCTCTCATCCTGCAGCCACCAGCCCAGGTGATCCCTGAGGATGGAGTTGCAGTGCGAGGCCCCGAGACACAAAGTCTCACAGAGCACAGAAAGGCGCGTGTCTTGATTACGCAGCAGGAGAAACGCTGCTGGCATGACTCTGAAGGGACTGATGGCCGGGAGAGGAGCAGCAGCCCCTCTGGCCAGAGCGCTGTCTTCACCCCTCCACGGAATGGGGTCCGACACCCTGAGGAGCTGCCCCTGCCAGGTGCTGTCACTGAGGGGTGTGCCCGGGGCGGTCCAGCCTCCCCTGCCAGTAGCGCCGCACCTTGGCCTCTGCGTCTTATTTTTCCGCTGTTCAGACCTTCCCTCAGTTCCAACAATCTTTCATGTCTTTTACGCCGCAATGGTTGTTTGTGTGGGCCTGGGAGTGTGTGTCATCATCAACAACAAAAAAACCTCAAAAGAACCAAATAAAACAAAACGAATAGTCCGCTGTTCAAAAGGTGGCTCAGATTTCACATCGGGTGGCTGCTCTGTCAGCTTCCTTCTGAACTGGAACCCTGCTCACGCGAGTCCGTGTCAGATTTTCCTGGCAATTTGGTGAAGCTATTAATGCATTAATTGAGATAAACACCCTGTCGTGCTGACGCATTTGGGAGGCTTATTAAGAACGGGCAGGAGTGTGTGCTGCTCCGCGGCTCTTCCCCCAAAGTGAGCTGAGCACTTCTTCCTTACGGAGAGGAGGAAGGAAACTTGATTAAATTATCCAAAGCCCTCATCAAAGAACCAGAAGCTTTCAGTCAGAGGCAAGAATGCCGGGTGTGCAGGTGCTTAAAAGCAACACGGAACAGGAGGACGGCAGCTGATTCAAAGTGGTATAGACTTTGGCAGCTTTTAATGATGGGGACGGCCTGGAACCCCATTGCTCAGCTGGACAAAGTGACCAATTAACTATGTAGGTTCTGGTGACGAGGCCACCACCCTTGGCTGCCACGGGTCTTATCTTAGGACTCAAGTCCCAGCTAACGTGTCCACAGATTGTGAGATAGATAACATGGTTGAGCTTAGTTGTGGGATAAAACAATATTTGATGCTTTTGGAGGCTGGGAAAATACGAACAGCAGGAGCTCTGTGATTTTAAAATTTCATTATAGAGGTTTCAGCTTTCTTTTCTCTTCCCCTAATCTTCTCTCCTTCTGCTGTGAAAAGCTGCACAAAATAATAATTAGGCCGATTGTAAGAGTGTGGCTACTAGGGAGTCGGTGGGAGTCGGGGGACCGGGAGGCACAAAGCCAGGCAGGAGGGAGGCTGGGGGAGGCGGGAGGGGAAGACGTCAGCGGATCTTGGAGTGCTCTACAGAGGGCCTGGGCATGGGTGGGTTTTGTGACAAAACCAGCCTCCTTCTCCCTGGTGGCCACAGTAGATGGTTCTGGGGTGATCGGGTATCTGGCTGAGGAAGGACCGCATCTCAGCGGACACTGGTGTCCCCGTTCGTACAAAGCCTCTCAGGACAGGGGCTGGTTGTGAGCTCCGAAGCAGTGTGGGCTTGTGCTCTTGGTCAGCTCAGCCACACAGGACTGTGGCACTGAGTCCTAGCTCATCTACTCGCGCTCACGAAGCTACCATCCGGGGAACTCAAGGTCTCTAAGTGCAAACAAGAGAACCCTGAGGTGACAAAGGCCTATTCTGTCACCTGGCCCTTTCCCCTGTCAGGGGGAACTGTTGCCTACGGTGTAATTTCTAGCTAATTCCCTGAGGCCGTGACTGAAACAGAGCCATGGCCCCAGGGAACCCGTCTGACCCTCTCAGAGCAGGGATGGAGCTTGTCTGCGGCTACAGAGGGCTTGGTGGAGAGAAGGGAGGCGATTTTCATAATGACGGGAGCATGCCCCGTCTCTGTGTGGGCTTCTCACCTTCCTCCTCTGCCATCCTGTCCTCCGGACCTCTCCACCTCCTCCCTGTCTTCCCGCCTTCCCTCCTCATTAGGACCTGCGTACTCTGAATTTGCCTCCTCTAATTGGTACCTGACAGAAGACTCCAGGCAGACTTGGATGAAATTAAAACTTCTCCTGCAGTGATCCATTTGTGACTTAAAAGGGCTCTTCTTTATTAATTAACAAATAACGCATAGGGATGTGCCATGGGGGAAAGGGGTGGAGGTGTGGGCCTTGGCAGAGATTAGGGATGGCCGTGGGGCTTCTGCGGCCAGAGCATGCCCTTGGGGAGGGCTGCGCCCGTCTGTGCTGTAAATCTTATTAGCTAGGGATGCGTCTCCCTCCTTCTCCAGGGGTACTTACCGTTAGGTTAGCTACACTCCATTGTCATAATTGTGACTATATTTGGACAGCAAGGTTCATTTGAGGATCAGTCCCCAATTGCTGTGGAGGTTTTAACCAACGTTCAAGCACGAACCTGGGTTTGTGGGCAGTGAAACTGCGAGGTTGCTCCTGACTGTAGGAGAGGTGGCACTGGAAGCCAGGCCAGGCTCAGCAGGGGTCCTCCTTCCACCTCTTGATTCAGAGAGCAGATTCTGTACCATGCTAATCAAACCCATTTTGTCAACACACAGAGGAGGGTGAGAAAACATGAGTGGTCATCTCCCTGCACAGCTGAGAGGGTGAGGTGTGTGCATCCAATGCGGGTAATCTCCATCACGGCTGAACGCAAGGGTGTAAGGACAGCCACCGTATGCCCAGCACCAGGAAATGCTAACACCAGCATTTCTATGGCAAGCCCATGTCCATCACCTGCTGTGACTTTCACAGTGACCCTGAAAGGTGATTCACGGCATCATAACTGTTTTGCAGGTGAGGACAGTTACTTTCAAGAGGTTAAGTCACCTGCCCAGGCCACAGACTGATGTGCCAGGGCTGGTCCTCCAAATGGCAGGCATTCACTGGAACTCCTGTTCTCTGCCAGCCTCTCTGCTGGCTGCCCAGAGGGACACTGAATTAAAGATGCCACTCGCTTCCTTGCTGCCTTTCTGCCCTCTTTCAGAGGATCTCCTATAGTCCCCATGAATGGGCAGACAAGTGACTCACAACTCATTGACAGGACGGCCCTCTCTGCCCTGGGGCACCTCTCTGGGAAGTGACTGATGTTGGTTTTGCTGCCACATCGACAGAGGCATCTGTGGTCAGGACGGGCGCACACTGCTGCCCCGATGGCCCGGGAGCCACCAGTCCTGGCTGGCGTCCTGTGGAATGTCTCCCCGACATTTCTCGCACAGACCTGCCTCAGCTTTGATCCCCAAAGGGGAAGACATCCCCGAGAGCCCCTGCCTGCAGAACTGGCACCGCTGATCTCAGCTCAGTGAAAGTCTTCATCTCTGTCCTATCCGGCAAACGGCATTTGAATAAGAAATCTCTTTGTTCTTCACAATATTTATTATTTAGTCATCTTCATGGATGATTGGAGCTTTGGGCCCTAATTTACTTTTCTTCCCAGCTTCTTTAGAGAGAACAAGCAAACTAGAGAAAGTGCCTTCCTGTCTATTGAGCTAAAACACACACACACACACAAACCAAAAACCAAACAACAAAAACCACTGTTGCCTTTAGCTGGCAATTACCTGTCCTGTCTGTCCCTCGTGTTGGACTGTGAGCTTCTCGGTGCAGGGCAGATCTGGTCATGTTCGTCTCTTTGCAGGACAGACAATCTGATTGGAGGCCTGGATTCCATCCTGGTTCCCAGCATGCTCCACGGTGTGACCCAGTCCTTCGGGCTCAGCTTCCTCTTCAGTAGGTGGGAATTCTGGAGGGGCTGCCATCTTCATTTCTCTCAATGCATGGAGGTACATTTGCCAGAGAACCTGGCGTCTACCACCAAATCCAACAGCCTGGGCCATGTCCCTTCCCTGTTGTGGTTGGGTAGGCCCATGGGCTAGGTTGGTGTCAAGACCATTTCTGTGTTAGGGAAGGATGCAAGGACTGGACTAGAAGGTTTGGAATATTCCTTTTGGCACCAAAGGCCCATTCATAGGTGAGACCTGACCTGACTCGAGGCTCGAACGCTAGGCTGGTTTGAATGAGTCTCCTGGGGGAGGCCCTGAGCTGGCTCCAGGCCCAGGCACTAGGCCAGTGTGAGTGAGCATCCCTGCTCTCCTCCCCCCTGCTCTGAGACTTCAGGACAACTGCGTGGGCTCTTTGAACTCAGTGTCCTCATCCATAAAGTGAGGTGACCGTGTTGACCCACAAGGTGGTGGTGAAGAAAGTGGACATCACCCGGGTGTCCACAGGCTCCTGGTAAGTGTCACCACAGTGCCCTGAGTGAGGCATGGGGCGTGCCGAGAGCACGCTGTGGGAGGCACACGAACTTCCAGAGAGGCTCCCTCCAGGCTGGCCACTGTCCCCTGCGGGGTGGAAGACAGGCGGCAGCAGGGACCCCGGCACCCTTCCCTCTGCATGCCTGCTGATGTCAGTTCTGCTGTCCTCGTCAGGTGCTGTGAGTGACACCTGAAGGTGAGGACAGGTGTGCCTGAGCCAAGACCTGGGGACTCATTAACCTGAGCTTCCAGGAATAAGCCTGGCCCCAGTTCGTGCCCAGAGCTGGAAGGGCTGCAGCAGAGGCAAACCCAGAGCAGCTGGGGCCTCCACCACCTGCTCAGATTTGGGCTGGAGGACCCCAACCAACAGACAGTTAGGAGTGACATCAGCCAGGGGCCAAGTTGCCCGTGTATCCGACAACCAGCTCTGGAAGCTTGGCAGCCAGGTGAGGTGTGGGCAGTGAGTCTGGGGGCAGCTGTATATAAATACGCTCTTGCTTTTGGTAACCATGTGCTATATTTTTCTCTAAGAAAAAGGCCATAAAACAACAATAGTAATAGTAACTATGCTTGTTTGGCAAATGAAGGGAACAGGTCTGTTTTTCCATTTGGAATCTTGCAGTTTGAACGCCGCCATCTTTATTTCCCCTGTCACCACACTTTGATGGTAATAATACTGTCCCTCAGAGAGATGCCATCAACCACCTCCTCGCTTCTGAGCCAGTCACAGAATTCCCAGTGTAGAGCACGGAGACCCCAGATTAGAGGAGGTGGGGGGAATATTTTATGACTAGCTTGAAAATGTTGTTGCTGCTGCTATAAATTAAGAAGTGAAATTGCTCCCGTATTGGGTAATGATATACTCTGTGTGGTGAAGGCATTTCTCTGAAACACATTGCATGCTGCAGAGGGTGGGGTGCATGCCTGCGTACCACAGTGGAGACAGCCAGGGCCGAGGACAGCCTTGGCCTCAGAGCTTGGAGAAGACAGGAACCGGGTAAGAAACGGACTTCCAGGTGAGCGACATCCTTGTGGGGGCTGGCATTCAGGTCACGGGGCTCCTGGCACCTTGTGGATGCCCCTGCGTAGGCAGGGTGATGTTTCTCCAGCTGGGGTGCAGTGGGGCACCCAGCTCAGCCCCCAAGCTTTGCCTCAGGGAGGTGCAGAGCTAGTGTGGCTCTGAACCCCACCCCCATTTCTAGTCCTTAGTCTGCTTCTGAGATGCTCAGTTGCTTTCTGGGGTGCCCTTTGACATGTTTTAGACCCCTTTATGCCCTGTGCTTCCTACCTCTCCATCAGGCTGTTCTGGTTTAGAGGCAATAACTCACAGGCAGGCAGGGAGCTACTTCTTTTTTTTTATTTCTTAAGACAGAGCCTTGCTCTGTCACCCAGGCTGGAATGCAATGGCACGATCTTGGCTAACTGCAACCTCTGCCTCCTGGGTTCAAGTGATTCTCCTGCGTCAGCCTCCCGAGTAGCTGGGATTACAGGTGCGTGCCACCATGCCTGGCTAATATTTTGTATTTTTAGCAGAGACGGGGTTTCCCCATGTTGTCCAGGCTGGTCTCAAACTACTGACCTCGTGATCCACCCACTCTGGCCTCCAAAGGGCTGGGATTACAGGCTTGAGCCACTGTACCTGAGGAGTCACCTTTTTAAGCCATCTGGAGGATGGATCCTTCTGGGAAAGGAGTTATTCTTTCCAGAGGTGCCCAACCAGCCAGCCACCAAGTGGGGCTCCACGCAGGAGGGTGGAATTGACATCGGGTCCAGGTCCCCTGTACCCAGTCAGAGGCAGGTCATTCACAGAATTCACCAAACTTTGCAGGACCCACCACCCCATGCCCCAGAAGGGGGTGAGGGTAGCTTCCCTGCCTCCCTCTCATGGCAGCTCCATGTGGAATAATTCACTGGAGAGCATTTTGAAAGCTGTAAAGTCGTCTCTAAAAAACCCGTGGGAGGCATCCCTTTATTATTGACAGGTGGAATGTTCCTAAAGAAAGCTCATTGCCCAGACCAATTCGTGCAAGCAAAGGCAGTGTCGGTAAACCATGCCAAAATCACACCACTGAACAAACGAAAACCAAGAGCAGATTGACCCATTCGCTTGTTAAAGCAAGCTGGTGGCAAGAGTTTATAAGGGGCTGAATCTACGTTTACAGAAACCTGGTGTTTGCTGTCAGTCGGCCACTGGCCCCTGTCTGTTGGTCAGATTGTACAGTCCCATGGGCTAAACTCACAGGCACGGAAGAGGTGATTTCCCCTGTCTCGGCAAGTGCCTTCACCATTTACTTGGTTGATCAACTCTCTCAAACACAATGGACTATTACTGGCCATGATTTTAGGTTAGAAAGGGCCCTTAGCGATTGTCCCTCCGGACCTTGCACCCTACTGGTGAGGAAGCTGAGCCCCCAGAGGCCCGGGGTCACACAGTGGAGGGTGCTGGGACTAGGACCCCAGGCCTCCAGCCTGGCTGTCCAGCTTCTCGGTCAGACTTCCACGCATTGCCCTGAGCAGTTGGAATTCTTTCTTCCCCATTCTTTGTCTCCAGACTCCAGTGTCTAAAGCAACATGCTCCTAAACACAGGAATGAGAGTGTGGGGTAAGCACGTGAGCCCAGAAGCCCATTGGAAGCAATGCAGACGAAGCAGGCAGCCAGCTGTCCCCGACAAGGGTATTGGATCCTCCTGTGCAGACCCAGCCCTGGGAGCAGAACAGGCTTGTTTCTGTGGTTGTTGGTGACAGCAAAATGCCCAGCTGCCACCCCCACTGTGTGGTGCTCCCCACCTGTCCTCCCGTGGTGCATGGGGACTGAACTCTTGTGGCTGGGCTGGGCCTCAGTAAGGCTCCGTCCTTGCCGAAACGCCAGCTCCTTCCTTCCTCTCCCACCAAGCACTGACCAGTCCCTAGGGACACTGTTTAAAGGATACTCCTTGCTGGAGCCTCCTGGTCCCTCAAGGCTCTGTCCTCTGTCCCCACTGCCTCATCTTGCCTCTATGGAGCCCTGAGTGCCTGGTCTTTCGTGACCACCTCCATCCCTGGAAAGGGGCTTCTGTCTTTTTCCCCTTGTATCCTCACTGCCTGGCACCCACTAGGCCAGTGGTAGCAGCACGGTGCCAGTAGTGACAACGCTTTCTGGTATTATTGCCACATTTGAATCGATGCCTGGTGATCCTGCGGTAAGTGCTGGGTAGCATGCTGAGAACGTTTCCTCTGGCACCTCACCCAGCCCCACGCCCACCGTAACTTCCATGTGGGGAGGCGAGGGAGTTCACATGTTGGCTCCCCACAAGTCTCATGTTGAAATGTAATCCCGTGTGGGAGGTGTGTCTTGGTGGGAAATGCTGGCGTCACAGGCGGGAAGTGGGGGCGGGGGATCCCTCAGGAAAGGCTGAGGTGCCGCAGTAATGAGTGAGTTCCGTCTCTGTTCATCTATGCAAGAGCTGACTGTTGAAAAGAACCTGTTCCCTTTCTTCCCTTTCTCTCTTTCTTCCTCTCTCCCCACGCGACGCCTGCTCCCCTTCCTTTTCTGCCACAAGTGGAAGCAGCCTGAGGCCTCACTGGAGGCAGATGCCAGCACATGCTTCTTGTACAGCCTGCAGAACCGTGACCACGTAAACCCTTTTTCTTTATAAATTACCTGGCCTCAGGGATTCCTTGTAGCGACACAAGCTGACTAAGACAGGTGGCTCATTGCCATCCTTCACCTTACAGAGGAGGCCGCAGAGGCACAGGGAGCTCAGCAGCTGGGTGAGGTGGCAGAGTGAGGGATGAACGCAGCCAGAATGTGAACCCAGGCACCTTGACCCTCTGCCACGTCGTGTCCTAAATCAGCACCCAGTGGGTACAGAGTACGGGTCAGCTGAGCTCAAGAAAGGGGGACACAGTGTGCTGCCGAGTGGGCCTCGCCTTGCAAAAACGCATCAGTGGGGACACACTCTGGGCCCCAGCAGCCCTGGGACCTGGCAAGGCTGCCCTGCCCAGCAGCTTCCCTGGGGGCAAGAGCAGACAGTCTGCCACTGGTCTTCCCAAGTTTTAAAATAGGGTTCAGGCCATCCTGGCACTGGACAGTCCAGAGAAGACTCCCAGTCCAGCACCCTGCTCTCTCTCTCTGAGAGCCCTGCCACCCCAGTGCTGACCGAAGGCACCCCAGGGACAGCCCAGAGCCCCTGGGACCCCAGCAGGCCTGCTTCCCCTGTGTGAGCCTCTGACCGGCGCCTCGAGCCAGGCCACGGTGTCCCATTCCAAATGGGCTGGCTAATCGGCCCACATCCATTATCATTAGCGCCTCTCTGCATGCAGGTACATGAGGGGCTGCCAGGCACTGGCTGCGGCTGGCTGAGCCGGGGGCCACGCTCCACTGCAAATGCGGACGAGGAACACCTGCTCCAGGGCTTCCCAGCCGCCACAGCCATCCTTCACATCTCATGCAACGCTTGTTCCATCAGAGTGCAGAGCTGGCACGGGCAGGAGCAGCCCTCGCCAGCCCCGCACGCCCCTTCCAGCCCCTGGTTCCTCAGCTCAAGCTCAGCTTTGAATGGATTTTCAAAGAAGCTTTTTAAAAATGTATCCTTCACGTATTAGCCATTCCGTCATCATGCCAAGGGTTTAAAAATAAAGATGAAAAAAAAAAACTTCACCTCGAAAATAAACTTTTTTGGCAATTAAGGCGGAGTCATGAAATATTAATTGTCCACGGATGGGATTAATCCTCATTACACATTGCAGATGTGTTTTCCCAGGATTTCCAAGGAATGAGCCTTTTATGGCTGTGGGCAGCCAGGGATCTTTCTGGACACAAACCATGTCCTGCGTCTTAGAGGAAACTGAACTTTTCTAGACAAAGCCAGCATCCTGAGACTCAGACAGGATGTGCCTCAGCTCAGCCCTGCCATGCCAGGGGACCCACAAACCTTTAGTGCCATGGCTGGGGAGCCCATTGGGCCACCTCAGCCTGTTCCTATTGGTCTGTGCGGAAACCTCAAAGCCACACACACAAACACACGCATGCCACACACACACAGCACACACACACACACACTCACACAGGACACACACACCACACACACAAGCAGGCACTCACATGCTCACACACTGGCATATACAGATACACATACGGATACACACACAAACACATACACGCAGATACACACACTGACACACACTTTCACACACAGACACACACATTCACACAAAAACTCACACAGGCACACAGATACACTCATACAAACACACATATATACACACATTGGCATACAAAAGCACTAACACGCATACACAACACATACAAACACACACAGAGAAACACACACACATTGAGACACACAGATTCATACCCACACTGACACACACACTGGCACATGCACAAACACACATTGACAGACACATACATATACAAAAACACATACACACAGGCACACACAGACACACAAACACACACATACATACAATTACACACTGACACACACATACTTATATGCACAAATACATACAAACACATACATACACACATTCACACACACCATCACACACAAAAACATACCCAGACACACAAACACATATCTTTACACACTCACACAAATGCACACACATACCCACACACTCATAAACACAAATCGCATCCACACCCACTCACACACATAACCACAAACACACTCACACACACAACCCCACACTCACACACACAGAAACACATATACATACAAATACACGGAACAAAACCCAAACACATACCCACATACACTCCCACACAGTCTCACACATCCACACTCACTCAGACACATACACACACCTCTTTTTTTTTTTTAGGTGAATCTGTGTGGGAGCCTGAAACTCAGAGGCTGCACCATTGCCTACCTGCATTTCTACCAGCTGCCCCAGCCCGCTGTGGCCCTCCCTGGGATCTGGGACCGAGGCCACTTCTGAGAGTTCCGGAAACTGTCTCTTGGTTTCTTTAGAAAGCCTGCAGAGGGAAGGCTCTTCCTCTCTGGGTGACAAGACTTTAGGGACCCAGAAAGCACCTGTTTGGGTCATTCGAGTGGAGCAGCCCCTGCACTGGGGTAACTGCTGTGGGCCCTGACCGCCGGCTAGCTGCTCCCCCTGCCCCCCGTTGGCCCTAGGAGAGCCCTGAGCCCTATCTCAGCTCTCTTCATCAGGCAGAGGAAGAGCAGCTGCCCGCCGGTGGCAGAAACCCCCCAGTCCGTGGTCTTCCCTGTTGGGCATTTCTGTTGGATCCCCATCTTACTCCCGAAACACACTGCACCTGCTGGAGATGTCACCATATCTTACAGTTAGGGCTTCCCTGACCCCTCCAAGGCATGACGGTGGTGGCCATATTCTGGAGCTGGGGGCCACAGATGCAGAATTGGGATTAAGCAGTGCAATGGCCCGGGTTAGAGGTGGGTAGAGCTTGGCCAACTGGCAGCTTCAATTGTAGTCTAATGGCTGTGTCCCCCCTGGGAAGGGACTTCACCCTTCTAGGCTTTGGTTTCTTCACCTGTAATGACAATGCAGCTACTTTCCTCATAAAAGCATGGTGAAGATTTAACAGGTTCCTGGAACAGAGGGTATCGTAGACGCTCAATGAATAGCAACTCCAGTCCTTGATTCCTTTAAAGGTGAGCTGCCTCTGTCCACCAGGCATGTTCTCAGAAAAAATGTGGTCTTAGTTATCTTTACTGTTGTGTAAATTTAAGCAGAGATATTATATTCTTAGTGGAGATTTGAATTTGGGGAGTGTTTTAGCTGAGTAATACTAGACTGTTCTCTCTGTGGCCTTGCAGGTATCAGCTTCCAGGGTATGGGGAGCAGGTTACTGGGCACAGGGCTTTCCAGAGGTCACAGCCTGCCCTGGGGCTCAGGTTTGGATGGACTTCAAGAGAATGCCCAATGCTTACAGAAAAACGTGAAGTCTGGGGATGATGATGGGTGGTGTGGCAGGAAGGGGTCTCAGAGGCGAGTGGCCTTGTACACAGCCGGTTCCTGCATCTTCCTAAAGCGTCCTGTGGCTCCAGCTTCTTCTGAGTGTCACAAAGACAGTTCCCCATGCTATTTTTCCCATCTGTCTCCATTGTTGTCAACCCAGTGAGCTCCAGAATCAATTTCCCATTTGCTGGTTCACTCTAAGAGTAAAACTCCCTGCAACCTTTCCAAACTCTGCCACGAATGTTTGGATGGAGACAGCCGGAGCACTCTCACTGGCTGCGCAGCCCTGCAAGTGGGGTGCCCCTGAGGGGCCTGTGTGCATGTGTGCATGTCCCCTAGTGTGTGTATGTGAGTGCGTGTGGGTGTGTGTATGCATGCACATGATAGATAGAGAGGTATGAAGAGCCAAACCATACTTTACCACAAATGAGCCAAGCCTCTCTTTCACCTTTCAGGAATTTTTCAAGCTTTTAAAGAAATCGAATGTCCCTTCCATTGTTCTTTTTGCTTGTTTGCCTCGCCGAATGCCAGGAGTGCCATTGTCATGGGACACTCCGCTGGAGGGTCACTGTATTGAATATTGGGTACCTGGGGTGGAGGCAGCGATGATGTATAGGGACTCTTGTCCTTGGGTAAATATCCATGGATTTTTCCATGAAATGCAGCCTTGCCTGTAGCCCCCAGCTCAGTGTGGAGACAAGGAAGGTAAGCAGCAAGGCGGCTTTGATCCCACCACAAACCACAGAATCTTTAGCTGTGAAATCCATGTGGCTGGCTCTTGGAAGTCTTCACTTGGCAAGGAAGAGCTTGGTTCCTCCCCAGGTCCGGAAGGAGCTGAATGTACAACCCACGCTTTGCCTTTGCTGCTCCTCAGCACATTTTAACTTGGACCCTGACTTTTTCCAAAGCGACTGGAAAAGCTTGTGCCTCTCGTGAAGCGGGTGGTGGGCTTTCAGGGGACAGTCAAGGCGATGTATCACTCCAACGAATGGAACCTGCCAAGCTGTTGCATTTCCAGCCCAAACTGAAGCATATCTGATTCGGGTGTCATTCCTTCAGACCACTGAGCAGGGCCCACCTGGGGGTGCGGGTGTAATGAAATTTCCCAGGCCATGCTGATAGGAAAAGGCCACTTCCCTTCTTGGTCATTTGGTTATATGATAATTCAAACTCCACGCTGCTCTTCTCACATGAGATAACAAAGCCAGACATTGAAGTTTTGTCACATACAGATTTTTTTCAGTGATCACTCTAACATTAGCTGTTTTCTTATTGTAACACCTTACTATTTTACTGTAGTGTGTGTGCGCGCGTGTGTGTGCACATGTGTGCGTGTGCGTGCATGCATGTGTGTGTGTGTGTGTGTGCGCGCGCACGCGTGCATAGTGACGAGTTGTAACATGGTAGCAGAAAAGCCAGCCCTGGGTACGGCGATGCCGGAGGCAGCCACCCTGCCGCTCACACGGAGCCTCTCTTCCTCTCTGCCTTGCACCTGGAGCCCCCTGCGGCTCTTCTCTGTGCCTTTGTCCACGTCCCTGTGGTAATTATGGAATCTAGGTGGGGAGGGAGTCATGGAAAATTCCTTCTTGGAGATGACAAAGCCGAACCTGAAAGGCAGAGCCAAGATCCAGCCCCAGTCTCTGTCCTCAGGCAGAGTCTCCAGCCAGGGTTGCAGGGACAATATGGCGGTCTCCTGGCTTTGATCACCCTTCTTTACTCCCAGAGACAATGGCCATAGCAGTTTCTCACTGGCTACCGACAGGCAGGAGCTAACCCAGTGACGGGCCACAGGGTCCCGGCCGAGCCTGGTTGGCAGGTCCCCCTTCTGCTGTCCAGCCAGGCCTCTGCCGCACAAGCCAGCAGTGGCCCTGTGGGAGGTCCAGAAACAATTCTCCAAGAAAGACTCACCATAGAAACCGGGATAGCAGCCCTTTCTCTACTGAGGGTGAGCACTCAGCCACACGGTCCCATGTGACCCCGCCAATCATGTGCGATGTCACTCCCACTCTGCAGATCAATAGACGGAGGCGCATGAAGAGAAGGCACTGGCGTGGGGGCCAGTGACTGTGCTGTCATAGCGCTGGGCCTTGAACCCTGGCAGCCTGGCCTTGGGGCCCGCAGTCACCGTTCTGCTGGGATGTCTCAGAAGGAGAGAGCCCTGGGTCTCTGGGATGATCCCCCAGGCTTTATTTTTTTAGATGCATTTTCATTGAATTTGGGGTCTTCTCTCCTGAAAAAAGTGGTCCAAAAGCCACAGGTTGGGAACAGCATAGGATCCTCTGCTCTTTGAAAGCCCACATCCTTTAGCTGAGCAAACTGCCTCTTACACAGATCAGACCTCCCAGCAAGGAGGCCAGCAGGGTGGTGACTGGGCCTGTGGCAGCGCCTGGGACGATCAGTGCCCTGTCTCCTGCAGCGCCAGCCCGCGAGCCCTGGGGGCATCCTGGCCATCTGCCTTCCTGGCCACCACTCCCGACAACCTAGTTTCTTAAAATGCCAGAATGTCAGGTGGAAAAGGAGGCCGAATAGGGAGTGGGGAACAACTGTTTGCGACTCCCCTAAGCCTTTCCATGGGGCGGTCTCGGCAGGTGGCCAGCCAGCCTGGCCCGCGCCACCGACAGGACTTCCTGGGGAACCAACAAGGGGGTGACCAGGAGTGGTTGGTATAAACTGTGACTTGTTTAGACCTGTTTCTAAGGAAGGAAAGAGAAGCTCACTGGGCTCCAATCCCCTGTGGTGTCGTCTGACCCCACCTCAACACATACGTTACTTCTCCCTGCCTGTACAGAGGACAGGCGCCCAGAACCCCAGGAGGGGCCCAACAGCCTCGGCCTGCCGCCCCATTCCCCAGAGAAAGCAGAGCCAGCCGAGGAGGTTTGCGTTTTCTCAGGCACAGACTCTATGCGCCGCGTCCCCTGAGAAGCCCTGACGGTGGCCAGCCATCCGGCCCCTGGGCTGCGTGTGTGGGGATTAATGTCCCGGCGTGGCAGGTCAGTGCAGTGTGCAGAGGCCAGTATTAATCGACAGATTAAAGCCAGGGAAAACCTGGACAGGTGAGAGGAAGTCTCTGAGTTTGATCAAAAACATATTTCTGTTTCAGGTCTAAATAATGGGCTACGGGGAGGCACGTGTGTAAATTATACAGGAAGCCTTCTTCAGCAACTGATTCACCCTGACAGTTTTACTGGAGTATATGAAAATGAGTATTAAAGATGTGATCTGTAGGCTTCCTTCCAGGAATTCCAATCTGGTTTCAATAAAATGGGAACACTGATTGGAAGTGAAGTTGCCTTCCGGTTTTGCCTTTGGCTATTACGTGCTCGTTGGTGAAATGACTGAATTCCACAACTACTTTTAATATTCACCTTTGAGTTCATCTCCCGCACTGGACACATTGGAATGATTAAAATAGCACTGGCTCCCCATGCTGGGTGCTCTCTAATTTAAAACAGCCCAGGTGCTGAAGACAAATGAGTCCTCCTGGTAAGTCCATTCTTTCTTTGCATGAAGTTGCTTTGTGGCACATCGAGGGCAGAATATTAATAGCAAAAAAAAAAAAAAAATTAAATTAAATAATGCTCCTTGAGTGGATGCCTGAGGGAAAGGATGAAAGTTTGGTGGAAGGCGGAACTTGTACTTTGTGTGGGATTGTTCTGGCTGCACTGACTTCTGAGCTTTTCTGCTTGGATTCTGTGTCTGCAACTTCGGGCGTAGCCGGGGCCCGGGCTCCCTAGGGATGCCTTCCTCTTGGTCTGCCATGTGCTCTTAGGTGGCCTTGGTAAGTCGTTCCCAGCACGGGAGGGAGATTGCCTTGAGCCACCTGCAGCTCGCCGCCTCTCCTCTGCTCCCCAGGCCCTCCAGGGCTCATTCTCAAGAGGGCACTCTAGGTTAGGGAGCTCAAGAGTTCCACCAAGAACAGAGAAGCTAATTGGTTGATCCTTCCAGCACACTCCCAACAGAGCCTGCCTTGCACTCCACTCTAATTACGGGGCGTACAGGCCAGGTGTGTTTTCTATTCAACTTCTCTGGGATTTACTAGAGAAGGTGGATCAGCTATTTTGCTTCCATTTCTGTGCCAGAGTCCTCTCAGCTGAGAGGCAAAAAAAACCCCACAAAAAACAAAAAACAAAAAAGCGTGGTAGGTCTCACACTGCCTCCCGCGGCATTTATTCATACAGAGCTACTACGAGATTTTCAGTAGAGAAAAAAAAATGATACCTTGGGAGACTGGGCACCACTGGGAGCCATGCATTCATTTTGAAATGTTTTTGTGAGATTGCAAATGTTGGCTTTTTTATATGCAAAATTCACATTTAATTTTCTCTGATCTTCTTCAAAAATCACAAAAATAGTCTTCATGCATTTAATTTGGTATGAAACTGTGTTGTGTGTGTTGCTTTTTAGCTGATGATAACCTAGCAGCCTGTGTTTTGGGTTCTAGTGTTGGACGGTGTGGAACACACCTATTGGATATGTCCAAGACAAATTCCATTTTTTAACCTGATGGACCAGGTATGCTAATCTGTCGGAACTAAAGGCATCTTTCCCCATCATCGGTTGCCTACTCTTGAGTCAACCAAAGAGCTCTGTGAGGTGGACGGTAGCAGTAACGTCTGCCCTTGATGCAGGAATTCGTGATGCTGATGACCCAGTTAGATGGAGACGCACTGCATTTACAGCCACTACGTCCCAAGCACTGTTCACAAACCTGAGACTCTCTGGTTGCCACTCCTAATGTGAATGATGGTGGCACTGGTGAGCACTGTGATGTTAACACTGTAGCCACTAGCTGTGTGTGGTTCTATACATTTAAATCACTGAAAATTAAACAAAGGTGAAATCCAGCTCTTCAGTCACACAAGCCACATTTCATGTCCTCAACAGATGGTCAGTGACGACCATATTGGAAAGCTTAGCTGTAGACCATTTCCATCACTGCAGAAAGTTCTATTAGACATTGCTGGGTTCAACTTTTATCATAATCCTAAGAAAATCATGAAGAAGATGAGGTCTCATTTCAGGCCAAATTTAATTGGAACCCTGCGAGGTGAGCGTGGACCTGTGAGCTGTTGACAAACTTTGATGAAAGTAGAAATTTCCCATGTGGGACCAAAGACTGAATCCGACCCAGAGTGTTTTGAAGATGAGGTTGGCTAATGATGGTTCTGCCAAAATACTTGTGACTGATAGGAACAGAATGGAATTCTGAACAGTTGCAATATCCCAAGCACTCAAGAACTCACATCCCTGACGTTAACGGCACAGGAAAAATGTTTCTCATTTTCTGCAATGTTATTTTTCATTTGGTAACTCTTAGATGTTTCTTGCCGAATATGATTGTGTCTTTCATCTAGGAAAGCACACTTCTGCCAGTTCTGAGTCCCCTTGTGCCAGGGCTGCATGATGGGTTCTCCAGAGTGCACCCCAACAGCACCCCATTCTTGTGCTCAGCCAGGATAACATTTTATTTCTAGCAGTCTACACTTTTTTGACTATGCAGAGAGATTATTTTTTTTATACACATAACACAACACAAAGCAGCAATGTTCCACCTTTCTGCTCATCCTAAAGGCCAGCAAACTGGATGGAGGGCCTCTTATAAGCCTAGTCCAGTGTCTAAATGTACCTGGCCAAGGTAGCTCTTTTAGTGGCTCAAGCCTCTAAGGACCTCTGTTCTCTGTCCACCTGCCTTGAGCAGGTTACACAGAGGTCAGACCAAGGAATTCCCTGCTCTCAGAGCACATCCAGCCCAGCTGAGCCACATCACCAGCAAGGGACAGTGGGGTGTGGACACCATTGCCAGTCCACGGTACTGGCAAATATAGAATGGATCTGAAGATGTCAATTAGTGGGAGTGGAAATAGTCAGGGTAGACCCAAGAGAGCAATGATGCCTTCATGATCAATTTTTGTTAGTCAGTAGTTACCAAGCACCTGCTATATTCCCGGAAGTGTGCTAGGCACCTCCTTATGTTTGTTGCTTTAATTATTGCGGGATGCCTTGATGTTAGTACTGTCATCTCCAACATGCAAATGAGGAGATGACGCTAATAGGTTATATAACTAGTTCTAAGTCACACAGCTCAAGATACTGCCAAAATCAGACCTGAGTTTCATTGTCCTTAAGGCCAAAGTTGAGTCCTACATGGTGGGGTGCTAATGCGTTTGGTTGATTGAGGAAAACTCCCAAGGAGGGGTCAGAGTCTGGCACAGGCTTCCTGAGACCTGGGATGAGTGAGGGAAGCCGTCCAGGACATGAGCCCGAGCCACCTCGAGCTGTGGGATTGCCTTGTGTGTTCTCAGAAAATGGAGACAGCAACCCCAGGCCCATCTCTGTGCATGAACAGGGGCTGCTCTTCCCTGGGACTGGAGAGCTGGTGGGCCCTGAAGGCAGCTTCGTGGTCCTCCTGTCCACTCTCTTTGGAGAAGTTGCCTGAGGCCAGGATTGGCAGAGCTGGTTAAAGCCACGCAGAGCCAGAGGTGAAACCCGGGTGTCTGCTGTTATTCCATGTAAGAGCCCACTGGAGTCTCAGCCCAAAGACCGAGACATTGGGTTTCTACTTATCGGCAGCAAGCACTTCAGGGCCTGCCAGACTCTCTTGGGAGCCACCCCTGCCAGCATGGACACGCTGGCCCCTGCAGGTGGACTTTTTGCTACACACCTGGAGGTCTGAGTGCCAGCTTCAACCTGGAGTGCCAGGGACTTGGTAGGATTCTATCTACAAGGGCAAGGCCTGTGCATGTGTGTGTGTGTATGTGTGAAATCTGGCATGCAACCCCCAAAATTGGGTGAGAGTTTGCAGCGCTTGGAAGGCCTGGATCTCCCGGCAGCAGGCTCTGCACCCAGGCTTTGCTTGTAGCATTGGGAGAAGCTGGAAACAAAGATGCGTTTGCTGCAGCACAGGGCGCACAGTGTGCTTGGCTTTTCGCTGAACTACATGTGGACAGGGGGATCATCACAGTCTGCTGAGGCCTCTGAGGTTCCTAACCCAGTCCTGGTAATTGGGGAATATTTATTTATTCCATCCATTGCTGGCAATCTACAGAAGCTGCAGTTACACAGCTAAGATGGCCTACATGGTCCCCCAATAAGTCGGCTAGAGATTTTATTTGGGGTCTCTTATTTCTCATACATGTGCCAGTGTGACCCACATCTTGCCCTTCTCATGTCATAGCCCGATGACACTTTATTAGCAATATTTAATTGTTTGCTCCCTGCAACTGGACTGTAAGTGTCGAGAGGACGGAAGCGGAGTCTGATTTGCTCCTGGTTCTATTTTCAGTCCCTGGAATGAGACCTGCACACAGGGAGCTCGTTAGTCTCTGCTGAATGAATGAATGAATGGCGGGGAATGAATGCCATCATGTGCTTGGTCCCATGGGGGAAGACTGCACCTGGACTGTGACCATGCTCCCACACCCTGAGAGTTCCAGTGCTCCACGATCACCCTGCTGACCTTGTTCCCCAGCCAGCTCTTTCTCTCCCTGTGCCTGTGAGCTGCATCCACAGTGCTTGACACCTGAAGGAGGTTGTGGGCAAGGCTGCCCGGCGGCCCGGACCAGCCATTTGCATCGTCTGCAATGATCTGAGCACCCAGCACGCAGGCACTCCAGGCTGATCCAGGCTAAGCATGTGTTCATAAAGGCTTCCCCGTTTCTTCGGAAGAACCTCTCCTCTCCTCTCCAAATCACTCTGGCTGCTTCTCTGAAATGCCAGAACAGGGAGGGAAGAAGCCATCAGCTCAGTGGCTGCTGCTCCTGCTCTGAGGCCCCTCCACCTCTAGCAGCTCACATCTCTGAATACTGAGGAGGGGGTGCATTTGGGGTGACAGTATCTTCTCCGAAATCTTCATCCACAGTAAACACTGCTAACTACCAACTCGTAAAACATATCAGCTGGGTTTATTACTTTTAACCATCTTTCCAATTGTGCTATAAAATAAAGGCAGATGCCATTTTAAGATCTTATTATTGTCAAGGGCCGGCTTCTCCAGTAGCACCTGCTTAGCAGCAGTCTGCTTGTTTATGGCTCCTTTTTTTATAGGTGACAGTTTAAGGTGGCTCTTCTCCGGTTACAAAGAGTTCTTCCTGACGGTGCAGGAGTGGCACACACAGTAGGTGGACCCCGGCTTCTGCTGGCGGTGCCGAGGCAGGGTCACAGTTTCACCTGGGTTTTCCGTTGACAGCCTCGCCACACACATTTGGCTCGGCAAATGCTCTGCCATTAATTTATGATTTAAAGTAATTAACTTTTGCTGATTAAAGTAATTATTTCAAGTGCATTGCACTCGGGCCCGAATGATGCACACAGCCCCTCTCCAGTCTGAGTGAGCAGCATGCCAAGTGCTTAAAAGCTGCACCGGGGATCTCAGTGTGGCTGCTGCCCATCTCGCGATGTGCCATGTTTATGGCTGACTTGTACTAACTGCTCATTTTAATGCTGGATTCTGGCAGATCGTTGACACAGTGTGAAACCTTCATCCGGTAAACAAGACAAGCTTCAGCTTGGTGACATCGTTGACAGTGGAAGCCGTTTCAATGAATCTTGCCTCCAGCCTTCCAGAGGTATCATGTTTTTGTGCTCTCTTGCTTACCCAGATTGGCCCTTAAACAGCGTATGGCTTCATCTGGCCTCAGCCGAGGGTGCAGAACATATGCACAGCGGGAACCCAGCCCCATACCCTGAAAATCAGCTGCAGCCCCGCACAGACCCTCCACCGGGCCCTTGGGGGCTGGAGAGGGCAGGCTGGATGCCGGGAGCCTTCCCAGGAGAAACCGGAATCTATCTAGGGAAACGTCTGCAAGGTAATGGAGAGAGACAGAGATCAAGGGGTCTGGGGGTGGCGGCTTGCCCCATCACTTCACATCAAAAGCACTTTCTTCCTTCGTGCACACTGGGGCAGGGAATCAAACGCTGCTGTCCGTGGCTTCCCTAGCGGGGAGGCTGCTGCTAGCAGGCACAGAGGAGCTGAGTGTTGGGGTCTCAAACCCCACCTTCCTCCCATTTCACTTGGGGATGTGAGCCAGAGCCCAGCCTCCTTTGCACAGAGCAAGCAGAGAGTTTGGGCACAGCACTGTCAATAGAATCCGAGTGTTTGGACCACCAGGTGGAACGTGGGCGCAGGGATCCTTTGCCTCTGTAAAATCCTGCATAAACAGTCATCAGAACCCTTCCCGTTTTTTGTGCACCTGGTGTAGGCCAGGGATTGAGCCAAGCGCTTTGCATATGTGAGCTCCTGGAATGCTCGAAGCAGTCCTGGGAGGTGAGCCCTGCTGCCCCACCTTCCTGGTGAGGGCTCTCAGAGAGGTGAGGACTCACCCGAGGCCACTTAGCAGAACCAAGGCCTTCTCCTTCCGAAGGTTCTAGAAATACAGCCCTGTTTAATACCTGTCTTTTATTCATTAAAAATAAAAAAATCCGAAAGGCACCGTGGCCTCCTTTGGAGATTTTCTTTTTTTTTTTTTTTTGAGACAGAGTCTGGCTTTGTTGCCAGGCTGGAGTGCAATGGTGTGATCTCAGCTCACTGCAACCTCTGCCTTCCAGGTTCAAGCATTTTTCCTGCCTCAGCCTCCCAAGTAGCTGGGATTACAGGTGTGTACCACTATACCCAGCGAATTTTTGTATTTTTAGTAGACACAGGGGGGTCGTCTAGTGTTGGTCAGGATCATCTGGAACTTCTGACCTCATGATCCACCCGCCTCGACCTTCCAAAGTGCTGGGATTACAGGCACGAGTCACCGTGCCTGGCCTCCTTTGGAGATTTTCAAAAGAAATGACCTTTTTGGGCTTTGCAAAGAGTCCTAGAGCCTCAGGCCCCTACACCGCCTCACCTGGAAGCAGCTCTCCTCTGTGCAGCTTTGTAGCCCAGCAGGGTGGGGTGAGGCGCCAACTCTCAATGCTTCGACTTTGGAAGAGACAGACATTTCGGTGGTAGCATTGTATACTTTTTTTTTTTTTTTGAGACAGAGTTTCACTCTTGTTACCCAGGCTGGAGTGCAATGGCGTGATCTCGGCTCACCGCAACCTCCACCTCCTGGGTTCAGGCAATTCTCCTGCCTCAGCCTCCTGAGTAGCTGGGATTACAGGCACGTGCCACCATGCCCAGCTAATTTTTTGTAGTTTTAGTAGAGACGGGGTTTCAACATGTTGACCAGGATGGTCTCGATCTCTTGACCTCGTGATCCACCCGCCTCGGCCTCCCAAAGTGCTGGGTTACAGGCTTGAGCCACCGTGCCCGGCCCCAGCATTGTATACTTTTGTTTGCGGCTGTTTGGTGGAACGGTTTGGGGTATACACTTGATTTTTTATCTTTTCTCTTAGTAATTATCCCAATGCCCTGGGCTTTCGATGAAACTGCAAGGAAATCTAATTTTGTATGTAATTAAGTGCCTGATGGGCAGTGATCCCCGGCAAATGATATTTCAGCTTAATGCTGTTGAGCAAACATCACCAAAAACTGATGAAGCCAAGAACAATCATCTGTGTGTTGGCACCACTCACCAGCACACGATGGCCGGGGTCATAAATAAACCACTTCCCTTTCAGGGTGAATTAAGTGCTCTTAAAGGGTGTGAGTAAAAGCACATCAAAGGGAAGCAGTCTGCTAACATCCAGAGTCTGGGCCGCTGCAGGGCGGTTGGGCAGATGCCCCGTCCTGTCTGGCACTGGCCTGCAAGGGCGATGCTTTGCTCACTGCTCTCTCGAGGACCAGCGAGGGTGCCAAATGGTAGGTCCTGGCATGCAGACCAGCCCGCAGTGAGCAGGGCCTGGGGCGACAGCCGCACGAGCCAGCAGGAGCCTGGGAAGACAGCTCCAGATGCCAGGCCTCGGCCTCTGTGGCCAGTGGACGCCGGTGCCACTCCCCTGCCAACTAGGAATTCCGGGAAAACTGGCACCAAATTAAATTTTAAAAGCTGGAAAGGAGGCCTAGAGCACTTGAAGACAGTGGCAGGATGAGCAGCCGTGCCCCGCGACAGGGTGCCGAGGACGTGGCTGGAGCCCACTTCGTTGGCTCGACATCTGGTGAACGCAACGTCCTGCTGTGTGGAGGGAACGCCCTGTTGGTGGGCGGGCGTCCTTTAGAACAGGGTCTCCTCACCTCACCTTCCACGTTTGATTGTTTTAGATAAAAAGAATGAAAACAAAACATAACTTTAAAAACTGTGTTTCACAAACCAGTTTGGTCAGCGTTATTAGGTTACTCGTTTTGCCCTGGTTTGCTGAGGGAGTTACAGGCTGGGAGGTTACACAGCCCCAGGTTCAAATCTCTGGCCCTTCCCAGCTGAGTAGCCCTGGGCAAGCCATTGAATTCTCCCAGCCTCAATTTCCTCAGCTGCAAATGGGGAATAAAACATCCCTCGTCCTTCCTGTGTGGGCTTTAGAAATGTCGGGACATGCGAAGTCACGGCCTGCTTGCAAAGGGCCGCACTGTGACTTTATTGTCATGATTGCTGCAAATTCCAGCCTCGAAGCCCAGAAGCTGAGGTCTGGGCATGACCCAGTGGTAGTTCCTTAGCACCTGCCCAAAGGGGGCCCAGGAAATATGAGAGGGTGCAGAACGAGGCAGCAGCACCCATACCCACTGGTTATGTCAAAGGGTGCTGGGCAATGCAGAAAGGACGCCTGGAGGCGGGACACAGACAGGTTCCTCTCACCATCTAAACTGCTTCGTCTTTCCTTGTCATCAAGGTCCACTCAGTCAACAGGTGTAGGGCGCCTGCTCCAGTCAGTGTACGTTGTGGGTGCCAGGAACCACAGGGACCAGACCACAACAGACAGACAGGGACAGGGATCGTCCTTTCCTGGTGAACGCCTGGAAAACACTGAACAGAACAAGTAGGAAAATAAATGCATCCATTGTCCTAGCACTCAAGGGCATTCCCGGGCCAGGCGGCAGCAAATCTGTCTGGTTGCAGACTGCAGCTGCGGCTTCCAGAACCACGAGGATGGGGGAAACAGCAAAATCTTCAAAAGCACCACATCTGTAGGTTCATCCTATCCCATTCTGTGGGTACTGTAATAGTGGCTGTTGTACATTAAGTAGTGGCCTCCCCAGGTACCAGGTCCTGATTTCTGGAACCCTGAGTGTTCCCTTATACAGTAAAGACTTTGCAGATGTAAATAAATTAAGAATCTCAAAATGGGGAGATGATCTTGGATCATCTGGGCGAGCCCTAAATGCAATCACAAATGTTCTGTTGGGAGGCAGACCGAGATTTGACACAGAAGACGGAACAGCAATGTGACCGTGGAGGCAGAGGCTGGAGTGATGCGCCTACAAGCCAAGATTTGTTGGCAGCCGCTCACAGCAGGAAGAGGCAAGGGAAGATCCTCCCCTTGAGCCTTTTGAGGGAGTGTGGCCCTACCCATGCCTTGATTTCAGCTCGGTGAAACTCATTTCAGACACAGATGCCAGATGTGAGAGAGTAGGTTAACAATTGATCGGTTACAGCAGCCAAAGGGCACAACAGGCAAATGCAGCAGGTGAATGTATTTATTGACCCACCCAAACAAAGGGGTGGGATGGAGCTACTTATGATGCAGCCACCATGGGAGGCAGCAGATGAGTGAATGAACAGTGGATGTTCATCAGCATCATCGTTAGGCTGGAAATCAGGTGCTGCATTTTTATTTTAATTCACATTATCCAAAAATAGTCACCATTAGCCTGTTCTCACACTGCTATAAATAAATACCTGAGACTGCGTAATTTATAACCAAAAGAGGTTTAATTTGTTCACAGTTCTGCAGTCTGTACAGGAAGCATGGCAGCATCTTCTTCTGGGGAGTTCTCAGGAAACTTACAATCATGATACAGTCATGATAGATGGTGCAGGGGGAGCCAGCACCTCGCATGGCTGGAGTGGGAGGAAGAGACGGGAGAGGCACCACACTTTTTAACAACCAAATCTCAGGAGAACTCACTCCCTCACTATCACAGGAACAGCATTGCGGAGATGGTGCTAAACCACTCATGAAGAACCCACCCCCATGATGCAGTCACCTCCCCCCAGGGCCCACTTCCAACATTGGGGATCACCATTTGGCAGATTTGGTAGACACAGAACTAAATGATATCAGTCACCCACGGTGATTGTACTGTTGGTACTCAGTATCTTGATTTACCTTTAAACAGGCAAACTTGACTGGTGAGGTGAGCATCCTCTGGGGCAAGTCCACACCACCAACTTCAGTCCTGTGTGAGCAGGCAGTGAGTAAGGTCACTGACCTTTGAGATTGATCCCTGCTTTGACTCCACACTGTCCCTCAGTACTGAAGCCAAGGGACAGGAGGAGAAAGGCTTGGCTGGTGGGGTGGGCTAATGCCACCTATCAGCCTCTGGGGCCTGTTAGGTAAGGGCACACAGGTTGGGGATGTAGGTGCGATGCCAGGCCAGGCCCATGCTGGGCACAGCTGAGGCTGCTCTCACTGCTGGCTACCTGTGGACAATGGTGCTGTCACCTGCGCTTCCAGTGGGGGAGGCTGAGAGTCTTGTGCCTGGACATGACTTTGTTCTGAATATGCTTTCCTGGGACAAGGCAGGTGTTCCGCAGAGCAAATTCCCAGGAACAGCTTGGCCGCATTGTTCCAGCTGGTTGCAGGAGGATAAAAGGAGACAAGTTACCTGCAGATAGTGGCCGCAGTCTCCTGGCTCACCCCAGCCCTGCTTGGCTTTGCCTTGCTGCTTTTCTTTCTTTCTTTTTTTTTTTTTAAATAAGATTATTTTCCTTTAGCCTCTGCAAGCCTTGTCATTTTCCTTAAAGAAGACATCTGTTGGCATTTCAAGGAGACAGAGTTTCGGTTACACCCTGTATTAATTTGTTCTGACACTGTTAAAAGGAAATACCCAAGACTGGGTAATTTATAAAGGAAAGAGGTTTAATTGCAGGCTGTACAGGAATCATAGGGTCTTCTGCTCCTGGGGAGACCTCAGCAAACTTTCAATCATGGCGGAAGGTGAAGGGGAGGCAGGCACATCTTATATGGTCAGAGCAGGAGCAAGAGAGACAGAGATGGGGAGGTACTACCCACTTTTAAGGGACCAGGTCTCTTGAGAACTCACTCACTATACAGTAACGGGGGATGGTGCTAAACCACTCATGAAGGATCCACCCCATAATCCAGTTACCTCCCACCAGGCCCCACGTCCAACACTGGGGGTTACAATTCCACATGAGATTTGGGCAGGGACACAGATTCCAAGCACATCACACAGCCTTCTCCGAGGCCCACTACCCAGCTCCTGAACTTGGCAGGGGAGAACATTCCCTGGGACCTCTCTCCAACATGGGACAGATTTGCCCAGCAATAAAAGGCACGCAGTTTGGAGTTGAACCCAGCCACGTTCTGAGCTGAGCTCTGCCATACTTGCCCTTGACGCAACCCTGGGAAAATGAACCCTTCGGAATTGGAATTTCTGCACATACAAAATGAAGTTGCAAAATATCATGCCTTACCTGGACTTACCTGGATGCACTTAGCATGCCAGAGCAAGGCTGACATTTGGAATGTGAAGCCTGCCAGCCGCCATCGCTCAACCCGTGACTCCTCCCCCAGTGCTGGGCTCCTGGTTACTTGCGTCCACCACATAGAGTCCTCACAAGGGCAAGCCCTGGGAAGTGGGAAGTAAGACGGGTCCCTCTGCTTAGGTGCATGTGCCCCCTTAGACCAGCCCGACAGCTTGTTCTCTCTGATGGGGGCCTGCAGGCAGCAAAAGCCATTAGGAGCAATTTGTTGTCACCAGGCAGGCCTGCTCCCCCTGAACTGTTATCAATGAGCTTGTCAACGCGAGGCCTAACCGCCTTTGTTCTCTTCATCTGTTCTTCCCTCAGAGGCTGCTCCGGACCCCATGGCCTTCTCAGAGGAGCGACAACAGGCTGTTGTACACCTGTTTAGCTGGAGGCTGGCCCGGGGGTCTGGGCGTGGTGGGAGAGAGCAGCATGCTGCCCAGGCCTCCCGGCTCCTGGCGCTTGTCTGTGTCAGGATGTCAGATGACAGTTGTTGGAGCTGCAGCTGGTACATCAGCCAGTGCCAGGGGCATGGTGCTCTGGTCGCTTGCGTTGATGTGCTCTGCCCTCCCCGAGGAGCACATGCCTCACCTCCACGAGGCTGCTGCTGCATCTGCAACTGGAAGGGAACAGGTCTGGCTGGCAGTGCCCATGGGCCCAGGAGGTGGCCTTGTGCAAGAGCTGGCAGCAAGGACACGGGAGTCTCGGAGCAGTTACCCCCCAGACTGGCACCTCCCGCGAACACAGAGGGGTACTGAGACGTGCTTGTGTGAGCTGTGGACAAACTCGGATCCACGAGAGATGCCAGGGTGCCAAAAATTTCAATTCAGAGTAGGACCGGGTTTCTAGTGTTCTCAGGCCCAGGTGGACAGATAGGGAATGGGGTGCAATGGATGGATTGAGTCTCTTGGGTGGTGGGAATCCAGGAAAGGGCCCTGTCAGTCTGCTCGGGCTGCCATAACAAAATGCCACAACCTGAGTGGCTTCAACCACAGACATTTATTTTAACAGCTCTGGAGGCTGGGAAGTCCAAGATCAAAGTGCTGGGCTGGTAGGTTCATTCTGAAGCTTCTCCTCTTGACTTGCCCGCAGCGGCCTTCTCACTGTGTGCTCCTGTGACCTCTTCTTTGGGCAATCAAAGAAAGAGAGAAAGAAAGAGGGAGGGAGGAAGAAAGAGAGAGAGAGAGAGAGAGAGCGCTCCCTGGTGTCTCTTTTTTAAGGTCACTAATCCTGTTGGATCAGGACCCCATTCTCATGACCTCACCTAACCCTTATCAGCTCCCAAACGTCCCTTCTGCAAATATCATCACATTAGGGGCTAGGGCTTTAATATATGACTTTTGGGAGCAAAACAAACATTCAGTCCATATTAGGTCCCTGGGAAGAGTCTGCAGCCCAAAAGAAAATAAAGTGAAAGATTCCTATGGCAGGCCTCGCCAACGTGAGTGCACCCCAGGTGTCAGGAAAGCTCTGGCATTCCAGAGTGAGCAGGGGACAGCCAGAAGCCAGAAGACCACTCTATTACTTTTTATTAAATCTCTGTTTAAGCAAACAAGGAGCTGACAGTCTTGGGAGATAAACAAAAAACATGGAGTCTGCTGGGTAAAACTTTTCCATCCATGAGGCCTTCTTCTCCATAGTTGTCAAGTGTGTCAAGAAGAGCAAAATGTAGGGGTGGGCCCAAGAGGCCCAGGAAAGAACCCAAGCACTGGGGTTTCCCTCTGCCCAGATGAAGCGTGTCCCCAGGGGCATGGGTGAATGGAGGGCACATTTCCAGGGCCCTTTTGAGTTTATGAAGCACTTTCTGTCTCACAGGACTCTGCAGCTTCGCTTCATCTCCAGGTGAAGACACTGAGGTCCAGCAGTTGGGACAATGGAGTTGTCCTGGTGGCGGAGCCCTGTCTCTCTCTGCAGCCACGCCTGAATTGTCTCTCTGCAGCCACGCCTGAATTCGGCCTTCGTGTCTCTATTGATTCCCAATTCTGTGCTGTCTCCACTTTACGAGCAAGGCCAGTCTTTAAAAGCACCATGTATCTCAGAAGCCTGCACTGTCATAGGTGCTCTGCAAACTGCAGAAGCCAGGGTCCGTGGCAGGGCCTGTCTCCAGCACAGCTAGGGAGATCTCAGGCTCCAATGATGCTCAGCATCCTTGTGGGAGAGGCTGGGTGGGGACTTTGTCCTGCCCTCCAGGAGATCTCGACTGCCTGGGAATGAATGAGGCACAGCCTGGCAGTGAGCTTGAACCAGTTCTGCAGGAAATTGACTATACCCAGTGGGATGACCTGGTGGGAAGTGGGTAGGGGCAGGAATGCCTCATATGCTCCATCCCAGGCTCCAGGGCACCTAAGAATGGTGGTAGCAGCATTTGCAGTCAAGGGGTCTGTTACCACCAGCCTTGCCACCTCCCCAGTGGGGTTGCTGGTCCTGAGTTCTGCCCCAGTGCCCCCTCCTGCCTGGGGAGCTTTCTGCAGAACCTGCTCAGGCTTGGCTGTGGAGGGAACACAGTGTCATGCCTTGGGAGACAGGGAGTGGTGGAGGTGGTCTCCCCTACGGCGATCTCCTCCGCTCCATACTGGGGCTCACATCTGGGTTCTCAGCCTCCTCTGGCAAGGCCTGAGCCCAGAGTTCTTGCCACGGGTTGAGTTGAGCAGGGAAACTCCATCTACTGTTGACCCTGGAGCTGGATCCTTAGCTGGGTCGAGGTACCCTCTATAGCTGGCAAGCTGGCCTGCGGTTATGTCTAAAGCAGCTTAGAAGTAGAATGGACACTTCTGGGATCTTCCAGCCCAGCCAGCATCTGAGGGCACTTCAGAAGCTGTCAGCCTCCGTGAACACGGTGGCATGCCTCAGCCTCCCCGAGACAGCAGACTGGTGGTGGGCGCTCCGAGAGATTCTTTGCCTCCTGAAGTCAGTCTCTTTTCTGGTTTCTGGAACACCTGGCCCCCTTGGAGTAGGGGCGAACCCCTTACAACAGATGGCACCAGCCTTCCCATCCCTGGCCAGCAGGACCAGCAGAAAGAGGCAGCTGCTCTCCTTCTCCCCTTCCCTTTCTCCTTCTGGACAAAGACCATTATGCAAATTAGGGCCACAGATCCAGGGCAGCCGAAGCCCACGGTTACATCTGCAAAACAACTGTGAGTGATGTTCAGCCCCAGAAACCTGGCTGTAGCTCCTCTGCAATTACCTGAGCTGACACCAGTGTGCCAGTGACAGACAGCTGGAAGGACCTGCACCTCCATGGATCCATCTGGAGAACAGGTCTGGAGCCAGTTGCCTGACTTCAGCCATGTGAGGTGGGGCTGCTGCAAACACCATGAGCGCCCTGTCCCTGCCACCTTACCCGCTCACCCATCACATCAAGGACAATATAGGCATGGGATGACACAGAAGACAGATGTGTGCCCTGGCCTCCTGTCCTTCAGGGTCCTCTTTGTGATCCCCGTGGCCTGCACTTGCACATACACAGGCAAAAGACCCTCCCTCACGAGTTCCTGGACAATGTCCCTGTTTCTGTCCTAGGTAGGGGCAGGATGCCAAGGGCCCCGTATTAGTAGCCTGTGTCTGCCCTGACAAGATATCACAACCTGTGGCTTGAAACCCTGGAAATGCCCTCCCGGGCGGCTCTGCTGACTAAAAGTCCTAAATCAAGTTGTCAGTAAGGTTAGCTCCTAGCAGGGCTGGAGGAGGCTTCCTTCTCTGCCTCCCTCCAGCTTCTGGTGGTTGCAGTGTCTCTAGGTGCTCTTTGGCTTTGTAGATCAGTCGCTCCAGTCTCTGTCTCCATCCCCAGGCTGTGTTCTTCTCTCCGTATGTTTGTGTCTCTGTGTCTCACCTTCCCTATGAGGACACGAGTCACACTGGATTTAGGATGTACCTAATTCAATATGACCGTATCTAAACTTGATTCCATCTGCAAATACCTTATGACCAAGTAAGGTTTCAACAACATATTCAGATGGATGAGAATTTTGAGGATGCTATTTGACCTAACACATGGCGCTAGACTTCTTCTACTGACCTGTGGAGCCACTGTGTCCCCTCCTAGTGCCCTGGTGGAGTGAGTGGCGCCTGCTTTCGTCATGGCCCTGTTGCTCTGATTGTTCCCTCTCTAGCTCCCTGGGCTGAGACTCTGAGAGATCAAAGCCATACATTTAGTAAGAGGCAGAGTGCAGGGAGATGCCGAAGAACCAGGGATGATGATGAGGAGGGTGGCGCTCCTGGTTTCCAAAGACCCAGAGGATGAGGCAGCCCCTCCCGCCCACCCAGCGTACCCAGTGAACATGCCCCCTAGGCCACCAACACTCCATGGCCACTGTTTTATGCCCAGGTGGCTTAACCTGAGGCTGTAAAATGCCCTTTCTCTTCTTTCATATTTTTACTGATGGGGGTGCCCAGGCTTCTGCGTCAGTAATGTCAGTCTGGGCTTCGGGATGACGGTTGCAAAACCAAAGCTACAAGTTCTTTGTCCTGGAAGTGGCCGTGAACCCATCCTGCTGAATCAGCCTCGCCCAGTGTGCCCACACCCCTGTAGGCTGTACCTGGGCCCAGGCACTCCAGGCAGGGTGTGCAAGGCCAGTGAGGTCCAAGGTCAAGCCAGGAACCCAACAGCGGCATAGGCCACCGTCCCTCATCCCTCAGAAATGGGCTGGATCTTTAAAGATTGATGCTCCCTGAGACCCTCACGTAAGGACATGGGGGCCTCAGGAGTGGTCCCTGGGAGTGGGGCCTGCAGCAGGCTGTGCAGAAAGCCTTGGAGAGTGGCCGTGGGTCCTGGCAATGACATCACTGCTGGCATCATTGGCAGAGGGGCTGGCACTTGGTGCTTGCGCAGGTGGGGACAGACAGTGCACACTATCCGGGAGGGAGCCCTTGCCCTGAGAGGTCTGGCCAGTCAGGCAACTACACTATGTCTCCATTTCCACATCAGCACATGAGGATTCTACCTTTTCCACCACTCCACGGGTGTGCCTCCAGGGTCACCATAACACAGCGCGCACACAAGAACTTTGGAATGACAGGGATGCCAGTGGGCTGCAGGGCATTCCACACACACATCCCAGAGGGGGCCGCAGTGTGACAAAGTAACTTCTTGGGGAAAAACACCCAAGATGTGCAGTGGCCGCAGCTGACATAACCCCCGGTCAGACACAGGGCCAACAAGTATGCGAGTGCAGCCTTTTAGCAGGTGGAATTCACAGAAGTGCAGTTTGGGATTGCATCCCCATTCCCTCCTGGCTTCCTTGAGACTGAGGCTGTGCAAGTGCCAGGGTGCCCATCCCCCCCTCCCCTGCCCACCAAGTCCTCTGTGGATGCAGAGACAGAATGTCGAAGAAAGGCCCATCAAGGGCACATGGGAGCGAATGGCTTGGTAAGCGCTGGCATTTACACAATTTCGGCATGTTACGTTTATTTAAGGGCTTTTCCTGTAAAGGGTGCAGGGCCCTGAGCGGCTGGATCTGTTAATGCCTCGTGCTTTTTGTGTTTAAATGTGCCACTTCCAATGACTGTCAATGTTGACCTAAGTGAGAAACATCCAAACATGTTTATAGAGGAGACCGTGGGACCTCAGTCCATGTGACTTCTGCTCTGTGGAGATGGGGTAAAGGCTCCCACCAGAACGGGTTGTTTTTTAAGTTGTGTCCTCTTTGATGAGTCTTGTCGTGTGTGGCCGCTGCCTCCGTGGGAGCCTTGGGCGCTTCAATCTCCTCTTGCAAAACAGCAAAGGAAAGGGCTTCGGGCAGATTATTAAGGGGAGCTGTTGGCATCATCACACTGAATTAATGGCCTTAATTTGAACATCTGTTGATTCTTTGAAGAAGTATTTATCGAGTGACTTCTCTGTGGCAGTACCATGTCACACACTGGAAATGATCAACAAGGTGGAGGGGGCCCTGCCCTAAGGGAGCTTAAAATCTAACGAGGGAGGCAATGAACAAGTAATTGCACGCGTTCTAAGTAAAGAGGGGGTCAAGGAAGGCCCCTCTGAGAAACAGACCTGTGAATCTGTCCTTCAGGGAAGAACAGGAGTTGGCCAAGCAAACGCTGAAGGCAAAGGAAGCAGCAGACCCTGATGCAAGAAACGAGGTTCTTCAGGTCTTTCAGTCCTTCAGTTCTTTCAGGCTCTTTCAGTTCTTTCAAAGAACTGAAAGCTCTGGGATTATTCCACATACCCAAGACATTCTGTTCTACACAAACGGCAGAATAAACCAAAGGATGGGGACAAACTGGGTTGCAGAAGTCAATAGATACATGGCGTAGGCATTTGAGGAATTCAAACATGGAAATAAGGTATTTGGGTGAATGAAAAATCACCTGCTTTCCAACAAACTCAGTCATTAAGCTGTCCCAAGGCAGGGCATGTGTGTGAGTTGTCAGGAAAAGAAACTTGGTTGCCACCTCTTTTGTGGCACTGGTATGTTTATCGTATGGTAAGTGGGAGAATTAGAGATGGCCCTTCAGGAGCCTACATCCCCCACCTCTCTGGAGTGGAGTCAATTGACCTATCATGTTAACAAGCACACACCCGTCAGTTTTTATCAATGGCCATTGGTTTCAAGCCATCATAACACGCCACCAGTGACACGGATGGCATGTGGCATGTAAGAAACCTTTAGGGTTGTCTGGGTCAAATGACAGACAAACACATGAAATAGGGGGTTGGGTTGAAATAGAGACTAATGTCATTTAAGAACTCTTTATGTGAAGAGATGAGTGACTCGGTAGCCACTGGGCTTTGCTCTGCTTCAATCCCTGCCAGTTACTACAGAGAGCCCCAAGGGGTGCCAGGCAAAGACGTAAACTGATGGAGTTGTGCAGGTAGCCAGAAAAGGCCCTTCCAGTGAGGATAACAGTCTGAGCATAGGCCTGAAGGTGGGTGACTCAGGAGGAAACACTTGACTACGAAGAGAAACAGCCTTGGGCTAGAATAGAGGATAGCCCAGATACAGCGGGAATCGGAGTCAAGTTCCAGGAGTCTGGAAAGCAAGGAGAGCAGCCATAGCACTGGGTTTGGGTAGGAGCATCACTGCAGACTCTTGGGAGCATGTTTTCATGGAGCTATTTCGGCTATGATTAGCTAGGTGGATTTAGATAGACAAAAAGGAGGAGGAAGAGAAGGAGGAGAGACAGGGCCTTTGAAGTCGGGAAGACCACCCAGCAAGGCAGTGTAGCACCCAGGAGAGGCGGCCTGGTACCATGCATTACCTCAGGCATGGCAGTTCACATCAACTGGGGTTTGATTCTCTGTCCTGCCCTTTTCTAGCTGATGTCTTGAACAAGCTCATTCCCTTCCCTAAGCCTCAAGTTTCATCTTCTATAAAATGGGTGGATTTCTTGTGAAGGTGTGATGAGTTAATGTTGGTAAAACTGCTTGCCTGGCATGGCCAGGGCAGGGTGTCCCTTGGCATGCCTTAGGTACAGGCCTCAGATCCCAGGTTTGCAGCCAGGAGTGTTCCCAGGGTCCTTCTCTATCAGGTCTGGACAGGGATCAGGCCTTCGAGGTGTGCTTTGGGCAGGTCAAATGTCAGAGAGGTACCTTCTTGCCACTGTCCACCAGGGGCTACAGAAGAAGCTCTCTGTGGGGTGCAGGGTGGGGGTTAGAATATTATAGCAGTGGAAAGACTGACTCCCTGCCCCCGTGGGCAATTCAGATACAAGCACTATTAAACCTCAGGCACAAAAATTATTGATATGCAGAAAGGAAAATGTTTTAGAACTTTTTCATTGCAAACTTCTGAGTCAGCTCATCAATGTTAACCAGACCGAGTTTTGCAGCACCTTAAACACGTGGTGGTTGGTCTCTAGGGGGCAGCTCCGTCTCTCTCCCTGGACACTGCTGTCCTGACTGTGGTCCCAGGAGGGGTCATTCGGCCTCTGATCACTTTGTGATTGCCCCTCTGCTCTGCTCACCCAGAATGTAACGCTGGCATGCTTGGGTGGGGACCATGACTGGGCCACCTTTCCACCTGTTTCTCCATGCATCATCCATGCACTGGGTGTGTCCAGTTCTTTTTCCAACAGCAGTGGGTTAGACCCAAAGAGAAAGCAGAGATAGTCTCAGCCCACTCAGAATCTTCAGTCTCTGGGGAATGGGCACAAGAGGACTCCTACATCTGCAAGGGGACAGGGGACACTGAGCAGGAAGAGACCGTGGTAAACCCCATGTGGGGGCTGCAGTGTGAGTAGTTTATCATCAAAGCTGAATTTTCCAGACTGAAGTCTAGGAACGGAGTTTCATGAGTGCCCCCAGGCCAGTGCCTGCACGGCCTGTGCCCTAGGGACCCTACTGCAGGCTGTCTGACCGCCAGGGTGGTCTGGCCTGTCTTCTGCCTGATTAGAGGCTTTGAATGTTCTGCTACAGACCTGCTGGAACACGCTGGGCCTTAAAGAAGCTGCCCTTCCCTCGGTGGCTGGGGACAGTGACATCCTCAGAACGACAAGGAAGGAGCTCAGCTTCACACTCAGCATGGGACCCAAGCTTTCTTCTTGGTCAGCCTCCGGGCACAGCAGAGATTTGCATCTTCAGCGAACCTGGGGCACTTGGGACCTGCCTGCGGGCCAGAAGTTGCTTTCATCTGCATAAGGAACCAACCTCATGTGGGCCAGTGTGCATGAAGAGGTCACCAAGGTGGAGGCAAGGCAGGGAGGGGTTCCATGGCCCAAAGTGGCCAGCCAGCGCCTCCCATTGTGTCTTGGCTATGTGACTTTGGGTGAGTCTCTCGGGCCTTCTAAGCCCCTGCTTTTTCTTATATTTAAATGGCAATGATAATTCTGTCCTGCCTCTGTCCTGCCAAAGGGCATTGATTAAATAGCCCTGAGTTCGCAGCTGCCCCTCCCAGGGCTTTCCTCTTCCTTTGCTGTATCAAGGGATGCCAGGGCATGAGCATGGAGGCAGGCTGCGAAGTCAGGATTGGATCAGAGTTGTGGGAATGAGATGCGTGGGCTCACCATGGCCTTCAACACCACATCGATGTTTCCTGCCACCGGATGCTGGTCCCGGGGGACTTACAGGGAGGTGGGAGCTTCTGCCCCAATATGGGTTTGGGGCCAAAATTTCTACATCTTTGATTCTTTACCTCCAACATTAGCGCAGAGGACATCCTGACCTGTGGCTGCAAAGTAACAGGAGTTTGTCTGGTACGTTTATTACCATTGCTATTGCCTCTTTCTTAGCCATGACGGCACCCTACCTGCCTCTGTGTATTGAAGCTAAATGCTTTCTTCTGTATAAACAAACAGGACTCTTCTGACTCGTCTCACTTAATTAGGGCACTAAAAGACTGCCAAGTCTGAGGGTAATGACCAGGTCGGAAACTTAGCCCTGCTAATCTGTACATTTATCATCATTGCCTTTGTAAATCCACAGTGACTGGCAAAGTTTAAAGTCACTCTCCAATTTATAACTGGAAGAAAAAATTCAGCTAAATGAACCACTAATGCCAGAGAACACGAACCCATCATAGAACTGTCAGCACCAGGCGGAGTCGGTGCTCCAAGAGGTGGGGCCCCATCCAGCTCCATCTGAATGCCCAATGCAGGTTGCTTCTTGGAGTGACTGCTGGTCCGGCTGTCTGCTCCCCGTGTCCTTCTGAAGCAAGCTGGGACTCCGATTCCCTTAACTGCAGTATAGTGTTTCCATAGAACTTAATGCCAGCTGACACAGTCTATATGTGTGTTGTTTATTTACTTACTGTCTATCTCCCTGCACTGAGACACGAGCTCCATGTGGGTAGGGCTTCTTCTGTTTCGTCCACTGCTGTACGGTATTCCCTTAAATGCATCACTCAGAACAGCACCTGGTATATTGTATGCACCCCATAGATATGCGTTAAATGAATTAACACATTTAAAAAGTTACACTTGACTGGAGGACCGTTCTGTCTCTTATGTACTGAATTGGTTCTCTCCAAATTCATATCTTGAAGCCTTAACCCCAGTACCTCTGAATGTGGCTGTATTTAGAGACAGGGCCTTTAAGGAGGTAGTTAAGTTAAAATTAGGCCATTAGGGTGGGCATCAATCCAGTATGTTCTTCTAACAAGAGATTAGGACACAGAGAAGGAGACAGACATGCCAGACCTGTGCACGCACAGAGAGATGACCCTGTGAGGACACCGGGCGCGACGTCCACCTGCGAGCAGGAGACAGGCCTCAACAAAAACCAACCAGCGCCACCTCGCTCTTGGACTTCCAGCCTCCAAGCTGCAGGTAATCAACTGTTGTTGAAGCCGCCCAGCCGGGGGCATCAGTCACGGGAGCCTGAGCAGCACTAACAGAACGTCCTGGCAAGGGCCGGGCACAGCAGGACATCAGGGCCTTTGGGTAGCTCACGGAGGACCCACAGCCCAGGGTCTAGCTGGACTGGGTTGTAACTGGGTGGGCTGTTTGACCCGCCTGTCAGCCCAGCATAAGCTTTCTGTCCCCGTGGAAAGAGGCGCCCGTGTGAACTGAGACCCCCGTGCCCCCACAGACATCTCAGGGTGGGTGCCCTCCACCTCCCCAGGAATAGCTTCAGCTGGCTCTCATGAACTTGATCCTATTGAATCTGTATGACAACCCCCAGGTCAGCATCTCCATCTGCCCTGTATTAACAGACAGGGAGGCAGGGAGGCCGGAGGATGAATACTGGGTCGTGGGGAATCCAGAGAGGGCAGAGCTGTGGTTAAGCGCCATCTTTCAGAGGTGGCCTGAGGGACTCGAGACTGCTGTGGAGGGGGTCGTGGGTGAAGATAGCAGCATGGGGCTTCTCCCTCGGAAGAGTGTCCTCTGCCGGCTGTCCGAGGCCCCGTGGCATATCTCACCTGGAGAGGGGAGAGCAAGTTCCAGTGCCAAGCAGCTCAGGCCCCCCGAGCTCACCATGGCCTGCCTGGGCTCCAGCCAGGGAGGGAAGGGCACTTCTTCCCGGCAGTGGCCAGGCCCACATGTCTCTGAGGACTGGGCTGGGGTCAGGACAGAGGGAGGCAACAGGAACAAGGGTTGAAACGGGTGACTAAGGGGAATATTTGGGGTCATGGACCTCCCAGGGCTCCTCCAATGCCCCATGAAGGGCAGTACAGGTGCTCTCTGCAGAGAAGACCCAGCCAAGGGAGTGGGAGGGAGGACCCAGCCCCTGGGCTTCCCATGGCTCCAGGCCCCTCCCGTGCTATCTGCCTGGGCTTAGCCACTGGCTGAGGTCAGCCCCATCTCAGGACTGAATGTCTGTCTCCATTCTGCTGCATTCAATGGAAAATTTCCTGCTTTTTCTGTGTACCAGGAGGTCTTGCTTCATTATTCAGAAAGTCATTAAGCTGATGCTCAACCTAGTTAGCTGCATTAACATATTTAAATCACAATTAATTGGAAAATTACAGTAAGGTGTGAAGTGGGAATCATTTCTTTCAAATGAGTATCTATGCTTGTTGATGAAACCCGAGCCATTTGTTTCTTTCCAGGAAGTTTTCAAGTCCCCAGCTGGCACGTGTGGGCCTGGCACGTGTGCGCCGTGAGCTGCATCTTGTGAAGAGGGGCTGGCTGTACCCTCCCGCCCACAGGGTCTGAAGGGCTGATGATGGCCCAGCCTCAGAGTGAGTGAAGGAGCAGGAATCTCACTGGCACCAGATTTCCTAGGAGAGTTCTCGGGGGCCAGTTGAATGGCAGTGGGCATGCCTACTTCAGCCCTGGAGAGCCTGGGCCCTGGGTAGCGGTATTCTCCAGGGTCCTAGACACTGTGATGTGGCCTTTCTGGCGCAGGACACTGAACTCAGCATCCCTGGGGCAGGGGCCCTACTTTCTGGTGTCCCTAAGGCCAGCACAGATAAACTCACCAGCAACAATGGCATAATCAGCAACGCTCATCCAGGACATCCCATCCTGTGTGCCAGGTAGGGAGGTCAAGGCATGACCTCATGGAATCCCCCAATGTCTTTCAGCAAAGAGGTCTCTGTGACTGAGGCTGGGAGGAGTCACCCAGCTAGGAAAGTGACAGAGCTGGGATTTGAACCCCGCTTGCTGGCTCCAGAGTCCAGGCAACTGATCGTTTTGTTCTACTCCTTCCCACAAAGGCAGTCCAGGTGCGGGCCTGAGTGAGCATGTGCTCAGGTCTCGCTCCTGTCCCAGTCAGCCACAAGGAGGGAGGCAAGAACACGCATTCCTGATGGTGCAGGTCTTGCCACAACCACCATCATGGCAGCTGGACCCTGGCTGGCCATGAGCATCCGGGTTCCACTACCCATGGGACACAAGTACGGTATCTTCTTGCGGCCAGAGTAAGCAAAGCCTCCTTCAGGTGAGGAGGGGCCCAGAAGGTGCACAGATGCTTTCCCTTGTAAGGAGTGCCTGAGCCTGCAGCCAGCACCTAACCCCACTGGCTGGGCAGACCCTTGGAGCTGGCGGGTAAGTAGAGCCAGCTTTGGCCTTGCTTCCCCAGACTTTGTCTGAATGGGCCTTACATACCACAGGTGCTTTGTAAGTGTTTGTTAGATGTTGGGAGTTTCTTCTAATTGAGAGCAAAGGAGGAAGAAGTATATGGCTGGCCGTGGGGAACGTCGGGCCAGGGGCAAGTTGCAATGCTGAATGCCATGGTGCCCTGGCTGAAGGATCACCCCCTTTTTTGTCGGGGTGCTCACTGATCTGAGGCCCCCTGCGGGGAAGGTGTTGGGAGGAGTCACTGGAGACCTTTCCTGTAAATGACGAGGTGGAGTCCCTGAGGCCCAGCTCGTGGAGGTGCAGCAGATACTAAGGCCCGTGGGAACTGCTCAGGATGGGTGTGTGGGGATTCATTTCCCTTCCTGCAGACAGGATGGGTAAGTGGCAGGCATTTGTTTTTCTGGATTCTCTAGTTGCTTTGCAAGTTTGTTTCCGTCCGAGGCAGCCATGCCTCATTGCGTAGCCGAAGGTCCGCTGGCATTTCTAGATCTTTAACGCCTGCACAATTAACCAATCGTGTTACGTAATGTGTTCTTTAACGCTCCATTTATCTCGTAATTGAACATTTGTGCTTTCTGTTGGAGTCCATTGATTTTCACTTTTAAAACTTCCATTTGGAAGTGCAAGGAAGATTTTGGATTTAAGACGGCGTGCAGAGGGGCAGGACGGAGCCCCGGAAGGGTCGGCCTGCTCCGCCGTCCTTTCTGCTGCTCACCTTGCTCCCCTCCCACGGCCTGGCGTGCTATGCTTGCCTCATTCTCATGCACCCCTAGTATCTCTGAGTTTGGAGATGGAGGCGTTCGGGGAGACAGGGCGAACAGCCTGAGGAAGGGCACGCCGCTGACATGAGGCAGAAGGTGGATCGGGATTCAGGCCAGGCAGTAGGAGTCCACAGACAGCTCGTGACCGCCGCAGGACGCTGCCTCAGACGTCTTCACGCTCGGCAAGAGCCTGACACTGGGGCGCTGGGCTCGCTTCACTTCCAAAGGCTTCCTCTCCCTGGCTGTGCATGCCCCCTCACCCCCTCGCCCCGTTGCTCTGGCAAGGGCAGGATTCTGGCTGGAGGGAGGTCTGTTCCTCTTAGCAAGTCCTTGTCTCGAGCAACCTCTGCTCTCTCGGCAAACTGTCGGCTCCAGGCTTCCTGCGCACAGGACCGCCTACAGGCCGCAAAGCTCACTCTGATGAGCCTGTCCTGATGCCGAATGAAAGGCAGAAATCAATAGTGAACTTGGGGCTCCCTGTGCCCACAAGGCCCAGAAGCTGCCTTCTCAGCCGACTGTCTTCCAGGCAGAGCCACCTGTGGGGAGAGGTGAAAGATACATGAACTAATGAAACCTCCCGCAGGTTCAACCTGCCCATGTGTGCGCCTGTGTGTGGGTGAGTGTGTGCATCCTCTCCTGAGTGTCTGTGCATGTCAGCGTCTGCGTCTCTGCATACGCCTGTTTGTACAAGTGAAGACGCACACTCGTATGCTGCCGTGCATATGTATATATGTCTTCGGTGTGGGTTGATGCATGCTTATCGGAATATCTGAGTGTCTCTGCATGTTGTGTGTGGGGCTTGTGTGTGTGTGTGACTAAGGTGTAAACTTATGTAAATGTGTGGGAGTGCAGGTGTGTTCAGTGCTGAGCTGTGTATTGGTGATTGTCATAGGGCATATGTGCATGAGGACCTGTGAACATAGAGTGTGTGTGTGTATTACTGGGCTTGGTGAGTATATTTTAGTGAACATGGGTGTGTGTGTACCATGTGTGCCTGCCACTCAGAGGAATGTGACAAGTCCGACTGCGTCAGCAGCAGCTTGTGGTACAAATTCCCCATCTGCATGAGCTACGATTACGCGCCCTTTGCCAGGGGTGCCTCCCTGCACGGGCGTAGCCCTCTAGGATAGGATCTATTCTGTCCCGGCCCTGCTCTTCTGTACAGCCTGACTGTGCCATGGGGCCCCTCCACATTACCCAAAGATAACCAGTTTCTCACTGAGCCGTGACCTCTGGCTCAAAGGTCACGGCTGAGAGGATGGGCGTGTCCTGGAAATCATCACGCAGACGTTCTCCACATGGATAGCAATTTCTCTCCTACAGCCACTGTCTCTTCTCTCTGACTGTGTGTCACGTCGGTGGTGGGGACCAAAATGAAATGCCACAACCTCCTACTGTGGGGTCTTTGGGATCACTAGATGCAGACGCCCTGCTCTGCTTCAGCCCTGGGCAGTCTCTGGCTATTCTGAGATTTCCATGAGGTCCCTATTGCTCTCCACATTGCCCAGTTATTTGGGGTCAGCTAGAGGGATCTGATCTTTCCCCTGACACCAGAACACTCACTGGGCAATGTGCGCCACCACCCCCCACCGACATCTGTCTTCCTGGCCAGTAGAACTGGGGCTCTGAGCCTCCAAGTAAGTAGCCTTACTCACCCCTTCACTATTCTGACTTAATTCCTCTAGTTCAGAAGAGTATGGCTTCAAGAAGTATCTGTTAAGTCCAATCTCATGGCCGGGGGGCTGAGGGTGGAGGAGCTATGTGGGTGCATGTGGGCCCAGACAGCCCGTGTGGATTATTCCTGGATCCAGCCTAAGCATAACGTCCCCCTTTTGTCTCCTTGTTTACTCATTTACTCATTTCTCTTATACAACTCGTTTCTCCAAAGGTCCAGTGTTAGACATGCCCTCCCTGTCAATACCTGAGAGGACAAAGACATGTGCTCACATACACAGACAAATGCACAGACACACACATGCATACAAACGTATTCCCACAGACACACCCACACATGCACACATACATGGATACACACACATACATGCACACACACGAAAGCACACACAGACACACACACACGCAGACGCATACATACACAGAAAACGCAGTATCCAGACCAAAGACTGACAGCCAACAAGATTATGATTCAGCAGAAACCCCACTCCCTGTAAATACCGCAAGTGGGTTGAGAAAAGCCATTGGTCACCCACTCATGTCGGGACAATTTTCAACTAGGGCAGAAAGGAACACTGAATGGCATCGTGCCCCTCCCTCGCCCTGGGCCGCAGTTCCAAGGAAATATGCATCGTGCTTCTTCTGTGCACTCACTTCTTTTGATTGCCGGCCTTCCTGGGCCTTGCTTCCTGAAGCTGGAACAACTCTGTGGGCTACATTGGTTTCCTGGAGCTGCTGTAAGAAACAACTGTGTAATGACTCTCGCATTTCTAGACGTGGGAAGTCTGAAAACAGTGTCTGCAGGCCACATCCTCCCTGCAGGCTCTAGAGGAGGAGCCCCTGCCTCTCCTGGCCCTTGCCGGCTCCGAGGCACCCCTTGGCTTGCAGGTGCATCGCTCTAGTCTCTGCCCCCGTTTACACGTGGCATCGTTCCCCTCTGTGTCTCTGTGCTCAAATCTCCCTCTCCTTATGAGGACACTCCTCATACTGCACGTAGGGCCCACCCTCTCCCACTGTAACCTCATCTTAGCTTGACACCTCTGCAAAGACCTGTTTCCAAAGAAGTTCACATCCACAGGTCCCTGTGTCTGAATTTTTGGAGGATGTACAAGTCAACCAAGTATATGGGCAAAACATAAAATTAAAAAAATGGATGCTGTGGTAAGCTGTCTGAAGGCAAAGCAGAATTGCAGAGGAATCAAGAGGCCTCCCCGACTGCTAGATTGGTATGAAAAGCCAGGGCTGAGAAATGTGGAGAGTCGCGAGGTGGTGGGATGGGGCTCCAAGCAGCTGTGTGCAGGCAGCCTCCTTCCTTGTCCTCAGGTTAGGAGGAGGAGCTGGGGCAGAGAGTGCACTGGGCTCTGTTTTCTCTGCTCCCACCAGGCCATGGTCACCCAGGCTCTCGGGTGCAGTGGTTGAAACACTGCCGTGTCTTTGCCCCTGGAAGAAGCAACATGGCCTCTCGGTCTAGATGAGCAAAGAGTGAGAAGATTCAGATGCCAAGATATTGACAATGCCTGGGAGGTCACCGTGCCAGGTTGGGAAGGAAAGGAAGTGCTGACAGCGCCTGCAACCGGCAGGAGGAAAAGCAGAAGGAAGCCTGGCTATGTGGCAGAACATTCCAGATGCCAGGGGAGGGCATGCTAACATCACACCCAAGTGCGCATCAAAAAGCAGACTCTGTCATCCATTCAGAGCACGTTCCTTTCTCTTCTGGAGCACCCTTCTCAAGTATGGGGTTTGAGCCCAATGCTGGGCATATGTGTCCGCACTGTTGTATCAGGGTTGCTTTGCGTAGCGTTATCTGAAGAAATGCTAAATATTTTATATTCTACTTTCCTGTTCTGTATGGCACTAAATTTTCTTGTTCCTCTCAATTACATCTGACAGGGACAGTAATTTATTCCAGATGTACAAATCAGAACAGATGACTGTAATTTCAAGGAAATCAGTGTTGTGTTATATATTTCCCTTAACTTATTCAAATGTTACACAGTCTTTGGAAATGACATTTAATAATAAATAAGCATAATATGTTCAAATGAAGTTAAGGAGTTAATTGTATGAAAGGAACGTCCACACAGTCATGCTTATTTCTAGAACTGTGTTTATCAATCATTTTAAGGACAGTTAGAGTAAGAAATACATTTCACGTCATGGCCCAGCACTCAGGGCTGATGTGGTTGAAACAAAAGTCTGAAAAGACAATACTTACATGAAATGCATTTTGATTCTTATCTCTTGCCTATTGTTCTTCTCTCAAATGCTGGCCATGACCTATTAAATTGATTTCATAGCCCACAGGTTCATATACTTGAAAAACATTTGTTTTAGAGTGATTATAACATTCACTACTTTGGTAAGTTTCTCCCTCTTTCAAATATTTCTCTAGCTCAGAATTAAGACTGAGGCTCATAGAAGGAAGGAAGGGTCTGGTGTGCGATTTTAAATTAGATTTATAATGACAAACACCTTCGAGAGTATTATTTTCCTCCAAAAGATGTTTCTAGCGCAGATCACAAATAATTAGAGGGCAATCGTTGACGTGCTTTCTTCTTTCACCAGATTAACAAAGGCTGAGCAGGCAGAGGACACCTGGATAGTGATGTCTTGCTGAGACTTCCAGCATTCTGCAACCACCTTCCCTAGTTGTTTGAACTTTCAGGAAAGAGTGAAATTCTCACTAGTAACATTGGTAAATAGTGTGTGCCTTGGCAGCAGGGACTTTTATGTGTGACTTGAGCCTTGCCAATACCACATTTAGGCAAATACAGACAATAACCCCTCGTGGATAAAGTGTGCACATAAAACACAGGATAATTCAACTTCCTTCCTTCCTCCCTTTCTTCCTCATTTTCCTCTTGCTTTCTTCCTTCTACAGCAACAGCATAGAAAAAACTCAAATATACCAACAAATGGAGGAAACTATATGATATAGTCTCAAGTGCTCATCAGCTAGATTCAGTCATTATCAGGATTTTGCATTACTTTTTTTTGCTGAAGTATTTACAAGCAAATTCCAGATATTATTTCATTTTACTTCTATGTACTTCATTGTGAATCTCTAAAGAATACAGACATTTTCTCACATCAGCACAATACCATTATCTTACAACAAGGAGAAATACGCATTTGGAATCATCAAATTCCCAGTCTCTAGTTCAATGTCCTCAGTTGTCTCAGGTCTAAGTAAAGCTGCTTTGTGTAGACCCAGATTCAAATGAGCCCCACACTTTGCATTTGGTTGCTAAGCCTCTTTAGGTCTCTTTCAATGTAAAGCACCCTCTTTTTGTTTTATTCCATGACTTTGACCTGTTAATGAAACTGGCTCGGAGGTCCTTCAGATGAACTTGTCTGTCTGTTTCCTCATTGTGTCATTTAGCATGGTAGTCTATCCCCATACTTCCTGAAAACTGGAAGTTAATTCTAAAGACTTGATTAGATTTAGGTTCAATTTTTTGGCAAAGATCACTCAAGTGGCAAACACTGTGGCTTCCTTTATGTGTAGGCTATCGGGAGGTCCACAGCAACTGGCTATTTCACCTTTAGTGATGTGCAGTGGATCAGTGGCTTCCTATGGTGGCAGCCTTATGCCTCCTTGCGAAGTTCCCCATGAAGGCTTTACCCAGTGGTTCCATCTATTGCTGATCATTTCCTGAATCAGCAATTTTTTGGGAGTGATTGTTTATTGTATCATTCTTTCCATTTCATCAGCTGGAATTCTTCTATAAAGTAGGTTTACTTGGTTTCTCAAAAATATAATTCATGGCTGGGCAAGGTGGCCCATGCTTATACTTCTAGCACTTTGGGAGGCTGAGACAGAAGGATCACTTGAGCTCAGGAATTTGACACCAGCCTGAGAAATATGGCAAGATCCTGTCTCTACAAAAAGTAAGAATAAAAATAAATTAACTGGGTGTGTTGTGTTCCCAGCTACATGGGAAGTTGAGGTGGGAGGGTCACTTGTGCCCAGAAGGTTGAGGCTGCAGTGAGTTGTGTTTGCACTGCTGTACTCCAGCCTAGGTGACAGAACAAGACCCTGTCTCAAATATATATAAAATTGAAGTTGTTAGAAAAGTTCCTACTCAGAGAACAGACATGAGTTTTGATAGATTCATTATGTAGTTATTCATGATATAAACCTGGAAAAAGTCATCCCCAGGAGCCTGACAACCATGTGTCTGGCTGCATCATTAAAGATGAATGGAAGAGCCAATGGTTAGCTGACCATGGCAGAATTGCCTCCTTTCCCATGAAGCTGTAAGGCCAAAGGCCCTGCTAACTTGTATAACATTCTCTGGACAGGTCTGGGAAACTCTGGTACATCTGGACACAGCCTTGACCACTGTCCATGGCCAATCCCTTTTTACAGAAAACTATATTGGAGAACTTAGTCTGTCTAGTGAGGAGAAGTTGCCAGGTATGTGCAGCTACCATGTTTGATTTGAAGTGCAGGGAGTAGGGAGGAAGTCGTGGTAGGTATCGACAGGAGAGGGAACAGCTATGAAGGTTAAGGTTTTCACCATGATCTCACGAGACATCTAGAAAGGAGGGAATGTACTTTTCATCCAATCAATGAAAGGGTATTTTTCACTTCTCTTTTTCATTCAAGTGTATGAGGGATACCTTTTATCATAGCCAACTCACTCACACACAAAGCCATGATTTTGATGGCATGTCCATCTTCCCATAATTTCCTTATTACGCATAGCATCTTAAAAGTGACTATTTAGCTGAGAAAAGTGAGATGCTGGCTTCAAAGAAGGAAAATATAGAGACTATCAATTGGTCCCAAACTCTTGGGATTCATACTTACATGGAATTAACCTAAGATAAGAAGGAAACAGGCCAGCAACTCATAGTAAAAGTCACACCCAACATATCTCTTGCCTCAGTTTGTTTAGGGTTGCTACAAAGGAATATCTGAGGTTGTGTCATGAACAAAGAAAAAAGGTTTATTTGGCTCATGATTGTGAATGTTGGAAAGTTCAAAATTGGCACGAGCATCTGATAAGATTTTTCATTCCAAGCTGCTTCCATTCACAGTGGAAGGTGAAAGGAATTGCCTTGTGCAGAGATCCCAGGATGAGAGAGGAGGAAAGAGAGAGAGGTCCAGGGTGCCAGACTTTATAACAACCAGCTCTGGTAGAACTAATAGAGCGAGAATTCACTCCCATGGAGGACATGCTTCTATTCATGAGGGATCAGCCCCCAGCCCAAACACCTCTGCTCCCACCTTCAACGCTGGGGATCAAATTTTAACATGAGTTTTGGAGGGGAGAAACATCCAAACAATGATACCCCTCTGCTGCAAAAAGAGAGTAATGTGCTCATCGGCATAGCCACCAATGACTGAGTCCAATCAGGTGCTTTTTCCTAACCCAAGGATGAAGCAAACCATTTGGCTTACTCTGTGAATATTCAGCTGGTTAAGGGGGAATAAAGGGGGCAATACCCTGTGAATATTCAACTGGTTAAACTGGAATAGAGGGTGCAAATGACAGATTCAACTCTACTCTCATCTCACCATGGGCTGTTATGTGAGACACTGTCTGAGCAGACAATAAATCATGTATCGATCAGTCAATTATTTGATTAATCCAACTGGTTGTTTATGACATGATAGCTGTCTTGACTGAATGCAACCTTGATATGGTTTGACTGTGTCCTCACCTAAATCTCATTTTGAATGGTAACTCCCACAATTCCCATGTGTTGTTTGAGGAACCCAGGAGAAGGTGACTGAAATATGGGGTAGGTCATTCCTGCACCATTCTCGTGATAGTAAATGAGTCTCATGACATCTGATGGTTTTAAAAATGAGAATCTCCCTGCACAACGTCTCTCTTTGCCTGCAGTCGTCCGTGTAAGACATGACTTGCTCCTCCTCACCTTCCACCATGATAGTGAGGCTTCCCCAGCCATGTGGAACTGTAAGTCCATTAAACCTCTTTCTTTTGTAAATTGCCCAGTCTTAGGTATGTCTTTATCAGCAGTGTGAACACGGACTAATACAAACCTTCTTTTCCCAGACTCTTCAGTATATGCGCACAGCCTGAGGATGATCTTCAAGGATAGCTCCACGTATTTTTCCTCTGGAATCGACAGGTTCCAGACATTTGATCAAATACACAGGCCGAGGCAGATATCCTGGTACCACATAATGGTTGTGGAGAAGCCTGTTGTGCCTGATTATTACAGATCACATGTAACAGTGTGTAAAATCTCCCGCTGTTCAGAGATTCTTGTACTAAGCAGGTTAATTAAACCTTAATTTGAATCTCCCAGCTTATATGGGTCTGGCCTTAAAATTCTCCCACCTAATTCTCTGTCTATGTATGCATTAGTGAAGGAAGGAGAGGTAAGGTAAGGCATTTTAGATGCCTGAGTCATTAAATTGCCTTAATCTAATTAGTAGGTTGTGAAACAGTTGAAGGATTTGATGGACATGTCACCTTAGGAAAGCCAATATGTTTTAAAATATTATTTTTCTTGGTAAAACACCAGCTGTAATGTTTTTGGTATGATAACAATTCATGGTAAAATTAAATTAGCCAGCATTACCTAGGAATCCCTCAGGAACACATTCATACCAGGGACCTGCAGATCTGGCTGGGGCTATAGGACCCCCAACTTTTTGAGACAATTGTCAACTTCAGTCTGGCTTTGGGGCATTCAGCTATCTTTAGGGCTCAAAACACCTGGATATTTGTGAACTTCAAATGCTTGACAAAACAGAGCCACATCCTGCATCTTCCAACTCCATCACTGCCTGTATCTCACCCCAGAAACGCACGTGCACACACTGTCACCCAAAAGTTCTGACCCCTGACCTAGCTGCTACTGTCTACCCTCCTTCTTATTTACAGTTGTAAGTATAAATCCATCCCTGGTCACTGATGAGCCCTCTGGGAAATTCTTAGTTTTTGCTCAGGACACTAAAAGATGGTCATGAGAAGTTTCCACAGTGAAGCACACGTTCATCAGTGTGCATTGCTAACCACCGGGCCACAGGGACGGCCTTCCTAAGAGGAAAAATCAAGTATGGCTTCCCTGGCCCCAGATTTTTATTTTATACTAGGTAAGAATGCACTCTGTATGTAAGAAACATTAAATTAAATTACCACTGTAGCTTGGGCTTCTGGGCACACCGCTAAAAAGTATAAACTAACAAACTGACACACACATTTCTGCACCTAACAGCATCTCTAGGAAGAAAAAACGTAGAGATAAGAACATCCCGAGCCTTGTAACACAGAGCTGCTTTGGCAGCTGAACTTGAGAAAAGGTGCACTTTTCTCCTGGAACTCCATCTTCAATCACTACGGGAGGCTTTGTGAGAAAACGGTCTAAAAACAGGCAATCAATAATTTGTATAGCAAACACAGTGTGCTGTTAAATAGTCCAGGCTGCAGACATCTTTGAAGAGAAGGGGCAGTGGAAGGAGGAAGTAGGCAGAAGTAACCGGTGGAAGCAACGTGTCTGTATGAACAAGGGTCTCTGAAGGAAGTCACAGAACACGTGCTGCCTGGCTGACATCCCACTGAGATAAATGCATGGGATCTCTCATTTAAAAGAGTTGTGCAGCTTCAGCCAAGGGCCTGCCTACTTCAAGCACGTTGGGTAGACCTAGTCTCAGGACTGCAAGCGTTGCAGAATCATGGATGTCAGGCGTGAGCAGGGAGGAAGAGGCACCTGACGAAATCCTCGTGCTCCGGTTAGGACCAGGGCTCCCTGCTGGACAGGACTGACAGGTTGCATGGCCTTAGAAGGATGGCCACCATAATGGCACTCAGTGGGCTCAGCCACACTTACTAAGTGGCTTCTGAATGCTGCCAGGGGCCACGGGAGTATGGAGCCCATTCTGCCAGTGCTATCTGGGAGTCTTGGGAGGCAAGGTGCCCAGCTGCCTCTTGCCAGGCAGCAGAACTTCTGGGCTATGATCAGGGTTAACACTGTGGCCTCTGAAGCTGGGCTACCTTGGTTTAAACACAGACATGCCAGGTACTAGCTGTGTGGCCTTGGGCAAGTAACCTAACCTCTCTGTGCCCCTGTGTTCTAATGAGTAAAACAGGGATTAAACTAAATACTGTAAGTGAAATGCTTCACAAGTGCCTTCACAAGAAGCGCAGTGCAAGTGTTAGCAATCTTTTCTGGAAGGTTTGCTGCAGCCAAGCCAAGCGGAGCACTGGTCTTTGTCCCACAGTGGTGCCGCCAGGCTGGGTGCGAGCTCGCCTTGGATCCCTTCCACAGAACTGTGTTGCTGGAGGTACCGGGAACATCCTTGTGGAGAACGTCTGTGACTGGTGGCTCGACACATGGAGATGCAGAGGCCGCCAGGCATGCGTTATGGGAGTGACTGGTGTGTTTTCAGAGATTCCATGGTGACCAGGCCTCTGTTCATCCTGACGGGCAGTAAATCTGTCTCCTCCTGCTTGGCGCGCACTGGCCCGTTTTCCCTGGCATGCCAGTGGCTGGCGGCGGGTCTCCTCCAGGGCACTCTCTCTGGTGCTGCCTCTTTCATCCTCTTTGTGTCTGTGTGTGCGTGGCTTCTACAGAGCTCAAGAGTCACCCTGCAGGCAGACCCTGTCTTTAGAGTATGGGTCCTCACAGCCCGTCAGCACAGACAGAGCTTGGCACGTGGGGAGGCTGCGAGGTACAGCTTCACTGCTTCCTTCTGCAGGAGACTGTGTAGGTATTTTATGCAGCAGAAAACTGACCTTCTCTGGATATTCAGGAGAGGGAGAATGCATTGTCACCTTTCTGTTTTGATTTCTTTCTTGGCCAATGCAGTAAAAGTATTCCGCTCTTATGAACAACTAGCAGAATAGTCATTCTTCCAATGCAAGCACCCGCAATGTCTTTTTGGAGAGGAGGTACCAGGTCCCTTGTGAAAAGTTAAAGACTGGGAATTAGGTGGCGATATGGACTTCCCATAGTCAGGGCTTCTCAACCTCAACTCTACGCATAGTTAGGGCTGGGTTGTGTGTTGTGGGGCTGCCCTGTACTTTGTAGGATGTTAGTGCATCTGTGGCCTCTATTCACTGGTCACCAGGAGCACCCCTCCTAGTCGTGATAACCAAATAATAATGCCTTCTCTGCCACCTGGAGGGGTGAGGCTAAATATCCACCCTGCTTTTGCTAAGGAGGAAAGAGCAGGGGTTACCTGCATTGCCCTTGCAAATCTGGGCTGACGCAGCCACGTGCACAAGCTGGCTCCCACACACTTGCGTAGCTGGAATGGCAGCAGGGGAGGGTTGTGAGGAGGGGCAAGTGTCCGCATGGGCCGAGAAAAGGAGGAAAGAACAGTGCAGACTTTCACCCCAAAATGCTTCACTTTTCACCAGGGAGAGAATGGAAAACACCATGTTTGTGGGTGAGGCACAAACAGTATGTTTGAGGCCCATAAACTTGGTAACAGGGAGGTGCTGGAGTCTGAAGGCAATTTCATTACTAGGGACAGCTTACACAGCCAGAGATTCAGCCATCCCTGGAGCGAGTGATGTATGAGCTATCCTCACAGGAAACTGAGAACTGGGCCTTTTCATCTTTAAAGGGAAGTCAAGTGGGTGCCATCATCCCACTTGGTTTGAAATATAAAGCCCCAGCTCAGGAAGAAGCTGGACTCTTTCTATTTCCTTTGGAATTGCCTGGCCGTGCTGATCACCCAGGTGGAAAGACCAACTGCTATTTGTACTTCCGGCCAGACCGCACTCTGGACCTCAGAAGCTCCTTCTGCTCCCAAGCAATTTGCAATTCTGAAGGCCAATAACATGAGCCACCTACATATCTGACTTAGAGGGAACCCTCGGCATGGACACGTTTGGCCAACTGTCTTAACATTGGCTTTTATGTCAACTAAGAGATTTCATGTTCATATTGAGCTCAACCATGGCTAGGTGACCTTACTCCCAGCCAGCACTGGCAGGGTGGGAGGCCTTGTGTTGCATCAATGTAGAGTTCCCTTCCCCACAGAGTTCTGGGCTAGCCTGGGCCACAAGACCATTTCTGAGACACAGGGAAGTGCCAATGAGGGAGGGGCTGGTGGTCCCTGGAGGTGCCAGGGGTGCTGGCAGCTCAGGCGGGGTCATTTCTCAGTGGAGGGCCCAGGGATCCTTGATTCCAGCCCTCCCTTCTGGTTAGATTCTCTGAGCCCTGGCCCTGTGCTAGTTAGGGCCTTGGGCAGGGGACCCACTCACTTCTGCAGAAGTCCCAGTACTGACAGTGGAGGTCGAGAGGTGGTGGGAGAGCATCCAGATGTCAGTTCCTCCTGCGGGCCCAGCTCAGCCACGCAAGTCCTGGCTTCCCTCCTCATGACCATCTTCTCTCTCCCATGGCTGGCTCCGTGGAACTGTGGCTCCAGCACCAGATGCGGAAATAGGAACCTCCCCTAGATAGGGCATCCAGTCCTGTTCTTATGTCTATGTTAGAACAAATGCCTTCTTTACAAATGCTTTATCACATAGAACCCCATGTGGGACCCTGACTCATACAGGAAGGGGTGATCAGCTGCAGGCGTCATCTTTAGGCTAGAAAAGCGTTGGTTTCAGGCTCTGAGCAGAATAGGACACCTCTCCTGTGAGCTGGTCAGAGCCTGGGGGGCACTATGGTTTCTGTTCCAACCCCAGCCTTTTACCTCTGATATGGTGCAGTCAGGGTTTGTGTTGTTTTGACATTCCTGGGTGTACTAGTTTGTTTTCATGCTGCTGTAAGGGCATACCCAAGACTGGGTTATTTATAAAGGAAAGAGGTTTAATTGATGCACACTTCTGCAGGACTTAGGAAGCCTCAGGAAACTTACAATCGTGGCAGAAGGGGAAGCAAACAAGTCCTTTTTCACATGATGGCAGCAGGGAGAAATGCTGAGCAAAAGGGAGAAAGGCCCCTTATCAAACCATCAGATCTTGTGAGAACTCACTCACTAGTGAGAGAACAGCAGCATGGGGGTAACTGCCCCATGATTCAGTTACCCCCCACTGGGTCTCTCCTGTGACACGCGGGGATTATGGTAACTACAGTTCGAGATGAGATCTGGGTTGGTGACACATCCAAATGATACCACTGGGTCACTGGCCAGTAGTTGCATCAGGGCATGTAGGTTTCCACTCTTTGTGGAGTTCTCTGCATCCTGTAGTAACTACTGGACTGAGCTTCCTAAAGCCTGTGAAGTGGGTACTGTCCCTGTCCCCTCCTTAGAGATGGGGAAGTGCAGGCGGGAGGAGGAAGACTCAGTTCATCTGCCTGCCATCATCTGTCCAGTGACGGGGACAGCTGGGCCTGCTGCCTCCCTCCCTGCAAGTCTGATTGACTTCTTGCCCTTTTATTTTTTGAGGCTTCCTTATCACTTTTTAAATTTTGGATGCCAATGACCTAGTTGAGAATATAGAAAGGGTAAAAATAAGGGTGTGTGCTTTATGAAAAATGTCGGAGAGAGAAAGGAATTTGCTGGTGTTCAAAATATTCATTACAAGTGTCAAGAGGTAGCGGGAGGCTTGGTAGCTTGGCCTCTCATAGTGGGAACTTTTCCAGGCGATGTAAAGTGCAGTTATTTGCAAATATTAGGGAAGTGGCAGATTGTTATGTTTTGTGAGTCACTGTCCCAGTTAATTGAGACATCTAAAGACTACGTAGGGAGAAGCCGAGGGTGTCACCCAAGAAATCTGGCTCCCCAGGCTGGCATAGCACAAGCAGGCTGGGCTTGCTTTGGGAGGGAGAAGCCAAATGCGTCCCATGTTCCCAGTGCCAGTTGATTGACAGAGCAGCATCAATGCAGTCTCCGAGGACAGGCCTGCAGGGCTACCCTCCCAGCTAGGAGGAGAGGCTGCTCCCCTTGCTACTGGCACAGGTGGAGCTGGAGAGGCGGCAAAAACATGCCACTGCGTCCACGTAGACGGGGCAGCCTGGGCAGTGCTTCAGGAAGAGCCAAAAAGAGCTTGCCAAAAACCCCGAATAAGACGTTTTCAAACATGGCAATCAGCCCCATCAAAATTTAATGTTTGTTTCTTCTGATTAAAAAGCTGAGGAAGTTCCCCACAATTGGTTTATGCTTGCGGCTGCCGAGCCAGCATGGGTGGCTGCATGGCATCTATGCTTGGACGTACCTAGAGCCTCAGCGCGTAACACATATTTATTTGTACTTTTCCAGAAACAAAACCCGAGTAACTTAAGTAACTCACGCCTTTGGTTCCAGATGCATGGACTAGCTCACGCTCCGAAATCAAAATTTTTCTTAAGTAAACCGGTTATTTAAGGAAGTCTCCAGGGCTGCTGAAATTGTTAAGGCTAGCATCAAAACAGTGGGAATATAAGAAGGATGAAAAGTTTATTTAAAACAGAGCTTCAGATTTGTTCTCAGAAACCAAACTGTGAAGAATTGGAAGACTCGGGCCAGGCTAATTCACTTTGGGGAAGGGAGGGGCCCTCCAAGGGCTGGGGGAGATGGCCGGGCTCACTCTGCCTGGCTTTATTAACTCATCCGTAATTAGCCCATAGCTTCGATACAATTTAGCTTGTGCCATATGGGCTAATATAGTGCTGAACGGTACCCCCCGTGCAGGTGACAGTCTGTCACATTGAAGGCAGATTAGCATAAAACAAACAACAACACACCCTTAACGACAATGTGCCATTTGCAGCACCAGAGTTATGGTTGTGTAAGCACTTCCATTAGAAACTCTTATTTTCAAAGATTTTATAAATTAGTCATTTAAAAAATCACTCTGGGCTGAAATAAAACCCAACCAATCAGCTCTTAGCCAGCAAGGTTTATGTTCAATGATACTCGACAAAAACATGTGGCAAAGGCCCCAAGTTTTGGCAGCACACTCTTTTCTCTGGGATTCACTGAATCAAATATCAAGTGCAATTTTGTGTTGAATGACAGAGACAAATTTTCACCCTAGGAATGAGGAAGACGGTCTTCTTCCAGGGCGAGGCTCGTCTGGTCTTGCAGTTTTATTGGTCTGCATTGAGACTCTGTGTTTCCACTGCGTGCTGAGGTCAGTGGCTGAGGGAGGGGTCATGACTGAGGACAGACACTGTTTTCACTGGCTGGGGTTTACCCTGGCAAAGTGGACCCTCGGCCCCATTCAAGGTGATTACAGAGTGTGAGAGGAGTCTGTGAGTTTTCTCTCCCACATGTTTCTGAGAAGAAAATGGCATGAGAAGCAGGGTCGTGTTTGCAGTTTTCCATCATTCAGGGCCAAAACTGTGCAAGAAGTGAGAGTTCATGGGCTCAGGTCTCCAAAGAGCTCCACTCGGCCTGCTGGGCCTAGTACCCGTGCTGGTCCCAATGGCCACGCTGCCTCTGATTCTCCCTGGAAACCAGGACAGCCACTTACTCCACTGGGAAGCCTCCACTTCTTTTACCAATGCTGAAATTCTTTCCGTCATGGTTTTGACTTTGCTCTAAGCACCTTGGACACCCCAGAAGAACACTGGCTCCCTGAAGCCTTGAAGCTCTGCTTGCCATTTGTTCTGTCTGGTCCCCCTACAGATGCAAAACGATCGAAGAAGTCCATGGCCTGTCTGGAAATTCACAGGAGCAGATCGAAGGGCTTGGGACTCTTGTTCTAATCTGTTGCCACCAATGTGCAAGCAGCTGGATCTAAGCAATGTTGAGCTTGGATATTCTAAATAACTGCAGCTCCTCCCCATTTTTTCTTGAACAATGAATAAAATGTCTTAACTTTAACAGCATCCTTTGCAGGACACAATTAAACAAGAGGAGGCTGAGAAGCCACACTCAGAGTCTGGGGCTGTCATCCAGAAAGGGACATTAGAAAGGATTTGAGGGGTTTGGGCATTTCCATCAGGACTTTTCCATCCTATTACACAGGAGTGTAAGACCTGCTATAGGCAAGGAGGCTAAGGCGTCTGTGGGGGATTTGGGCATCTCTAAGTGTTGACCTTGGAGAAAGATCTCAAATCCCAAAGAAGGAAATCAGCAGTGGAGATCAGCCTTTAGCTGAGTTTGGCTCCCTCCCTAAGGTTTGGTGAAAGATGAGCTACTCTTGAGGCTGAGATGACTCTGCCATCATCCAGAGGCTTTGATGCAAACACAAGGTCCTTGTGGTCCCCCTGCCCCTGCCCCTCTGTCCTGCTTCCCCAGTGAGGCTCTGTGCCTGGTTGTGCTGTGGGGGGTCTTTCCTCAGGGGAGCGTCCAGATTCACTTCTGCTGAAGGGTGTACATCTACTCACTTTTAATAATGCTCAAGTCATGACACAATCCTAGATGAGAAAATAGCATTTCTTTATTAAAACTGCTTTATTAAGTCTGTTTTTCACCAGTGTGTTCTGGTGCTCTGTGTGTGTGTGTGTTTTCTTTACTTCAAAAGATGACCTAGTCTGGCAAGTTTTGCAGACTTTTCTTTTGAAAGGCAGCTCTGTGGTTTTTCATCACTGGAATGAAATGAATTGTGCTTTGCAGACAGGAGCTAAATTTTCCTACCTCTCATTGGCCGTTTATGTGACTCTATGGTTTTCAAATGGTGTGATGCCGGAGGATGCCAAATGTCCTGCCATTTCACAACCAGCAGCAGACAGAGCTCTTTTCAAAATTCCACCGCTTGGAGCATCTGTTGTTATTAAGTAAGATGATCACATGTTGTAGAGGACTTCAATTTTGGTTTCCCCGTCACTTATCAAGCAAGGATGATCTGCAGTTTGATGACGAAAGGAATGTGTTAGGGCCATTGTGGCAATGGCTGCATTTTTTGTGTTCCCGTTTATTGCTGATTGTAAAATAAACTTTGGCCTTTTTAAATAAATGTTATAAAAATGCTCTGTGAATCCAGAGAGTGTCACTCATTACGTCCATTTAACATCATCATAATTAAAAATGCCACACTGTGGTACATTCAGAACCCATGCTGGTAAAAACCACATGGCCAAGCGGAGGAGTTTCAGGGCTACCTGACAACCTTATCCTCAGAAGGGGAGAGGGACAGGCCCGCCAGCCTGCTTCCCCACCCGGAAGTGTGTGTGCACAAGTACCCACAGGCATGATCTCACACACAGCCCTCCGCAAGGTCTCTGCAAATCCTCGGCTGATTAGTCTCTCCAAAGTAATGCTTTTAGCTGCCTCACACTTCTTCAAGGAAAATATGAACAATAACAAAACACAGGCAAAGGCAGCCACAGACAAGATTTCATTTTGGTGAAAAAGTCACAAGAGAGAGAACTGCGGTGCCTGGAGCCACTTGGGAAGTGTCGCTGGGGCTGAAAGCTCCCCCTCCCTTCCGCGTAACCTCTGATGGCTGCTTTTGTCGGAAATGGTACAAACCAGAGAGCAGGAGATGGGCTGAGCCGGCAGGACCCCTCCAGTGAGGGGCTGCCCTGACTCCGTTTCACGCTTCCCGGCTCTGTGTTGTCTTTTTCTCAAAGCGTTTCCAATTCTCTTCCCCTGTGCTGTTTGCTCCCAACGCTGATGCCTATGCTACTTTGCCTTGGCGATGTGGATTCAGACTAAATGGGCACCCGTGTCTTGCCGTTGGGCCCCCCACATGTTTCAGGTTTAGACTGAACTGGAGAAGGAGTGTTCGGGGCTGCTCCTGTGACACTCTGTTGCAAGGCTGGGCCTTTGCCTGGCATTCAGAGTCTGTGTGGGTGTAATCCAAAATATTGACCTTTATGTAAAATGGAAGACATAAGTTTGCTATCAAATTTCAAGCTTTGTTTTCTCAAAATTTCTCTGCCAAATTGCTTTCACGGAGGCTTCACTTAAGCAGATAAATAATAAATTCATTACTTAATCAATAGTTCTTTGATCAAGAAAAGTGTTTTAAGATGAGGCTGTGAGTCACCGTTGTTTTCTACCCTACCTGAGGACCGGTGTGCAAGTCAGGACCCCCTCCCCAGGGGAGTCTCCCCTCTGCTCAGGCAGTGAAGGAGAGATCTTGCCTTAGAAATGCCAGGTCGCAGTGACGGCACAAGTGTGTCCTCTGATACTCATGAAAATGACCAAAACAACCCAACAGCACTCTGTCTAGAGATTCTAACACCAGAGGGGCCCTGGTCTCTGCATAACACAAGCAACTGTTCTTTCTGGAACTTTCTCTGACTTGAACGCATCTCTCCTCTATACCCTGTCTCCTTCCATTCGTTTTTTCGTCAGCCAACTGGAGGGCCAACTACCAGAGCAGGGGCAGGTGAACTCACCCCTTATTCCCCCACAGCCCCCCTCACTTCTGGGCACCACCCCACCCACCTCCGCCTCCACCCAGCCAAAGAGAGTCAGTTCAGGAGGCCAGGGAGAGCCATCTTCATGCCTACTGTAAGAAAAGTTAAGCCACATCTAAGCAAATATAAGTGACACCCCTGGTACAGTGATGGTGTTCAGTCACAGCGAAAGGCCACCCACCCACAGGTGCAGCATCCATTGTCCCCATCAACTAAGGGTAGGCAAGCTAATTCCTCTGAGGAGTCTCTAAGACTCTGTCAGGGAATCGTGGTCTCGCTGAGATTCCCCACTGTGGACTTCAGCCTTCTCTGGAGAGTCATCTTCTCCGTAAACGAATTTTTGCACTGCACACTCTCAGTATCATTAGTATTAGCAACTGAGAGGCATTTCTGCAGCACTAGAGGCAGCAGCACATCCTGCTCCACCTCCACGCCCTGGAACCCTGCTGCAGAGATGAGCAAGTCTTCCCTGACACCGCAAGAGGGGGGTCCCGCAGTCTTGCCTTCCCCCAGGGGCTGGCCCTTCTTATGGACGGCCCCACTGCTCCTGTGACTCACACTGCAAACCGTCTGCAGACACTGCCGCCTCTACTTTCTCTTCTGTGCACAAGTCTCTCTGCTTCCTGCAGAGAAATAACCTCCATCAGTGCGTGCAGCTGAGAAGGACCCTCAAGAACATTTCGTCCTTTTAGTTTGATGACAAAGAAATGAAGCTCAGGAAAGGGTAACTTTCCCCAGGTCAGGAATCCGGGGATGGCCAAGGTCAGTGCCATCGCAGGCCACTGTGGCCTGGGTCTCTAGTGTGTGGCCTGACATCTGCCACTGAGGCATCTCCTGGGGTTTCCCCTTCTGAGAAGATCTCGGCGGCTGTTGGCACCATCCAGCAAAGGGCAATTTGACCTTTCAGAGGCCCTGGAGCATGAATCCAGCACTCCTGCCTTCCTAGGTGTGCCCAGGCTGAACACGTAGCTTACCTGCCTAGATCTTTACACTGGCTCCCACAAGTCTAGGGGTCAACACGGGTTCTTGTTCATGCTAGCCTTAATTCACCTTGCATTCCAGGTGCAGGTCTCAGCCTTGTTGCTATATTCACTGAGTCGTAAGGACTTCCTTGTCTGCAAATGCCTTCCATTCAGCCCTAGACACGTGGGCTCTACCCTCCAGAGCCCCTCTGCCAACCCCAGGCTTCTGCTCCTCACTGCCATGCTGTGTATCTCGGAGGCCAGCCCTGCCTCTGAGGCCTGGCTGAGATGTTCCTCGCACGCATGCCCTGGCGTCCCTCTCTCTGTGGTAATATCCCCTACAACTCCGCAGTGTCATTGACTGCTTACTGGTCAGCCACCCCCACACGGATTGTGACCTTCACACACATGGCCGGGGCCATGTCTGCCTTGCAGAGCTGGGTCATCACCGGCACCTAGCAGGCTGACAGAGCTCCACACACATCCATCTAAGAAGTGGTAGATGGAAACCCTTCCTTCCTTCCTTCCTTCCTTCCTTCCTTCCTTCCTTCCTTCCTTCCTTCCTCCCTCCCTCCCTCCCTCCCTCCCTTTCTTCCCTTTTCTTCCCTTTATTCCCTCTCTTCCCTTTCTTTCTTCCTTCCTTCCTTCCTTTCATGGAGTTTCACTCTTGTTGTCCAGGCAGGAGTGCAGTGGCATGATCTCAGCTCACTGCAACCTCTGCGTCCTGGGTTCAAGCAATTCCCTGCCTCAACCTTCTGAGTAGCTGGGATTACAGTCCCATGCCACCATGCCCAGCTAATTTGTGTATTTTTAGCAGAGACAGGGTTTCAGCATGTTGGCCAGGCTGGTCTCGAACTCCTGACCTCAGGTGCGCCCACCTCTGCCTCCCAAAGTACTGGGATTACAGGCGTGAGCTACCATGCCTGGCTGCACACTTTCTAAGGCAAATGACTGCCCCTAAGGGGCTACGGCCTGAGGAGGACCACTGTTCACTCAATTCTGTAGCTGAGTGTGGGGAAATATGGGGATGCGAGGGAGAGGCAGCTGTGGGCTTCAAAGACGTGATGGTTGAGCTGAGCTTGAGGAAATGACAGACTCTGGAATCGTGACTGAATGCACGCTGAATGAATGAATGAGAGCAGGAGAGTGAAGTAAGGAAGGTCCAGTTGCCCAGTCGCGCTCCTCCCCACCTGGTGTGGGTTCTGACCCTTGGCCGTCCGAGAACAGCACCTGTGGGTGCGGGAAGGAGTTGCCTCCTTGTTTCCTCCTCTTTGTCCCTCATCAAAATTCTTGACTTGTTTCTAGAAAGAATTCCTAATTGTCCAAAGAGAGCAAACACTAGCCAGTTCTTCAACTCAGGTTCCTTTTATTTCTACAGAATAGAAATTAGACTTGTATCTTAAATCAAAATTTTAAATGATTATTTTAATTGTCCCCTGCCCCCAACAGAATCTAGTTTTTGTTTGTTTTCTTTGGGTCCATTTGTTCTTCTGTTTTTCCTGCTCGATCCAAGCACTGATAGGCTTTGTTCGATCCTCTCCATCCAGGGGTACACCCCTCTCTGTCCAGGTCACCTGCAAACTCAGGGTGAGATTTGCAATACCGGCTTGAGACAGTTTCCATGGCACGAAGTGGCATTTGTCATGAAATGCTCAGCACGACCAATACATTTTCTCTTTTTATCTGAAGTCAAAATATAGCTGTTTGCAATTTTTGTCTCCTATTTGAGTTTTGTGTTTGACTTTGTTATTTAGGGACCAAGAGTTTATAAAAAGCCTGGCTTGAAGCAGCCTGGAGGTAACTGCCTGGAGGCCCAGAGCTCTGCGGAGGGAGCACAGACCAGGCCTTTTCTTGTGTGCTCGACGCTTCCCGAGCCTGGCGCCTGCGCCCGCCCTGCCTGCTGTTACTATGGGCATTGTCCTCCTTTAAGGCCAAGCTGAGTCTGCAGCTGCAAAGGCCATTTCTGGGGATGGGGAGGTGAACGGGAAGCAAGGTGGGGGATGTCAGAATATGAAAAAGAAGTAATTACCTTCTACACATCCCGAGATTCCTTTAATTATGGGCTCTGAGCAGGAAGAAGTAAATATCCCAGGTCCTGACCCCAGACCCCTCTCTGAGGAAACTGGGTCTTCCTTCTTCTCTGGAAGCCATGGCCAGAGCACCATGGCCAGATCCTCCCCATGGCCAACAGCACAATACAGGTGTTCCCCTTCTTAGCTGCAGCCCATCCCAGCCAGGTAAACATGGCTCTCAGGTGCTAGAAGAATCCAGGAAGGCTGTGGATGGGCAGTGGGGGTTCCCGGAACAAGCGCATATCACATAAAGTCCACACAATCCAGAGTATGCAGGAATGTTTCTCCAGATGCAGGTCTTAGGCTTCTAGAACTTTCCTGTGTTACAGTCCCAGAGGAGGAGTGTCACCAAAAGGTGGTTTTCAGTCAATAAAACAGCTAGCTTTGAAAGTGGAGGAGAGACAAAATGAAGGAAGACAAAGATCAAAAAGGGAGGTGTGAAGAAAACAGTGACTGGGAAAAGGCGCCTTGTTTTCCACCTTCCCAGGCAGACAGAGCCTATGACACTGAGAAACCGTACTGCTTCCCCGACTTACCATTTCCATTTGTAGAAACCGGCAAGCCTGGAAGCCTCTTCCATCCCGTTGAGGCAAAGGGACTCCAGTCACCAGGTCCTGCCATTGCTGAGGTCGCCCTGTTTCAGATTCAGCCTTCTTCCTCAAGCTTGTCCCTGCTCTTGTTGACGCTCACTGGGCTCTGGGCTCAAACCTCAGGTCCCCCCTTCAACCATTCAACAAATCTTATCCACAGGCTGTCAAGTACCGTATTGGCTGTAGGGCACTGGGTGATTGCCAAACTTCACTGTTGCTCTGTTTTTAAAAAAAGCAAAGTAAGGCTGGGCGCAGAGGTTCGTGACTGTAATCCCAGCACTTTGGGAGGCCACAGCCAGAGCATGGCAGATCACAAGCTCAGGAGATTGAGACCATCCTTGTCAACACGGTGAAACCCCGTCTCTACAAAAAATGCAAAAATTAGCTGAGTGTGGTGGTGCGTGCCTGTAATCTCAGCTACTTGGAAAGCTGAGGCAGGAGAATCTCT
>NW_016107422.1:4250373-4262615 GCF_001604975.1 Cebus imitator | reverse complement strand
CCTGGGTGACAGAGTGAAACAGATCAGTCTAAAAACCACAGTGCATAATTTGACTCAACAACAAAAACAACCAAATTACAAAATCTAAAAACAGTTGAACAAAAAAAAAAAAAAAAAAAAAAAAAAAGCAAATGAAAAAGTTGTGCAGAGTCAGTGAAAGCATGAAATGTGATAATGGGTATAAACCCAGGGCGTGGTACTGGACAAAAGGAAGAAAGTGATAAAGTGCTTATTCCAGAAAAAGCATTCAGACCGTGGGCCCACCCTCTCCAATGATAGGCTAGCACAAAGTCCCGCATTGCGTGTCCTGACTCCTGACAAAGAAGGGGTGACTTTTGGAGCTCGAGGTTAAAGACTAAGTAGATTTGAGAACAAAGACGGGGCTGGGCAGTGCTGCAGGTGGCCCTTCATGGTCCTCCAGTCACGGCGGGAGTGCTGCCCACCTCCCAAGTGAAACTCAAGTGACTTGAGGACGCGTGGGGATTCATTTGCCTCTTGAGGACCCAGCACTCAGCCCTGCTCCCTGATCTGATGGCCAACGGTTAGTGGGCAGCACTGCCTTGACGCCCCCATAGGACAGATGTGAAATCCCGCAGGAAGCCTTGGGACAACTGAGAAGAGGGCATCATGAAGACTCCACGCGGGATTAGAAAGACACTGTGGTTCTCCTTAGCATGATGGTCAGCATCCTTATTTTCATCATCCCCTGTGCTCGGCCTTATTACACTTGTTACATAACCTGGTTTATAAGTCGGGAAAGAGGCTGGAGGAGGCAGAGCGCTTGCCCAGGCTAGAGAATCAGAGAATCTTAGGGACAGATCCCAAACCCTGAGAGCTGGCATCCCAGGACTCGCTCCTCTTCCCCACACTATGCATCTCAGGGTCCAACTGGTCAACCAGCATTGTCATCAACAAGCAGCAGTGGGGCTCAGCCTTCGCATCTTCAGACAATTCTGGTCATAACGTGGAGTTAGAAATATATACATATAGCTCCCATAACTACTTGAAATGGATGAAAAACTGTGTTGTTCTTAGGGTCCACCTGCAGGTATGAGGAAGGCTTTTTTTTTTCCTCTTTTCCCAGAATGTTCTACAACAGTAGAAACAAAATAACAGGTCACCTCGGTGCCTTTGGCAACTGGAAGCCTTCCAAGGTGGGGCTAAAAATAAGTGATGGATGAGACCTTTCTCATCACACACCCATGAGAACTGGGTTGGGTCAGAAACGTTGCCTTTTCTTTGAAGGAAAGAGACATGCTGAGTGGAGAGGGATGCAGATGGTGTCAGGGAAACCAGGTTTCGGGTTTGGCTCCATCGGTCAGGAGTCAGGGCACACAGGGCGGGACTTTATTCTCACCTGTCCTTGAGAGTGTTGGCCCAGGGTCTGAATGCGAAGAGCCCTCCTCTCTCTGAAGTGCTGCGCTTCCCCGCATTGAGGCCAGCAGTCGTGAAGCGCTTGTGGTCGAGTTGTTTAGCCACAGTGGTTCTCCAGGAACCTGGTGGCAGAGCCCAGGGCGCAGGCATTTGCAACTTGGCAGCACACAATCCTTGAGTTGAGGACCAGAGATGATTGGCGGGGCAGACACGAGGACAGATGCAGAGGTACCACAGGAAGAGGGGGGCGAGGCACCTGCTGTGCTCCGGCTAGGGACTGCAGTGAGGGGGAGCTCCCAAAACCAGGGGTGGGAACTTCTCGTGGCAACTCACTTTTAACAAACTACTTCCAAAGCTGCTTTAAATCATTTACCTGCTTCAATATCCCAGCTGCCCATGTATTTTTCATCTGTCCCCATCCCCACAGGTTACCTCCCCCAAATCGGTAAATCCAATTTGTCATCACTCAGATACGTTTTCAGGTTCTGAACAACCATTTTTTATATAAACCAAATGGGATTAACTTCCATCAATTGTTTAACTGCAATCAAGACATGTTCATAAACAATGTAAATATATTTACTACATTCTTTACGAGACAAGCTCACAACCAGCCAAGGAAGCCGGATAAGAGGAGGCCTTCCTGATGCTTTATGGAACGATTAATGAGTATGGATTGCTATGTCTCTTTAATTTTACCTTGACTTGAGGGAGCCTTATTTTCCTAGGGATTTAGGTTGGCTCCCAGATGGTAAAAATCAGGATCAATCTTTTTTCGAGTTAAAAATCACTCTCACATCCATTCTTGCCATTTCTCCTCCAGGCTCTCATTTCCCAGTACCTCGCTAAAAATAACTGCCCGTGGTTTGTGGAATTTGTTTGCTAATTCCCTCACTCCCCAAAGGTACTTGCTGGTGACATGCAATAAACTTGACCGGCTCAAATTTCATAAGTTATCTTGCGTCGTCATTCAATGTTTCTCGGTGGATATAACCATTTCTGAACTCTCTCAAGTTTATGTGTGCTGTTTTTCTCGTAAAACAAAAGCAGTGTGGTACTTTAGAAAGTTAAGAGGACCATACATTTTACCTCTCCCATGCATTATGTGGGCTCTTCCTTGTTTGTATTCAAGGAGTGCTCCCGTCGCTCAGGCACTGTTCTAGGCACCTGGCCTCTGTCGATGAACAAGACAGACAGCGGTTCCTGCTCTCACGGTGTATGCTTGGTGAAATGGGGTGGACAAGGCAGGAGACACGCAAACAATAAGTGACACACAGGGCTTTTTGGAAGGCATTAAGCATGGGTGGAAACAAGAATAGGAGCAGACAGTGGCATTTGGATGGGCGCCTTGCTGGTTTCCTGAAGTGGGACTGCAGGTTGTTGTGAGCTGTCACTCAGCCTTGGCAAAGAGGACCAGTACCCGGGCACCCTTCTGTGTGATGCCCCTCCTGAGTCACCAGCTTCTGTGTCTTCAGCAGGGCTCTGCTCACTGACTCTTCTCTCCCTCTGGGCACCTTCCGCCTTCCCCTCACCACCATGGCACTGCCTGGCTCTGTTCTCTTTTGTTCTCTGGCCTACGGGTGCCCCCTGAGGCTCCTTTGGTGACTGTCCTTTGCTGGTGTGGCCTCTGGAATTTTAGTCTCTCTTTTGTCCAACAAGCAGAATGCATGTCAGCCACCTTCTGCACCAGCCCAATGGCACACTACTGCTTTCCCTTTAGGATGAGGAAAGTTTATTTTCACAGCAGCAGGGGAGTGGAGATTGGAATAAAACCTTGGGAAGAAGTGGAAACCCCTGCTTCTAGACCTACACAAGTCAGAAACGTGAAGAGCTTTTGTTAAAACGTCTTACGTATCATGTTGCGAGGTATCTTCATTTTGGTCAGCAGCTGTGCTTCCCTGTGTAGGCTGCACAGACTCAGTGTGAAAATTGCGGAAACACTTGCCTTTGTACAGAGAAAGGTGCATTTCCTTGGGATCCGATCAGCCGTTGGTAGTTTATTATTTAGGGTGTGCTGCTGGATGTCTGCTGACGCTCTCTACACCCAGATTAGAAAGTACATTTCTGCTCTGAATCCGCTCCATTTGACCCGTCTTTCTGGACCACTCTCTGTGATGAATCCCCGTCTTCTCCTCGTTTCTGCAGCCTGGTTGCTGCCTCCCCACAATCCCTCACTGCCCCTGCCCCGCCTCCCCGTCTTTATGCCCCATGAATCCCGGGCATCCTGCCATCCCATTACAGCCTCCTTCCGCACTCCCCCCTTCCAGCCCCGCAGCCTCCCCCTTCCTCTGACCTCTCAGGCAGTTCCTGGCACACCTCCAAGACCCCCTACCTTTGGCTGTGAGAGTGGCGGAGCACAGCAGCTGTGACCACTGCTCAGCTGGGCCCTGACACGGGCAGAATGGAAGCCGCCTAGACTCCAGCTTGCCACCCTCGGGGAAGCCCTCGTGAGCAGCCCGCTGGAGCTTTCCCACCCGAGCAAGGGCTCCGGGGCCCTCGGGCAGCCCCTGGGAAGCTGTCCTGAAGAGGACATCCACAGAGAGGCCTCAGTGCCACCCGCCAAGGCCCAACCTTCCCCAAAGACCAAGGTCCCTCGTGCGTTAAGTGGAAGGTTAAATGTACCTTGGTTTTTTACTTTTCCCTCTGATAAACTTTTGCCAAGTTGTCACCTGCAGGTACAAGTCCCGCTGACAGACTCAGGGCTCTGGGATGGACGCGTTCAGATGCAGTTTTCATCATCTTTAAATTCCTTATTGAGGGAAGGGAAAAGGAAGAGATAGAAAAATGACTGTTGCTCCAGTTTTATTTAAAAATAAAAGAACTGAAAGCAAACCACTGCCGATGTAAGAATCAGCTTATCAAGGTAGTGCTGTCTGGAAAATTGGGCGAGCTCAAAACATTTTTACAGGGCAGCTAGGAAGGCCTGGACCCGAGGTGGCAGAACCTTGCGAATCCTGTGTAGCATCCGACAGATTCAGGCTCAGCTGCGTCAGCTGCCCTGAAATTCAATCCTGGGCCCCACTCCCCGTCCTCCCCTGCAGAGCATAAATGTTCTCATGGGGCTTCAAACTTTTTTTTCCTGGTTTGAACTCTGTAATTCTCCTTCTATTTTTTTTTTAAATAAAGAAAAGGGGGAGCAAGGAGTGAGCAATATGATCTTCCCAGAGATAGGAAGCTGGAATACAAGGCTCTTTGTTTCAGTCCCTGAAGCCCCAGGACTTATGTCAAAGCCAGAAGGCCACTCTGAAAGCGATGCGGCCCAATTCTGCCTCATTTACATTTCAGCCTGTCTGCCTTCTGACCTGTGCAGAGGAATGCATCCTTTTGTAGAAAATGCACACACAGAAAAATAGAAATAAGACATCCTATTGGAGAGCAGATGCAATGTACGATGCCTGATGACTCCCTTAATTGAATGGCCATGATTTCGGGCTCCATTCAAGCAAACTCTGAGCCTCTGCTCATGGTCTCTTGCAATTTGAGTGATTGCCTCTGTTGTGTTTCTTTCTTGTGCTAATTTAGTCTCTTCCTAATACCTTAAATTAGGTCAACATACATGTGTAAAAAAATATGAACTTCCCCCAAGCACGGGAAATGGGACCTGAAAAGCTATTGCAAGAATATAAAATTCCGCTGTTCAGGGTGAAGAGGCTTTTGGTTGGATCCTGGAGCTCCAAGTCCAGTATCTAGTGAGTTCATTGCCAGATTATTCTTCTCCCTTTAAGGTCACTGCACTTTCATGCTGGATGTGTCCTCCGTGATAGAGATTTTAGAAATAAAGCAGCTGACTTTTCCAGCGCTCTCTTGCTGTTAACTGCAGACGCAGAAGTTTCAAGTGTTCTGACTTTGGGGCTACTTACTTCTGAACTTCAGTTTCTATCTTGGAATGCTTTCACCAGAGGTATTTTGCATAAAAGTTTGCAAGATTTTTTTTCTCTTATTTTGATCGTTTTTATTGTAAAATTATCCTATTACTTTAAACATTATTTTAGCTACATTTTATGTAATTTTCACACTGTGTGACATGATAGTTTTAATTTTCCCATTCCAGAACATAATGCCCAATTTCATATGCAAAGCTATACACGGAAAGACCCACGCTTTGCAGAAATCCAAGTGACATAAAACCTCAGAAATGAATCAGCTTCTTACCAAATTTGGTACCTGACCCCATGCATGCACATGGTTGCAGACAGAAGTTAAAACGATTTGTTTGTGACGTTTTCCCCAGTCCCAGCTGAGCTCTTGGTTTCTGCATGGATAGCAGGACCCGTCCAGGATTCGCGGCCACCTCAGAGGGCCGCTGAGCTTCAGGCTGCCAGAGAGCCCTGCCTGGGGTTGCCAGGTCCTTGGAAATGTGCACCACCTCCCTCTGCCTGAGAGCCATGTTTCCTGGAGGGAAGCCAACGAGCACCTGGTCGCGGTCATACTGGGCACCAGTGTAAGCAGTCACTCTTTGCTATCTTCCCTAAGTGTGACCCAGCAGACACTCAGAGTGTCTGGGCTGGGAAAAATGCTGAATCGAATTAAAAACTGAATGACAAAAAGGCTGGGTTGGGAAATGTGACAGTCCAGGCCCTTGCCTCCTTCATGCCTCGTGGGAAGGGCTGGGTCTTGAACTCTTTGTGAAATCTTCAAACACGTAATAAGAATTAATCGCCATTAGTTCTCTATTTTAACAGCTGCCTGCTACCTCCATAGCCCTCCACAGCTGCGGACTTCTCTCCCTTTGCTGACATCATAATCCCATTACAGCTGGAAACTTGCACACATAAAATGCAGATTTAAGCTGATTTCGAAACAATTTATACTTGTTAATTACTTCAATCTATATCAGAAGCAGAAAATCGCAGTTCTCCTCTGGCAGTGCGTCTCCTCCTTGCCAGAGGCAGGAGCTCTCTCCTTCTTTATCTGGGTTCACAGTGGACCCAAACGCACAGACAGATCTGGTGGCTTTCAAGTTACTGACACACTTGTGGACTGGATGTGTCCAGAAGTGGCATCTGTCCATCTGCCACTTGCTCAGCTCTCTCCCGAGATGGACCCAGCTGGCGGCCAAGCAAACGCCTTGGAAGCAGGTGAGCCTCGGAAGGCGCTCGCCCAGTGCAGTGGCCACTCTGGGCTGGCTCACTCCTCTTTCCCCAAGGAAATCCCAGGGACTGTTTTCTTGACTTGAGAGTCAAGTGGGAGAAATTGATTTCCTGGTTTGGTTTGTGCACGTTTTCAACAAGACACTTACTTGTCCGATGCGCTCTGTCCCTTGTGTTTGTGCCTCCTTTTCACACAAGTTTGTGCAGTGCCTGCAGCTTGATATGATGGTGGCGAAGGCTATTAAATCTATTGAAAAATAATTACTTCAAGAATTTGCGTGTGTAAATACCTGTGTGTGTGTGCCTGAGGTGTGCATGAACATAGTAACAGGGCTACACATAGCATATTTTATCCTGATTCTGAGACGCTGGTGGGTGGGGTCGCTGTGATTAAATTAACTATGCATACTTATTTTGTCTTTTTGCAAATTGTAACATAATTAGAGGAAAACAGAGGAAAATTATTTAAAACTTTGCTGTGTCAAAAGTTAAGTTAGTTCTAATCACGAGCACATCAGGAATTTGGTGCAAAAGCTCTGACGGGAAGCGGATCCTCTGACATCTTAAACCACAAACAAGAGCCCTGTGTCTGTTTTGAAATGGTTCAGAATGAATTGGTTTTTAGGTTAAAAGGTTCTTTTCCACCCCGTGTTTTTAATCTCGTGATTTTTGTAGCCCCATCTGCTGTTCATTAGGGGAAGTGTCTAGTTAAGGATTATGAAACATCTGAAGTGTTTTTATTTCTTACTCCTGGTAGAATTTTGGGTTTTAACTGCGAGAAGGCATACTTAGAAAATGAGTTGTCAAGTTTTCTGATGACTAAACTGTCAAATTTATACTATCCAGTATAAACTATCAAATCTGCACTACTAGTTTTAAAAAATCAAATATGGCAGCAGAATGGCTTTTAAAAAGAATGAGCGTAGAAATCATCCAAGCCTGCTGAGTACACGGCATCACTCAACAAGAATCTGAACCCCTCTCAGTTTCAGGCTACGGCTTCTGTAGCAGACAGTTCTCTAACTCTGAGGCTGCCAGAGCAGATTGAATTCTGAGCCTACAAAGATGTCCTTATTCCAGGTTAAACTTAGAGGTCATTTGGGTAGAAATCAACTCTTGCCTCCTCCATGCAAAGACAGACTTTGGCAAGCTTGACTCAGTAGCCCCCACAAGAAGGAACCAGGCTTTCGATTCAGTCTTTGGGCCCCTCTCCAGAGTGGGGAGTTCTCCAGAGGTGAACCCCACAAAGCTTCCCAATCCCCATCCTTTGGCATCCTTCACCACCACCTGCTGTTGCCACCCAGGAGCTTTTCCAAGAGTGTGATGGATTGCCAGGCTCGTCATGCCTCTGATCAAGGAATACGGTACCCCAATTTGGCCAACAACTGAGTCAGGATTATTCATCCTGAATTGCCAAGTGTCTCTTTCTCTGGCAATATTTGAATGGACTTCAGTTTTGATTGACATCCCTTGGACAGCTTCCCCTGGCCCTCATGTTGCAGCACATCTCATCTTGCTCTCAGGATAGAGCTGAGCACCACCAAGCAGACAACGTTCCCTGCACGTGGTGGACCTTGCTAATGTTTTGTTCTTACTGCAGAGCTGTGATACTGCTTTTGAAAATCACCTGGCAGCATAGCAGCAATTTCCGATGATCTGTCCTACAATACACACATAAATATTTGGTCTGCCTAATGAAGGAAATAGCCAGCATCCATTTTGTCATTTTTCTCTTCACTATACGCCATTGTCGTAATCCTAATGCTGGCTCAGGGAAGACCTTAGCTCAAACTCTGTCTCCCTTGAGTCTCCTGTCTGAAGACGGAGACTTGAAACTATACTCTCCATGCTATGTGGAGGAATATTCTTTGGACACAATGTGGAGGGGGTGAGATTTGGGACTAAGAAACACAGCTCTGGGAGGAAATTTTTTTCAGGATAGTTTCATCTCATTACTAAAGAGAATAAACATAGTCCACACACACACACACACACACACACACACACACACACACAATCTGTGTATTAATCTATTATAAATATTAAGGCTTCCTCAATGAACCAACGGTACACCCTCCACCCATCACTTCACCATTTGGACATTTACAAAACCTGGTAATGAGCATGTTTGTTCTTTCCTCAATTGAATGTTATCATACACATCCATATTGCGTTTCCATTGGAAATTCAGATCTGTTCCTAAATATGGTGCCAGGGAGAGCTTCTCCTTCCCTTGTTGAGGGTAGACTGGAATGGGGCTAGGCGGCTACCAGGGCCGGCAGTGGGGCTGCAGGCACTCCCTTTGGCTGGAGCCAAGAGAGGATTTGGACAAGGATCCTCTGCCGCCAGGCCGCATCTTTGTCCTGTGCCTCTCCAGTTTTCGTGGGACTGCAGAAAATTTCAGAGCGATTGGATCCTCAGAATTCCTGCACGGGGCCCATTTGCCACAGTTTGTATTTCACTCATGTCCCTTGGATTTCCCAGGTCTCTCTTGGTCCTGTGTTCCTAACCCTGCAGCATGTTCTTTCATCCAATCGGTAAACAAGCAGTCCCTCCGGCTCCTGCACAAATGCCAGTGCATGGATTGGCCATTAAGAAAGCCTGTTGTGGGAGCTGTTGCCCGTCCTTCCGGGAAGGAAGCACATCCCCAGTATGATGTCCTCTGCTCCCCTCTCCCAGGGTTGGGACTCGCGTGTCCCTTAGATCCAGGTCTTTTGACTTTCCTGGTGTGTGCTACTGCTGCTTCCATTTGTGTTCAGTGACTTGTCTGTAAGTCTCCATCAATGTCTCTGATTTCATTTCACACTTAAGCAAACTGGAACCCTTTGTGGATCTACAAACAGAGGAGAGGTGCTCTGGGACTGTCACCCCTTGGTAAGTGGAGTGGCCTTGGTGGGGAGGACAGGCTAGCAATGGGCACCTCCTGTCTGGGTGGAGCTGCTCTCTTGGTGGGTCTGGGATCAGGGTACTGCACATCAACAGCCCTCTGTGACTCGTGGACTGTTCAGCCATGCAGGGACCTGGGTTGACCACAGTTTGACCCTAAAGTTTCCGGAAAACAGTGGACTGGCTGCCAGGATCCTCCTGGTGGTATGAGAGACCCTGGTTCTCTCTCCATAGGTGATACTCTACCTGTAAGTCCCCTTCATTCAGGAAATAAATTAAACTCCCCTGAAGCAAATGGCCTAAGTCATATTTCCCAAGAGGAAGAATGAAGTAAGACAGAAAGAAAGACAACTTGATTTCACATCTGGATTTGAGACTTAGAAAGAACAAGAAGAAAGGGGGGAAAGAAGAAAAAAGGAAGGAAGACAGTGAAGAGAAAGGAATGAGGAAAGAAAAGAAGGAAGGCAATGAGGGAGGGCAAAGAAACCAAGGGGACTCACTGGAACTGAGATACGATCTCATGTTATTTTGATGTAATACTTTTTTGGTAACAGCTACTATTTATTTGTAAGCATGTCTTAATGAAACGTGCAATTAAGTCAGTAGAAACAACCTGGGTTAACCTCGACATAGTTTATAACTTTCATTGTCTGAATGACTGCCCATGCAGTCTTCATGTGACATGTGATGATCCCCAAATACACTTGACAGGTCGGGGTGACTGCACGTGTTTCCTAAACCATAACATTCAAAGGTGTATCTCGGGACCCAGAGAGGTAGGAACCCCACAGGTATGACGTCAGCATCCTCCAGGTGAAGGCCCCTGAACACCTGGGCCATGCCAGCGTCCTCGGGGAGGCTCCAGAGCAGCAGAGTGAAGCCCCTTGACTTCTGAAAACTCCTTGATCTGTGCTGAGCGTTGCCCCTCTGAGCATCCTTTAGGTGGGGCATAGCTTCAGGTAGTCCCCAGGACTCTGTGGACCTCAGCTTCCTCATTTGCAAATGATGTTGTGAACAGTATTCAGTAAACAGAATGTATTGAGCTGGGTATGATAGATCATATCTTGAAGACTGGTTCTTAAACATCATGCTGGCTTGTTCAGAAGTGGCTTTCACTTAGTTTTCATTGGATTTGTTTTTGTGTGGAATGCAATTTCATACCAGAAGTCTATTTTAATCATGTAGCACTCCGAGTTATCTCAAAAAACGTTTAAGTTCAGTGAGTTTTTATAAAAGCCCCAGATTATTTAAAATCACTTTTAGTGATCTATTTTATTTAAGAACATATAAACAAGTGTGTAAGTTTATTTTGGCATAATTCTTCATGAAAAAGTGAATATAATTAAAATTATCCCTGGTCAAAAAGTTAGTTAACATTTTGGTATGTCTCTCCAAAAAAAGGAGAATGTATTTCCAGCAAGGACAAATTCTGTCACAGAAAATAATCCGTTCTGCAGCAGACAAATCTGTAATTATTAGCTATGTTTTCGGGTAAATATATTGCCAATCATCAGAAACATCCCAATAATGGAACATCCAGCCCCGCGGCATCAGAGGCGAAGGCTGGGTTTCCACCCATGGGTTGAGGAACAGAAGACGTCTTGTGTGATTGAAGGTGGTAGACTGGTTTCATTCCCATGATGCCACCAAAGCTTGGCTTTTTTGCAGCTTTATTGTGGCAATGACTTTTTAGATATTTTGTGCAATAGGCAAGCTGAAGAATGCATTTCCATTTTATGTCAGAAAAGAACTAAGAAAACAGCAGCTATCAAGGTTTTGACTGGATCTGAGCTGACACCGAGGCTCTGGCACTCAGAGGAAATGCCATATCTGACATTCTTTCACTCGTTCACATTCATTTTGCTCATGTGCCCTGGGCAGGATTCTGGGAGCCAGGGATGCCTCTTCGAGCAAGGAAAGACACCCATCCTCCTCTTAGGGAGCTTCCAGTTGAGGTTTTGTTCAGCTGAATTTTAAGAAAGGAAGAAAATGCGTATTCTGAATACAATCTTCCCCTTCTTCTTTCTGATAAAGAAATGATTGATAATAGGTAAAGGTTGTGTGAAACACAGAAAGCACATCCCATGATCAAGCAATCAAACATTTTCCTAACATAGCTCGTGCATCTTCTCTTTAAGGGGTTTCAGTCAGTGTTGCAAATATATCAGTGCACAGAGAGGAACAGAGAGATGAGGGGAGTTGCAAATTCAGAATAAACCAGGCTTGTTACCTTGTTAGCAGGTAGGAGCCAGTCTTATCATCACTGAGCTGAATTCCACACAGAGGTGGGCAACTGATTGACCTTCATTGTATTGTAGTTTGCTTCTTGACCAAATGAACACACAGGTGTTATGAGATCTCAACAAAGGCTGTTAACATTCCCAATAAATAATAAGTAATGGCTCTGCTTCCTCTTTGTTCTTGAGGCAAGTTAAAAAAGTAACTCCTGGGGCTCTATTAGTTCCAAGGGCAGACGGACCAGCCATCAGGAGCATGAGCATGGTGGCCTTCAGGCTGGTCCCTCAGCTGCTATGACACATCTACGGCCACCCAGGAATGTCTATCAGACACGTGCCTCATGAGCTTCCAGCCTCCCAAGGGCTTCCAGCAGTCCTCCCAGAGGGCTACAGAACCTGGCCGTGTGGCCCACCCTCTTGGTAAGGGACAAACTCAAGACTCCCTAGGGTATTGTCATATATTACATATCCTGTCACTCTTTTCTTGTTTTACTGAGTTGAAAGGGACCATCATTTGGGACTCTGCTACTCAGAGATCCGAGGGGAAGTCCTTGAATAAACGATGCCAACAGTGAGCATGCTAATAATATGTTAAGAAATCTATTTTCCGGCCGGGCGTGGTGGCTCAAGCCTGTAATCCCAGCACTTTGGGAGG
>NW_016107422.1:4223264-4250133 GCF_001604975.1 Cebus imitator | reverse complement strand
AAAAAAAAAAAAAAAAAGAAAAAAAGAAATCTATTTTCCATTTATTATTGGTGACTTAGAATAGTACAGCCATTCAAAGTTGCTGCTGTCTTCAGGAGACTGTGCATTAGAGGGTAATCAGTTGGTAGTTGACTCGAGTCTCTTATTCAGCAATGACTTTTCTTATTTATGCCCTGATCAGATAAACTTGTCAGGCCTTCCTTTGCCTTTTCCCAAATTTGAATGTTTAAGATTTCCTACCATCAAAGGTTTCCAGAAGACAAGTGACCAGACTTCCTTCCCGAGGGTCCTTCTCACCCCAAGTGGAATCTTTCCTGCACCTCTGCGTCTGTATATCCTCATCTAGATCTACATACAGGAGTCCTCCCCCTTAACTGAGGGGGTTGCTTCCAAGACCCCCAGTGGGTGCCTGAAACTGTGGACCGTACTGACCTCTACACATGCTATGTTTTTCTTCAATCTGATAACACAGACAGCCACGGAGTGACGAGTAGGCAGGGAGCATAAATAAGGTGAGTACGCTGGACCAAGGAATGATTCATGTCCAGAGCGGGACGGAGCAGGATGGCAAGAGACTCTAGCACACAACTCAGAATGGGGCACAATGTAAACTTACGGATTGTTTAGTTCTGGAATTTTCCCTTTGCCGTTTTCAGACTGCGGTTGACCTCAGATAACTGAAATTGTCCTGGATACAGGGAAATTACTGTATCCCTCTCTCTGTAGATCCGTATCTGTCTATATGTAAACACACACGGAATACTTGGAGAGCCCACCGAAAGGGATTTACTTTCCTTTTAATATTTTTGAAGGGTGCTTTATGATCCTGTTGACCTGCCATTAGTCGAAGCTTAGCTTTCAGCAAAGGTAATTAAATTATAAAATCACTGCTGCAATCATCAAACTACTCATAAAATAAGAAATGAAAAAAAAAAACTGAAATAAAAATCTTGCAGGCTTCTCTTGTAATATTGCTCCCTGATGTTAATTACATTTAAATGGGCAAGTACTATTTTGGTATCATTCATACACCTCCAAAAGTACTTTCCAGTTTATCATACCTGTCAACCTCAGTGCATCACAGGCTAATACTTTATTAAGAAAAAAATCATTAGGGAGCCGCTGATCCCATTTAAGTACATTGGGCAGAATGTAAGACTAATTAAAAAGCATATTTTTACATTATTAATTTCTGAGTTTCACACTTAATGAATGTGAAATGACAGGGCTACTATTTTTACATTCCGGCACTCTGGGCTTTCCAGTCTGGGGAATTAAATTCTGGGGATTTTTGCAAAGATGTTGCTTGGGAGATTTGTTTTCAAGGAAAGCTAAGCTTTTTAGCTATGCCTTTTCCTGGGAAATTATACTAAAGCACATAACAGCCACTTAAAAAGAGTAGTTAAATAGATGTTATTTTTTTCATCATACTGCTATAAAAGTATTTTAGATGAGGTATAAAATATGGTTTTTAAATGATATTATGATTTGCAAACACTAAAAAATAATTGCAGTGCAGTTGAGAGAGAGAAAACATCTAATCTTTATTGTGTAAGACAATGTGATAAAATATTTTACAGCCAAAAGCTCATTTTGCATCTGGAAAATTGTGTAAACTGATGGGGAAAATCTCATTAAAACTAAAGGTTATTTTTTTTAATATTCTCAGAACAAAGCAACACATTCCAACTGCATTTTTCTTTTTTCACATTTATTCAATCAGACAGTTGTACAAGTGTCTCACATTCGATATAAATAAAGGCATAAAATGACAAGACCATGTAGATGGGCAAAGATGAATTATGCCAGGATGCAAAAGATGCATGTTAAGAGTAATCGTGGGTGTTCTGTGGGCTCGTTAGCTGTATTCAGTTGCAGGGATACATTATTAAGTATTAGGTGTTACATTACTTAAAACTTCACCAGCTGAACACTGCCTTCCCTTCCTGAGTCTGCACACACAGCCCATTTTTACAGGGCTGGGCAAAGAGCAGCACGGGAAAAAAATCCTTTCTTTTTTCCTTTCTTTTTCAAATGTGCTTACAATTACCTCTCTGTATTTTTATTGTCTTTTTACAAACCACAAACTCACACTGGAGGCAAAGCTTAACTGCTGAGGCTTTCCTCATGTAAATATTAGGAAATTACATTTGTACAAACTGCGGGGCTTTGTCAATGGGGGCTGGAGAGCCTCCAACACAAATTAATCAGGATAAAGTTGCTCTATGTTGAACATGACCATAGTTTATTTTCTTAAAGTATTAATTTGTCAACAGCTTTCCTGCCTTGGCGTGGCTCATTTGGAGGGCAGAGAGGAAGACACAGATGTGGCTGGCGCAAGCTGCGTTTTCACCTCGTGGTTTTAGTATCTGATTGCAGTTCATCAAAACAAAAGCGTGCTTAATTTTTCAATATGAATGTTCATGTAAACGCGAAATATCACAAGACAGAAATGTGAACATACACGTAGGTGCTTCAGAAAGGCTTGTTTTTAGGGAAAGAAAAGAAACGAATTTAGTCTGATGTTGAATAATTGATGTTATTTTGTGTTTTTAAGGATTAAAAAAAATGCTTTCAAAGCCTGCACCTCTAATTGTCTGCTCCTTCTAGAAGCCACTCTGTGGGGGCCGCTGCAGAGAGGGACACTCACCGCCTCGTGCCTTCTTGGTCCCATAACTGTCGTGGTATTTTTAATTACAATCTTGATTTTCTTAAAATATTGTGTTTCTAGTTATGCTTCTGGAATGGAGAAATGTGTATAACTACCTCTATTTTTCAGATTTGCCAAAACAAATTAAGGAAAATGTTCAGCTCTCCCTTTGCCAAATGTTTAATGCTTTTCTCTGAAAGCAAATCTTATTTGTAATGTATATTAAACCCGAAGTAAATAATGCAGCCTGTCAGAGGCAAATGCTATTGTGCAAGGAGGAACAGCTACCAATTTTGCTTTTGATAAAAATAGATCACAGGAAGGATTTCGTCATTCCAAGAGCACCCTCATCTGCGTGGCGATCAAGTCTGCGCATGAGTCTAACACGCCTATCAGAAGGTAACCCCAAGCCCAGTGAACTCATTCATGTCTTATTGAACCACCTACTTATCAGCCATTTCTTGAAAAAATCTCAAGCATTATGTTGACCAGGTCTCAAAGCTAATGCAAATGATCTCTCTAAAATCCCACTTTAATTTTTCCCACCTAGGATTAAGGTATTACAATAATGAACTGATTTCACGGTGGTCCTCTTCTGTCTTCTCCCTTCCGCCTCCTAAACCCTCTGCTCTAGCACAAGGGCAGAGGCAACAACCCTGCCTTGAAGCTGGCCTGGCTGGGGCGAGGGGCAGAGGTTTCTTCTCCTTAACTCCTCCTGAAAAGACCTGCCAGACCCGGTCAAATCGCTCCTTTTCCCCACTTCATTAGGCCTATTTTGAGTGAAGATGGACGTTAAGACGGTTAATCAGAGACAATTCCGTACATCCAGATTAACTGGCCTCCACCACTTCTTAGGTCTTCCTGGGTCGTTTATATTAACATACATCTTCAAATATTATCGACGCTCCCCATGTTTTATTAGTTTGCATTTACATCGTTCACCATTTTATTATTCAAGATTTCCGCTGTTGCCAGGTATTAATCAATGTATTATGCGGCTCACTTGGGCAAGCTGTGCAGAGGAGCGTGCCCCTAGGGTTACCACAGTCAAGAGTGAGAAAAGTGTTTTAGACATGTACACAACATGTGGTTTACTATTATCATTAAATGAGGTGAACTGGGACTCTATACATATGGATTTTGAATTGCATAAATTTTGATTGATATCATTTGAAGACTGAGGCTCTGAAAGGCTAGATTTTGTGAAAGACGATACACAGACCAGCTATTACCACATACAATCATACCAGGAAAAGTATCTGAAATGAGCAAGGCAGCTGGCTTTTAAATAGCTAAAACATAACATCAATACTTATTTTGAATAATGGAAAAAAGAGGTAAAAGATGTTGACCCCTGCCTGACAGGAACATGCTCAAAAGTAGAACTGGCCCCCAGGGACGGCCTCAGCTCCACAGTAGCGCCAAGCCCTGCTCTTTTTCCGCCTCTCTCGGTCCCCCCTACCTCCAGTCTCCCCACTTTTATCTGTCTCAAAAAAAAAGTAAATATTTTTGTGAGCATTAAGCCACTACGGACAAGCGGCTAGAAAAAGAATTTTCACAAATTCAGGAAACACTTGAGAGGTAAAACCAACATCCTGAGACAGAAGACAGGCCAGCTTTTGACACCAGGTTGGACCTATGAGGCCTAAAACCTTCAGCCAGGAAGTGCTTGCCCCTGGTCAGTGCTCCAGAGGACCCGCCAAGGCAGGAGAGCGCAGAACTTTCCACGCCACCGCAACCAACAGGCCTCTTCATGGGAAATTGGCTGAAAATGTGCTGACCGGCATAAAACTTTTATTAGAATCCAAGAGCAGGAGGCTGAACTTCCAGGGAATGACGGGTCTTGGAGGGCTGGGGAGGGCGCAGCCTGGACCCAGACCGGGGGGCTCGGTGCCCAGCCAACCCCCCATCTGAGGAGCCTGCGCCCTGTCCTATCTTTGGGGGTCGGCTTCCTGGGCCCCCAGCTCATGATGCCCGTCAGGAGCAGGCCCCGGGGCTCCCCAAGGCTGCACCCCGCGGCCCCAGCGGCCTCCCCCCGCCCTCCCCACCGCTCCGTGCAGTGAGCCCTGGTGGGATGGGGGTTGCTGCCCCCCTGAACCCCCCAAATCCGGTGGGTCTGGGGGTGGAGGCGCGGAAACCCTCACTCCTGCCGAGCTCTCGAGCGGGACAGACTTTCTGAAAGGGGAAAGGGACATAAATCAGGAAATTAAAAAAAAAATAGTTTCTGCACATTTTCAAAACCCACGTTGCGCTCTCTAAGGTCCTTTTCATTTTAACCAAATCAGGGGGAACTTGTCCTCACAGCGGCGAGGCAGATGGAACAATAAATCACAGGCGCCGTTGACTGCCTGCAGTGCGCTCTCCACAGCTGTCACTTTTTTGTCTCTCTGGTTTTAGCTGACATGGTTTGAGGTCCACTGTGAACCAATCTGGACTTTTTTTTACAGTCATATCCATCAAAACGACCAGTGGCCATCAGCCCGCTGCGGCCATCGATCGGGTGGCCCCCGCCCCCGCGCAGGCCGGCGTGACCCCGCTCCTAGGTGAGGCTCGGGAGAAGGACCTCGTTTTAGCGGATTTTTTCCTTTTTTTTTTTCCCTTTTGCCTCCAGCTACAGCTGTGATTTTCTGAGCAGTCTTGGCTAACGTTATTAAAGTTGCATCAGGATAGATACAGAGCAAAGCAGATAACAGGCTGCTCCGCGCGCGGGAGCCGGGAAGACCGGCGGCCTCGGGTTCCCGTGGTTGTTTTTTAAGTGTGCGGACGCGCGGGCGAAACTCGGAGTTTCCAACTCGTTGCTTATTTTGCAAAGTAAACAAGCAAATGTTATGTGCATAACCTTAGCTGTCTCGCTAAAGGTCAGCGCGCCCCTGCTCATTTCCCGGGCTGCCTTTTGGGGGCACTCTGATGCCGGGGATTTCCTCGGGTCTCGGGGAAACAAGACGTGCTCGCCTAACAAAGACTCAATCTACAAAGGCTGCAAAACAAAAACATTGATTACATCTGAATTGGAGTGCGGAAGTTTGCTTCGGGGGCATAAAACATCAGCCCCTTAAGCGCGAAATAGCGAGAGGGCTGCGCTGGGGCCAGAGGGCCCAGGAGCGTTTCGCAGACATTTCTCGGAGAGGAAGATTCCCCGTGGCCGGCTCCTACAATCGCCACCCAAAACAGGATAGCAGCGAAAATTGAGGAAATAGGAGGCTAGGTGAAAATCTTCCTTCAAAGTTTCCCCTAGAATGACATTTTCTTCCATAGTGGCATGCCACTTCAACATCTTTGAAAGTACTTAGGCACAGATAATTTCATGTATGTACACAAGTTTGAACTCAAGAAAGAACCAGGCAAGAAAAAAAAAAAAAAAAACATTTATATGTGGGAATAGGGAGCTCATAGATACACAATTAAAAAAAAATTGGCTGCTTAAAAATCCCCAGTTAGGTCAGGTTAAATTTATTATATTCTTTTATAGCTGAACTGTATGGTTTTGACTTGAGGTGACAGCTGAAATGCACCAGAAACCTTTGGAATTTCAGTACTATATATTACTATGAGGAAGAAAATAAAGTTCTACCATTAGAAGGGATTGCCTTAAATGTTCAACGGAAAAAAATGTTAATTTTTCCCTGCAATCTTTTTCTTAAGTATGGAGTTACATGGGCAGAACAGCCAGTTAAGTGTAATATCAACATAGCTGGGAAGCATCTGTCCTTGCTCTGCGTTAGAAATTGTCAGATGCTATAATGCAAGAGGGGAAGATTGCTCATAGTTTTAAGTGAAAACACCTACTTTGGGTAATGTGCAGTGTTGTCCTTCTGAAGAATTTCTCCAACACCAAGCGTTGGAGCCAGGTGTATTTTTTGCCCTGAGCATTATGGATCACTGATAATGTTCACCATATCATGAACCTTTTTATGCAAGGCTGCCAAGGGCTGTCCAAGTTCAATTCCAAGTGAAATGGAAAGGGGAGGATATTTTTTCCCCCAGAAAAATTTCTCTATTTTTTGAGAGGGGTCTATTCATACAGCTCCTTTTGAGTTTTCCTATTCAAATCACCTCTGACTTTCAAAAAAGAGATTAAGTATGGAATCCATTCTGGAAACCGTATCTGTGTCCAGTGGCAAATGCCCTGTGCCATGTCAGGTGTCTGCAGTGGATTTTGTAATCCTCGGCACCTTCCTGGCGATCATAATAAAAAGCGCCCCTTCAAGTGCTGTGTAGGCCATCAGCAAATGCCCAGAATTACCTCTGACTTGGCCGGGGGCTGAGCTGTGCTCTCTGCTGCCTTATCACTGTTGTAATGACATTGAAATATGCAGTGTCGCTCCGCAGTCACTCTGCAGGTCAGAGGTACAATTCTCTGTACCGTTTCTGGAGTGTTGCCTTGTAAGGGTGCACCCAGCGTGTGGGCTGACTGGCTGTGTGCCTGCAGGTGAAGCAGCTTTAGGTGGGCAGCAGTGGAGAAGAGGCAACACAAAACAAAAAGAGCAACCAACGAACTAGAAACTTAATGCAAGTCCTGATACAGCGAGGCCGTGTTTCTGTGTGCTCACTAATTTCCGTTTGAAATCTGGCAGAGGTGTTTAGTTATCAGAATCCAGAGGCAGAGTCCTGAAGGGCAGGTGTCCAGAGTTGCAACTGTATGCATATACATGCAAGAAATTAATTTCCGATCCCTAGGAAAGCCATGATAACAGGTTCTGTATTTTTTTTACTCTCAGAGTGCATTTGGCACAAATAATTCAAGAAAAGGAGGGAATGTCTCAAATTCTGCCCTAACCACAGAGCCAGTCTTCCAGCTGCATTCCCAGCAGACGTGGGCGTACTTGATGGCAGTTAAGGAATCTGCTCTTCGGTTTACATGACATATTTTCCAAATCAACCAAACTGCTAAAAAGGAAGCAAAACACCTTTGTGAGCTAGTGTCATTTGTTTTCTGGTGTTGGCCCCATCCGTCCATCTGCACGCTCGGAGCTCAGTGACTGGCATCGTCAGCTCAGGATGAGATTGTATTTTGCACCGTGACCTGAAAACACTCCCTGATGGTTGTGGAATTGTTTTATTTCTATTTTTCACTTGACTCCAACCCCTAGTGCAAAAGTACCAGGGCAACCAGAGGGTCACTGGGGCTTGATTTTTCTTGCATTTGTCATCCTGAGGATAGGATTCCTACTTCCTCCTTTAAACACATGTCTGAGAGCCACAGCAGGGCTGGATGGATCTCCTCGCAGGGGTTCTACTGATCGCCACCGCTTTTAGGTATTCAGTGGAACTTTGCAGATCCCTTCTTTAGCCTGCTTATATTTTGCTTTTATTTTATGTGCCAAATTTACAACAGAAAAAAAAGACATTATTTAGCTGTCTGCACTTCTGTCAGGACATAAGACTTAAAGGAGGACAGAGTTTTCCTATTTTAGGTCTTCAAAGGAGCAAAAAGGAAAAAAAAATAACATGGATACTATATTTCTTCAAGCTTTCTTCTGATGTCAGTTAAATCACTCACTATTTATTAAGTATAAATCCTGCAGTGTGCTTCCAAGAAGAGTACCCAGAAATGGAACAAAAAAAAAAAAAAAAAAGAGGAATTTACAAATAAGTCTTATCTAGAATGAGAGCTTAAGACTGACCGCAGTGCGGCGGCTGGATACTCGGATGTGTAACCCACGAACCTGAGCAATATGTCCCGTTTCAAGGACCACAGCCAATGCTAGGGGTGGCTGGTGGTGGCCTTTTTAAAGCTATTCACACTACATCCTTTTTTCTTTTAAAACAGCACGGCCAGCTGTGGCCAGTAATTGCATGTCTTTGTTCTAGGGACTTTCTAAAGAGCACATCAACAGGGTAAACATGTATTTACAGAGTGTTTTTCATCCAGTCAAAACAAGTGCGCCGCACTGTCAGACGAGCCCTCTTGGTTGGCAAACCGTGCTCCTTGTCCAGGAAGTGGAATGTCTGTGATTGCGAAAAGGACCCACCCGAGTGTGGAGTATAGAACCAGCCTTTCTCTAGGCAATATTTGAATACCTTAAGTAGAGAGTTGCTGTGAGCAAAATAAAAACATGTCATGTGCCCAGGTGACATTTTGTAGCAAACAAGGAAATCACAATCCAGCAAGTGTTGTATTTTATGCCAACAACAACCTGACAGTTTTCTCTGTAAAGAAAACATGACACTTTTCCAAATATCAGAGGAGGCGTCCACTGCTCAAGGGATTCCTGTCCTGTCACTGAACTGGAAGGTCGCAGGCTGGCTTCATGATTTCCGTGGTTTCACAGTGTGGAGGCGGAGGGTTTGCACACTAAATGCTGCAGGCTAAGGGAAATCTTCCCCTTCATCTTGGAAAACAGTGACAGGAGGACAAAGGTCCTATGTTGACAGCAGTAACCTCTAGGTTTAAAGACTCTGCCCTAAGCAAGGGGAAGTAAAATCGCCCGTGTGAATGCCTTGCCAGTGCTGTTCTGTGTGTGTGGGGGGGTTGTTAGGGTGCACAGCATCCTCTGCCCCTTTCCCCCGGGGGTTCTCCTGTAGATCTTGGCAGAAGGGATTCTTATTACGGATTAAAAAAAATTATGGATAAAAACAGCTTCGGACCCCATGTCTCTCCACCTCTACCCTGTGTGCTGAGATGATCAAATGCACGCTCGCTATGCCGTGTCCTCCAGACGGAGGCTAGCCCAAACGGGCCACACACCGGTGTTCAAGGGAACTTGCTTTTGGAAACTTCTGTAGAGCTGCTCTGAGCTGTCTTAAAGTGCTTATGGTCATTCTGTCATTTCCCAAAAGTGCACAGCAGGAGAGAAGCTCCGTAGGCACCTATGAGCGGTGCACGCCTCCGGACTGGGGCAGGTGTGCCTGGCGTGGCGTGAGCCCTCGAGTGTCCTGGAAGGATCCGGAGAACAAGGGAGGCAGCGCTGGTAAGAATCCAAGAGGGCAATGAAGGCACAGTTTGCTTTGCTTTCACAGTGAGGAGACTCGACTTTGAACCCTGATAAATGTTGATACCCTGTTTTTATCTGGTCTCAGCTGTGCTGCTGGAAAAAAAAATTCTTTCAACCAATTTCTTTTGAGTGGGGTTCCATTTTAATTAGTAGAAAGGCAAAAATGTCCCTTGCCATGTCAACACATAATTTTCTTTGAGCTAGAGTAAAACAGACTGCTGCCTACAACTAGAAAGAAAAATAAAATATATTTAAAAAAAAAAACAAACCATGCTTGAAAGCAGAGAGCAGAGTTGAAGACCATTTGCTCTCCACACTCCCTGGACACACCCCTCCTGGCCCCCCAGTCCTCCACAGCCCTCCCCGCACCTTAGACTGTAGGCGATATACTTCCTGTTGCCCCTTTTATAAGCAATAAGAATTTAATAACTGAGGGCAACTCTATAGCAATATTTATATGGGTCAAGTGGCTTAAAAGTATGCAATAAATGTAAAGTTATGAACCACATTGCCCCTTTTTAAATAATGCAATGAGCACGGAGATATTATGTTTCATATTCTGGAAAAAGGTGTTTCGGGCTAAGCTCTTGGCGTACAGCAGACATGAAAAGTTATACTGAGCCCATAACAGAGTCACTGCCTGCTTCATATGGTGTGTTATGTAGCAGAGCTCCTCATCCTCATCTCAGCCCACAGCCAGAGGGTCCCAGGGGGTGTCAACAAAACCTCAGCTTCTCATTAGCAATCAGCAGATTCTCCTGGTGTCTGCGAGTTTCCAATCAAGGCGAGAGCCTCCGCTCCTCGTGTGAAGCTCGGTAGGATAATAGAAATAATGTTGCCTAATCAGTGGCGAGCACTTGAGATCCCACCTTCATAACAGGCTGGAGAGAATTTGATGGAGTTGCCGTTCAGCATTTTCACAAGTTCCAGGAGCCCGGGAACACAGGGGCACAAGGATGGCAGGAGGCAAGAACTGAGGACACACGGCCCACAGGGGACCCCATGCCCCACTCGATTTGAAACCCTCTCGGGCCGCAGTGGGAGGGGTTCCTTCCTCATCCCGACGTTTGTGGGAAGTTCCATTTCCTGGGCAAGTCTGAACTACACGAGGCGCTGCGGGTGGCATTCTGGGGCAGGTGTTATGCGGGTGGCATAATGCCGGTGGCATTCTGACGCCGTCTGCAGTGGTTCTGGCAACTTCACGTGGGGGCTGTTAGCTCTGCACAGGATTGGAACTGTGTCTGAGGCGGCCTGGATGGCACTGCCCAAGCCACCTGATGGGCTTGACAGAATTCAGAGAAGCAGGTGCAGGCCGCCGCTTCTCAGTGCGGGCAGCCCGGGGCCACCTGGCCACTCAGCACCTCAAAGGGCTTAGGCCCAGGCTCATGCCGCCTTCTACCCCCCGCTCAGTTCCTGTCCTTGGGGACAATGTATCAGCCTGAGGGCTTCAGGGTCCCTCTCCCCATCCAGTCACCCACCTGGGTGGAGCTGGCTGACGTGCACCACCACACCTAAGCACCAGGCCACCCAGTGTAGACTCTGTGCGTCCGGCTCTGAGATGCACCCACTTACAGGAAGTGCATTTGCAGCTTGATGTCCCAGCTCCCCCTCTGTAGCCCCGGTGGTCACCTGGGGCACACCTGCGCTAGGCCAAGGCTTGTCCCCCAGCTCTGCCCAGTGCACCTAGGGCTCAGCAGCCACCGCCAGCCGGAGAAGTGCACTGTCTGCCACAGAGAAACTTTTTTGTGGTTAAAGAGGGAAAAAAATAATCACAGCCAGGCTCCCCAGGACAAGCCTCCCCCGGGCAGGCTCCGGTGTGGTCGGATTGGCCCACAACAGAACTGGAGGCAGGACCTCCGCAACAGGCTACACTCAGAGGTGGCCTCTCCCAGGCCCTCTCCAGACCTCACTGCAGACACCAGGCCAGGAGGGCAGGCAGAGGAGAGGCTTGGGGGGCCAGCCGAGCTCTCCCTCTCACTTCTCTGCAGGGACCAGCAGGCGGCCAGGGCAGGGACAGCACAGGGCCCGTGTGGCTCCACGTCAGCCTTGCTGAGCTGGCTGCAGGTCACAGCCCACAGTCTCTGGTGGAGGTTTTGAGAATGGGCATGGTTTCCGGGCCTGTGTCTGCTGCGTTGGTCATCTTCTCTGTGGTCAGCATAAGGACCACTGAGGCACGGCTTGGACACTTGGTAGATTCTTCATGAAAACAGCATAATTCGGCTGGGCGCGGTGGCTCAAGCCTGTAATCCCAGCACTTTGGGAGGCCGAGGCGGGTGGATCACGAGGTCAAGAGATCGAGACCATCCTGGTCAACATGGTGAAACCCCGTCTCTACTAAAAATACAAAACATTAGCTGGGCATGGTGGCGCGTGCCTGTAGTCCCAGCTACTCAGGAGGCTGAGGCAGGAGAATTGCCTGAACCCAGGAGGCGGAGGTTGCGGTGAGCCGAGATCGCGCCATTGCACTCCAGCCTGGGTAACAAGAGTGAAACTCTGTCTCAAAAAAAAAAAAAAAAAAAAAAAAAGAAAACAGCATAATTCCTTTTCTGGCTCCCCTTTCATATTCAGCCTGGCCTCTGTTCTAGGGGAGAGAGCAGATCTGAGACACAGTCAGCCTGGGATAACTTGGAAGGTGTCCATGGTGACGCGAAGTCCCGTGTTCAATGTCTGTGTTACCATACGTGCCCTTTTATTATCTCTTGTTCCCCTTTTTCCTGGGGCCAGCTCTTCTCTCAGGCCGGTAGACTGCCTGTGTTCCTGTGCAGAGCATGCAGACTTTCTGACTGCTAACTTCTTCATGGAAGGAAAGAAGGAAGAAAGGGAGGAAGGGAGGCCGGAGTAGCGGAGGGAGGGAAGGAGAGAGGGAGGGAATACCACATAAGCTAAATTGCATTAGGTGTTTCAACAACGTAACTCCTTATGGAAGTTTAATTTTTGCAGATCGTCTGGAATTTCTGTTTTTTGGAAATGACACTCTGTTCCAAATTATTATTTTCTTAGCAAGAGTTTGCAATACAGAGTAGAAATCAAGTGTTTAATTAAAAAAAAAAGAAAGTTCTGCATTTTCTTTTAGTAGGCAAAGCAGGAAATACCTTATTTGAACTCAACATATTTCTTTAGGCAGACACATCCTATGAGCTGCACGAAGATTTGAAAAATCAGTGCTGGGGGCTGGGACTAGAAGATTCTCTATCCCTGGTGCGTCCCCTCCCTTCCTATTATCTCCCTTGCTAATTAAGATCACTGAGCTTCTGACGGCATCCGCAATGGTGTGAAGACTGCACCTCTAGAAATGCCTGTCCTTCAGAGAGAAAGGCCAGCCCAAGGCCAGCTCGTGCCCTGCCATCTTGACCACGTTGTAAAGCCTTTTAAACCCCGTCTCTCCTCCTGACTTCCCTCCCTGCACACTCTTCTATTAGACATGCGACAAATGCCTTCCCCACTTACCTGTGAGCTCGTTCAGGGCAGGGACCAAGGCACTCAGCAAACGTGTGTTAAGTGAATGATGCGTACATCAGCAGAAGCTCCTAGATGTTCAGGGCATCAGGAAGGGTCCTTTCAGCCTTGCTTTCTTCTGATGGTACCCTGAGAGGGTACCATGCAGTGATTTGACTGTGGTGCTGAGGAATCACGTTTAATTCTGAAGGACGTCTTGGTGGAGGAGGGCTGGAAATGGCAGAGACGTTTCCACTCTGCAAATGCAGCTGAGATGATGGAGGCTGCTCCAGGAGGGAGGATCTGTGTCCACGCTGACCTGGACCAAAAGCGTGCAGAGAGCTGCAGTTGCACTTGGCCTGGGTCCCATCCCAGCTCTCCTGCCCATTGCCACTGGAACCTAGGCCAGTCATGTTCTTCCCTAGAACCTCAGTTTCCTCACGGGTGAGATGTGGACAATAGTAACTCCTACCATAGGAGTTATTAAAAAGATGAGTCCAGCTGAGGAGTGAACAGACTGAGTGCACACCCTGTGCATTGGCAGTGTGCTATAAATATAATTCTCAGTTTATTCATTTAGCACCAGGGTCGGCAAACTTTTTCTGAAAAGGACCAGAAGGTAAATATCTTCAGCTTTGCGGGCCATATGGTCTCTGTTTCAACTACTCAACTATGCCATTGTTCTGTGAAAGCAGCCATAAATAACATGTAAATGACTGGGCGTGGCTGTGTGCCAATAAAACTTTATTTACAGAGACAGTTAGAGGGCCAGATTTGGCCTGCACGCTGTCATTTGCTAACTCCTGATTTAGTATGTTTTTCCTTCTGCTACCACCCCACCTCCTAGATACCAATTTGGAATCTGTCTTGCCAGGGGTCCTGGGCTGGTCTTGGTCAGCATCAATCCTACTGCCTGGGGTATTTTAATTGTCCGCAGAGATCAAGTTTCCATTAATCTGAAGACACTTCCATATTGTATCTAACTCAATTCAGTTTGATATGCACCATTTTGAAAGGAGAAGTTTTGTCACTATTCAGGATACTGTGAGTGATACAGTAACGTGGCTTCCATTCACAGAGCTCGGCCCGGCTCTTCGCCTGTGATTTCAGCCTTTTGAACCGTTGCTTGTCGTGAGCACAATGAAGGAAAAAGCCATGAAAGGAGAAGGGGTTAAATAGCTGGCAACTTTCAGGCCATTCTAGGAATATGATCTGTGTAACAGAGCTTTCGGATATTTTGTTTTTAATAACACTCTTAATAGAGTAATCTGTGTTCCTTCAAAAATTGAACTGATAGGCACTAAGTGAACCTTGCTTCTTCGATAAGGGTTGTTGTATAGATCTTTTCTGATGAGTTTTTCAGTGAGCTAATTTGTGGTTGCTTTGTTTATTTATTTATTTATTTTAGACAGGCTGACGTACTGTCACCCGGGCTAAAGTACAATGGCGCAGTCTCAACTCACTGCAACCTCTGCCTCCAGAGTTCAAGCGATTCTTCTGCCTCAGCCACCTGAGTAGTTGAGATTACAGATGCCCACTGCCACGCCCGGTGTACTTTTTGTATTTTTAGTAGAGACAGGGTTTCACTATGTTGGCCAAGCTGGTCTCGAACTTCTGACCTCATGATTTGCCCACCTTGGCCGGCACCCCAAAAGTGCTGGGATTATAGGCATGAGCCACTGCGCCTGGCTGGTTGCTTTATTTTTAAGGAAACACAACAACATGTCCCAGTGAATGGAAGTGAGATGGTGAATACCTGTGTTAAGGTCAACAGCAAGTCATTGAGGCACTGAGTGTAAAATGGGATCAAATGCTGCCTCATCCTCAGGAAAGGACCATGCAAGACAGGGCTGCTATGTGGGGAGCTTTAGGGTCCTCAGAGGGACCCCAGAGGGAGCAATCTGATTGGAAGAGGAGTGGACTCTCCTGATGGAGATCTGCATGGGAGACAAGCACGGCTTTCTTCGGTCCTACCTGTTTTCTGGAGTGGCTGTGGTGAGGGAGGGGCTGATGGAGACAATGGGAATGCCTAGGTGCGCTAGTCCTGCCCCTGCATGCAGTGCCGTGTACTTTCAGCATCCCTACACAGAGAAAGAACCTGGATAAGGGGAGGCAGTTTCCCCAATGTGATTCTTCCCAGAAGAGGTGATGAACATGGGATTGAAGGAATGGCTTCTGCAGAGCCACGGAAAGTTGGTGCATTATGGTGTGTGTGGAAACTCACAAGTATGGAAGCACAAGGTACAGGGGTGGTGCGCGGGGAGAAAGTGAGAAAAACGCGCCAGCAATGGAAATGAGCTTTCTACTGGAGTGCTGGCTGTCCAGGCTGACAATGGTGGATGGCAGGGCAAGGGGACCTGGCCACAGCTGAGCGGCTGGACTGAGCCAGTGCCCTGGGAGGAAGGGAGCTAGAGGGCAGCCTGGAAAACCAGCATGCTCCCATGATGGTGCCTGACCCCTGCGAGTGTCTTTCTGATCTTTCTGGGGCTACCCTCATTCACGCATTCGATAATCATTTATTAAGTCAATTGTTATGAGCTGGGCATGTTCTCCTTCCGGAAGATACAGAATTAGAATATGGGCCCTGGCCTCAAAGGATTCACAGCCTAGTGGGAAAGAAAGATGCTTGGTGACTTATTCAGTCAACAATTTTTTATGGGGCATCTATTATGGGCCAGGGGCTTGGGAGGTACTGGGAATCCAGCCGTGAATCACAAGCATGATTCCTGCCCTCCCAGCTCTTGTTTGCTAGTGGGAGGGCCCACCCCCCGCAGGGATCCGTGCACTCCGAGTTCTCTCTGACACCTGCGGTCTCTGGGTTCCATTCTTTGATTAAAGATGGCTCAGGCCTCCATCCCTCATAGAGCCAGGAGGCCCCACCCTCTGGGCTGGGTCCTACGGTCTGGTGTCCCTGTGTTCTGGCAGCGTGTGGGGCCTCCACTCCTGCCCATCATGCCGTGCTCGGGGGCTGGCCTTGATCACTGCTGTGCTCACAGCCCGTTGCTCTGGGCTCCAGAGAGTCCTTCACATTCCCAAAGTGCCCCTCACAGGAGGCCCTTGTGTATGTTGACTTTATCATTATTATTTTTAATTGACACATAATAATTGCACATATTTAGGGGCACAGTGTGATTTTTCAATACATGTATATAATGGGTAATAATCCAATAGGGTAATGAGTATATCCATCACCCAAACATTTATCACTTATTTGTGTTGGGAACATTCAGAAGTCCTCTCTTGTGGCTATCTGAAAACATACAATGCCATGTGAACTGAGGTCACCCTGCAGTGCCGTGGAGCAGCAGAACCTGTTTCTCCTATCTCACTGTCATTTAGCCACCTCCCCCTCTTCCTTTCTTCTCTTATCTGTCCTAGTATGTTAAGACTTTTGTTGAAGGTTTCATGGTGGAGGGGTGTCTTGGGAAAGGCAGTGCAGGCCCCCTCTCCTAAACCCCCAATGACACTTCTTTCTGGTGTGGCCCAGACCTGTCCCCACACAGCCAGTCTCCCTAAGGCCCTGGGACTCTGGTGGAATTCACTTGGTTTCTCTCATTCCCTTTGTAGAAGGAGCACAGTCAGAAGGATCAACATTGCCCTTAGCTACCTCGAGTTAAGGGCACCGAAGCCCGGGGCTCTGGTTTGCCCTGAGATTCTGGTCGTTCCCTTCTCCCCGTTGGCCAAGGCTTTTGTATCCTTATGGGGCACCCATAGGCAAGTGAGGATGGAGTGTCTGCTGTGCTTCAGGCAGCACCCTATCTTCCCTCCTTCCTGCAGAAAGGGTGACAATGCATCACTTGGTCAAATATGCAAAGTGTCTTCCCTGTGTGACTCAGGCTGATGGATCTCGTGTGTGAGGGATGGGGGTCTGCACTCCCTTTTTGCTGGCATGAGTATCCTGGTTCATTGGGGATGTCTTTGGGGCTGAGGATGGCTTTGTGGCCGCCCCGGTGTCAAGGGTTTACCATCTTCCCAGGATAAACTCCATCTTTGCGCTTGCGCTGCCTGGCAGAGTCCCAGGTGGGCAGGTGACATATGGCTGTATCAATCTGATATGGTTTGACCGTGTCCCCACCCAAATCTCATCTTGAATTCCCATGTGTTGTGGAGTGATCTGGGGAGAGGTGACTGGATCACGGGGGCAGGTCTTTCCCATGCTGTTCTTGTGATACTGAACAACGCTCACGAGATCTGACAGTTTTGTAAGGGGTAGTTTCCCTCCACAGGCTCTCTTCTCTTGTCTGCCACCATGTGAGACATGCCTTTGCCTCCTGCCATGATTGTGAGGCCTCCCCAGACATGTGGAACTGTGAGCCCATTAAACCTCTTTCTTTTGTAAATTGCCCAGTCTCAGGTATGTCTTTATCAGCAGCGTGAAAACAGACTAACACATCATCTATTCAGCCAGCATTCACTGGACATCCACTTGTACTGGAAAATGGGCATTCAGTGTGGCATCTGATGAATGAGGTGCTTGCCTTGGGAAGCTGACCACAGGAAGCCTGTGTTTGCCGAAGGCATTGTAACTGAAAGGCCCCGTAACTGAAAGGCCCTGGTACAGCGACTTAGTTACTGCTGTTGATGGGCCAGTAGTTGCTTGGTGTGTGTGACTGTCTGAGGCTCACATCTAGGCCTGACTTCATGCAGCTGATGCTGGTGTTAGCTCCCATTTCCAGAAGTGGAAACTGAGGCAGAACAAGGTCAAATCCCTGGCCCCAAATCACACATGGCTGACCCCAGGTGCTTACTTCAGAACTTACCCTCGTAACTGCTGCACTGAACGCTTTGCTGGAGCATAATGGGAATGTTACTGATTTTACTCACAGGACCACCTTTGTTCATGGGAAGACATAGCTTCTCTCAAAATCTTCTTTCCAGTACGTTGAGCATAGTGTGTTTTGGAGCTGTACCCAGACTTCCACACTCAGGAGTGTGAGGGCCAGCCCTGGAAAGCCACCCAGACCTCTGACTTTCTACCCAGGCCAGAAATCATGCAGAATTGGTGGATTTGAGGCTCTCCATTCAGAACTGGCCATGGTGATATTACCTGGGAAAGATTCAGGTGGTGTGAGCAGAGCCAGCAGCTGCAGCACGGCACCCATTGTGTTCACTCCTCACCTCCTTTACTGTACAGCCCACCTGAAACAACCACCTACAGGCTTCCCTGTGGACAGAGCAGCAGTCAACATGTCTGTGGTCACACTGGTGGAGCTCAGCAGGGCTCTGGAGCACGAGGGCTACATTCGTTTTCTTGTAGGTCTCAGCCTTTTGTTAAGAGCACTAGAGCAGGTTTTGGCCAGGGGACTAAACTTCCTCTGGACTTCCTCTTCTAGACACACGGACTTTGAAACGGCTCTCACCCTAACCAGGGAAAATATTTTTAAATTGAAATGATCCCCGTGACGCTCCTGGTTACTGTTTCCTTGTTCCTTGCCTACAAATCTATTATTATTCGATTTTTTTTTCTGTAGCATAATCATGGTCAATAAAAGTGGTTTGTTTTCTAAAAAAACAACAAAAAACAAAAGTGTGTTGGCTTGAGGTTGTGCTTGAGACTGGCACTGTGTTGGTTCTTCTCAAGGTGGTGGGAGCGGGGGCGTGAAGCTTGCATCAGACCTGGTTTCGTTTATTCTCTGCCATTAACCAGCCAAGCAAACTTGGACATGGTGAATCACCAAACGATAAATTTATCATGTTTCCTCTCTCTGGCCTTGATCATGTCTCCCAAACCAGAGAAAATTCTCACTTCGGCTGGGCACGGTGGGTCATACCTGTAATCCCAGCACTTTGGGAGACCGAGGCATGTGGATCATAAGGTCAGGAGATTGAGACCATCCTGGCTAACATGGTGAAACTCAATCTCTACTTAAAAATACAAAAATTAGCTGGGCATGGTGGTGGGCACCTGTAGTCCCAGCTACTCAGGAAGCAGAGGCCGGAGAACCCCTTGAACCTCGGAGGCAGAGGTTGCAGTGAGCTGAGATCATGCCACTGCACTCCAGCCTGGTGACAGAGAGTGAGACTCCATCAAAAACAAATAAAAAAACAAACAAACAAAAAATTCTCACTGTGTGAGGGCCAGGCACTGGACTGGAAGATCCTTGGAAAACTTTCTCTGGCATGTGATTCTACAGAAAGATGGATACCAGACCCTCCCTTAATTACATCTAGTGAATTCTTTTAACTTTCTCCTTTTGATGCAGGGCAGGTGAACTCTAGAACAGGGGCTTAGCCTGAGAGGGTTCCTGGCTTCACCCAGGAAGAGATTCAAGGGCAAACCAGAGGTGTTAGACAGCAATCTTTTATTAAATTGGAGCTGCTCCTTGCAGAGCAGAACTAACTTACAGGTGGTGTGCCCAGAACCACACTTCTGTGCTATTGGCAACTATCTACCCAGTTACATCTCCTTTCAGTTACATGCAAGTTAAGGGTGGGTTAATGTAAATTGAGGGGCAGGTTATTTAGAACTTTCTAGGAAAGCTGCAGTAACTTTTGTGTTATTGCTATGGAAAGGGACATTAGCTTCTGCGTTGTTGCCATGGCATCTGTAAACTGTTATGATGCATAAGACATGGGAGTGTCTTATGCTAATGAGCAATGAGGGTAGCCAGGGATCACTTTCCGGGCCACCTGCTGGTGCCTGGAGGATATTTTATTTTATCCTGTTGGGACTGGGAAGTAAGTTTTGAACGTCTCCTACCTCTTTTTCAAAATTATGGTTATCATTGTGACACAAAACAAGCATGGAAGAAAAATGACATGGCCAGTCCCTCGTCCAGAACTCCATTCAGGCCAGAGAAAGCTGAGAGCCGGTCCTGAGGAAGATAATTTGGGGCATTGAGAATATGTGCCTGGGAGAGGTGGGGGCAATTCATGACCAAGTGTTAAGTTGTTCATTTTGACAAAACAGGGACGGTGTCATATGTGTGGCTGGCGCACACACCTGCTCTTGCTATCTAGAAATCCCAGACTGAACCATGTTTCTTTTGGAAGGATTGTACCACCCAGGAGAGAAGACCACTTGGGGGAGTGAGACCCTTAGCTCAGGAGAGCCTTGGCCATGAAAGGCGAGACCTGTTTTCTTAAAGAAGAGACGAGTGAGATGTTCGAGAAGAGAGGGAAATGTCCATTATCAGTGGAAGAGTAGGGGATGCCTTTGCTATTCAGACTGCTAAGAGAAGTTTAGGGAGAACGAAATGTTATACAAGTGATAAAAGATCAAGCTTAGAACCTGTGGACGACTCACATTTGCCAATTTCTCAGCTTCTTGATTGTGTAAGGACAATTTAACAAAATATGTGTGACCCAGAGCTATCAAGGTATCAAAGTTATATTCTTACTACCTAAGATACCGTCTTTAAAAAGGAACTTCTAACAGCTTAAGAACCTGAACCAGCACAGGGGCGTGCAGCGCGTTCCGCACACAGACACAGCCTTTGAGGCTGGAACACCTTCTGAGCTGTGCCGTCATTTAAAATTTTTTTTCATCAAGCCTAAAATGCAATCATTAGTAACACACTGATGTATCCCTGCATTTTCTACTTCACAAGACTCCTTTCCGACACATTTATGACAAAACTTGTTCAACGTGTGCTCAGTACTTGGGTTCAGAAATGTCATTTTTGTCCAAAGGAGCCTACAAAACAGTGAAACAAACTCAATTTACAGAAATGTCTTCAGACTTGGTAAACAGCTACCACCCAGAGCAGGGCTGGTGGAGTAATGGCTGAGCCCAAGACCCAGGAACAAGCCAATTGAGCCATGGGAAGGGGGCTGTCTTCAGTCAGGATGGACTGCCCTGACCCACAGCGAGGCTGCCTGGGGCTTCTTCCCGTCCTCATCCTCAGTGTAGGCTGACCCTCAGCTGGAGAAAATGGTGACATCCTGGAACCACAAGGAAAGGCATCCCGCCAGAGTGACTGCAGGTGATCAGGTGGGACTGCTCGGAGTCCGCTGACACTGAAGTAGCTGCAGTGGAGACAGAAAACGTCCCACAAGTAAATCAAAGTTTTTGAGAATGCGAATTCACTGGTTCTGGCCAGGCGGATGGTGGCAAGCACTTACTGTGGGTACAAAGGGGTGTTTGGATCCACTGTGATCTGCATGTCTCAGTAGCGGCAGGCAGCAGCACCACACCAGAGGTCTCTGAAGCCTGCAGAGTCTCACACGTTCATTCTTCTCAACCCCTGAGACCCGGAGCCCAGAACTTGAAGACCACTGTCCTGCAGGAGGAATCGGCAGAGAGCCTTCTGTCCCGCCCGCCATGCAGTTGCACGGTTGCAGCTCAGCACCGGGTGCCTCCCTCTGCTTCACATACACCTGCTTTACACACAATCGGAGGCTCACAGTGAGGGAACGCCAGAGAAGGCAGCCTCCTCAGTCACCGGGTGGCCTAAGGGAAGGATGGACCTCTTTCAGCCTGACTTCCTTTTGCTTTTGGCTTTGAAGGAAGCATTTTTACTACTTAGTCATGTTTGGGTAAAGTGTTTTGGGTAGAAGGCCGAACGCAGTCTTTGGTGCAAGGATATGGTGATGAAGTTTTCCAGATAAAAATACACAGGCCCCTCGTGATGCAGGTCCCTAAGTGCCGGCTGTCATTCTCCACCTGCCTGCCATCTTAAAACTAACCTTTCTGTCACCTCTGCATGTCTCTTCCCTTGTCCTCTTTCTTAGAACCAGGCTGAGTCAGTGTTTCAAGCAGGGGTGACATGTTAATAGCTTAATAATAGTATAATCTCACCAATAATAATATGCTGTCACCCTGTCTGAAGCACAATGTTTACAGGAGACGTGGTAATGTATGATGACAGTAATTTGAATAAAAATGAATTTACTGCTCTTGTCTCATTTGCAGTAAATTTTCACATCTTTCATGCACAACTGCTGCTCTATGACCTCTCTCATCGTTGTGTTTGCAGCGGTGACGGCGGCTGGCTTTAAAGTGAAAGGAGGGCGAATGAACAGGAGCCTGCAGCTCATACGCCAGCTCCAGAAAGGAGTTCACACTGTAGATTCTGGAAAAATCTTTCTTCGCTTGTTTACCAAGATGAAGCCGCATGGGCTGGGCTGTTTAATTAATACAACCTGGAGGTGCCGATTGGAAGGGAGTGTCGACAGATTGGATTGTGAATGGACAATTCCAGAATGACTGTCATTAAAAGCTTTGGGGATGGTGGTGCTTGAAATGTGGGGGACCTTGGTAATGTGGTAGACTCAGTCAATTTCAGGGAGTGACCTTCTGCCCATCAGATCACTTGGTGCACCCGGGTTCTTACTCCACCCCGGGGATCTCTACTTTCCTGCGGCTGCTACAGCTTCATACACATGCGCCCATCAGGATGCTCCCTCCCTCACCAGGCCCCCTGCAACACAGAGAGTGTCTTCAGAAAGGCAGGCCCCAGCCTGTGGTCACCCTGGGTGTGTGAGCCAGGACACCATTTGCAAAGACTTGCCGCGGGAGGCCCCCAGGCTGCCTGGTACCATTGCATTCTTTGTGGCGAAAAATTAATATGTGAATAATTGGTCTCAAATGAAGCTGTGAGTAAATTATGTTGAGTGTGGAGAGAAGAAAGTTATGACATCCTGCTGACACGCTTGTACTGGATATAATTTGATGGAATGAGGACAACAAATTAGAATTTGCTGAAACTTAAACAGGGACAGGGAAGTGGTTCTAAAAATGTGCCAAACTTCAGACGTGCACAGTGGAAGGGCTGGCAAAGGGCCTGAGATGCTGCCGGTCTTGATGGGCTGGTCTTGGTGGGCTGGGCTGTGGATGCTGAGGGACTGCGTCTGCACTGCTACCTGTAATACAGGACACAGAGGCGCCCAGGGAAGACATTCTATGAGCAGAGTCATACAGCCAGGGACTTACCACAGACGCACCAAGAACATCGGAGTGAAGGGCACAGGGTCAGGAAGTGGATCATGAAGTTAATTTGCCAGTTCTGGGGTAAGGTTTTGTTGTCGTTGTTGTTGTTGTTTTTGAGGCGGAGTCCCCCACTGCTGCCCTGGCTGGAGTGCAGTGGTACCATCTCTGCTTACTACAACTTCACCTCCTGGGTTCAAGCAATTCTCCTGCCTCAGCCTCCCAAGTAGCTAGGACTACAGGCACGCGCCACCACGCCCAGCTAATTTTTGTATTTTTTAGTAGAGACAGGGTTTCACCATGTTGACCAGGATGGTCTCGATCTCTTGACCTTGTGATCCGCCCACCTCTGCCTCCCAAAGTGCTGGGATTACAGGTGTGAGCCACTGTGCCCGGCCCAATGTTTGATTAAGAGCTACGTTTGTTTCCTTATTGCAGTGGATAAGGCTTACATTCCCATCACATAATTTTTTTAACCTATGCTAAAATAAATCCTGCAATTTGATATCTGAATTGATTCCCCTAAAGAAAACTCAATGTCTTAGAAAAATGTCCAATCCACGGGCCCCTTATAGTCTCTCAGGTTTGATGTTGCTCCAGAGTTCTTAGAGTTCAGTTCCTCCTGGATTTTGGGGGGCTGTCCTTCTCAGTTCTCCTGTCCCAGGATCCTTTTCTCTGGCCTGCCTGGCTCCTCCTGCACTGAGAGTCCTGGTTCCCGGAGGATCTCTCCCTGCTTTCCTCTGCCTGTCCCCTGCTGGTTCTGGTTCCTCCACTTCTGAAGCCTCTGGGTTTCTTCTCCATCAGTGTCCATCAAGGCCACCAGGCCTACATCCCTGTCCCTCCCTACCACCTGTTCTGAGAGTGATGGTCAGATTAATCACCCCAATAATTGCTTTAATTTCATTTCATATGTCAGGCAAGTGGGAGTTTTGCAAGCTTTTGTAAAGACTTTTGGAAAGGGCCAGACTGCTGGAGACCCCAAGGCAGGGTAAGGATGTTTCTCTGTCGTCTCTTCAGTCTAAGCTGCCTTCTTTCCGGAGCTGACAGCCCTCAGTCCACATGTCCCCCACGGCTCTGTGAAGTGCAGCGTTCTCTCATCCACCTCACCCTTGCTCCCTGCCTCCCCACATGTTCTCAGGCCTAACCCAAGAGTTTGGATTTTATGGCAGGTAAGGTGAACTCTACTTTTCGCTCTGAACTCTTGCTTTACACATTACTAAAGAGATAGATGATTCACAAATATGCATATTTGAATCATACAATCTTGTGATAGGGAACTGTGTTCACTGCAGGAGCCTCCCGGGGGGCTGTGGACGGAAATCAGTCGGGGGATGTAGGGGTTTCTCCGGAGTGGGGCAGAGAGGGCTGCCATCCCTCTCTGAAGCTGCCTCAGTTTGACTTTTTGCTTTCTGTACTTCACAGCATTTAAACAATTTAACAGCTCATTATTTTTTACAAAAAATAAAATTTATCTTGTTTTCCCATTATAAAGGTAAAACATATATGTTAGCAATGTTTTAAGTATTAAAAATAGGCAGGAGAGAAAAAAGTTACTAATATTTTTACTCACAGGTGAGCTCCTTGTTACATTTTTATTAATTTGTAAAGATTATAATTTTTAAAAAAGAAGACACATCTTTATATACAGTATGCATTTAATCATGTTAATCAAAGGTGATGTTTCTTTTCTTTTTAAACAAATATTAGAATTTTGTCACATCATAAACTCTGTATAAACGTTGTTTTAAGTGGCCATCATTCCACCGGGTAGATAAGCCAAGTTTACGAATCTGTTCTCCTACGTTGAATAGTTAGATTGATTTCAAACTTTGCAATGAATCTATTTGGACAGAAATCGTTTTCCGAATTTCCATAGGGCAGTGTCCCAGAAATGGAACTGTAGGGTCAAAAGGAAAGTAAAATCATCCATGTCTAAAGATATATGCAGCCAAAATCCTTTGGAAAAAGGATATATGTATTCCTGTTAGCCTTGTAAGAAAGAATATGACTTCTTTCCTTTTGTATCTGAAAAGTTTATTTTCCCTAAGTCCCTGGGTCCTTGTGATTAGGCATGTTTCTTTCTCATCGCCACACCTTCTTGAGAGCTTAGCTAATGGCTTATTTTCGTCATCTACATCAGTGGTTCCCAGTCTTTTTAGGACTAGGGACCAGTTTAGTGGAAGGCAATTTTTCCCCAGATGGCAGAAGGCAGGGATGGTTCCAGGATGATTCAAGCACATGGCGTTTACTGTGCACTTTATTTCTATTATTATTACACCATAGTATATAATGAAATAATTATACAATAACTATAATGTAGAATCAGTGGGAGCCCTGAGCTTGTTTTACTGCAACTAGATGGTACCATCTGGGGATGATGGAAGACAGTGGCAGATCATCAGGCATTAGATTCTCATAAGGAGTGAGCAGCCTAGATCCCTCACATGAGCGGTTCACAATAGGGCTCATGCACATATGAGAGCTGAATGTTGCTGCTGATCTAATAGGAGGCAGAGCTCAGGTGCTGATGTGAGCAATAAAGAGCATCTGCAAATACAGAGGAAGCTTTGCTGGTTCACCTGCCGCTCATCTCCTGCTGTGCTGGTTCCTAACAGGCCACTGACTGGTACCCAAGGGCCAGGGACCTCTGATCTAGATGCAGAGAACTACATTTTGCAGTATTAATTTTTTTAAAACTTTTTAGTTAAAAATAATTTCAAACACAGAAAGTTTACAAGAATGGCCAAAGAACACCCCATAATCTCCTTCCAGAGACCCCATTTAGGTTTTTCCTTCAGTGAAATCTTTAGTGCCAAAGGGTCAAAGTTCATGCCTGCCTAGGCTCCATCAATCTTGAACAGTGTCTAGGTCTTTGTCCTCTGTGACCTTGATGGTTCCAAAGATTACAGGCCTGTCATTCTGCATTCTTCAATGTGTTTTTAATCTGTGTTTTACAGAGCCATGTTTTATATTTTTGCCAGAATATCGCAGGAGTGGTGCTACGTTCTTGTCACTGTAGTGCATGATATTAATTTGTGCCGTTTCTGATGGCGGTCCCTTGGGTGGCTTGACTGAGGTTGTGCCTGCTCTGTTTCTCCTCCCTAAAGTTACCTCTCTCACTTTCTCATGGAGGATCACAGTGAAAGGGGACATTTTGGCACAATATAAGACAGGATTCCTGAACTCTTTTTTTACCCACTAGCTTTGGCATCCATTGATGTCCTTTGCCTATATAAATTATTACTATGATGCTTGCCAAATGGTGATTTTCTACTTCCATAATTCCTTCTGTAGTTATCAGTTGGTATTCAACTGTAAGGAGTAGTTTTTTTTATCCTCTTATTTATTTATGTAAGTGTGTCCTTATTTTATTCCATAAGTTATAATCTCATGTATCTATTTTACTACACAGGTTATAATCCATTACAATTATTTATTTTGCTGCTCGAATTGTCTCAAATTTAGCCCTTAAGAGCACTTAAAGTTACCCCTTTGACCTTTAGACATGCCTTCTTCATTCTGCATGTTTTTTATTTTCTGGAACTAATAGATGTTCTGGAATAACCTGTTATTTTCTCAACACAATCCTCCATTTTTCCAAGAAGGCCAGGTTCCTGTTAGCAGACGATGGTGTTTAGAAACCAAGATCTGGTTCTAGGTGTGCTTGATGCTCCTGGAGTGTTGTTGCTGTTAGCCCTCTCAGTGAACTCATGAGTGTATGCACATGAGCACACACACTTATTGTATTTATGGCTGTTTCTATGAGATCAAATACCTCCAGTTTTAACCAGCCTCAAGGTTTATTCTAAATTCCTCCTTTTTATAATTGTCTCTTTCTTTTAAAAAAAACCTGGCTTCCATCATCCTTCGTATATTTTCTTATTTTATCAAATCTTTGCGATTAATTTTGTGGCCTTTGCAAGGCTGCTGCCCCACTTAGACTTTCTCCTAGATTGGCTCTAGCTGGTGCTGGCTGCCTTA
>NW_016107422.1:4174705-4222953 GCF_001604975.1 Cebus imitator | reverse complement strand
GGAGGGAAGGAGGAGGGGGGAGGGAGGAAGAAGGAGGGAGGAGGAAGGGAGGGAGGGAGGAAGGGGGGAGGGAGGAAGGGAGGGAGGAGGAAGAGAAGAAGGAAGGAAAGAGAAAAGGAAAGAAAGAGGGAGGGAAGAGAGGAAGGCAGAATGCAGTGAGTTTTAAAAGTGCCAATCAGGTGCGTGTATTGCTGCTGTTGACTCAAATATTAGGTTGCTTTTTGCTCTGTAAGCCGCTTCAACGTCTTCACAAATCTGCTTTGCAAGCATATCATTAGCAGTATCAAAGACTTTTGATGCCAAGATAAATCTATCTTTAAGGGCATGTGGCTGAAAATATATTAACCTCCTATCTTTACCGCTGCAGAAATGTGGCAAGCATGGTGTCTTGAAGCCTGGTCATCTAGTTTCAAACTCCTGAACCACTGATTACAAGCTGCACGTATCTGGGAAAATCACTTCATCTCTCTGTGCCACCATTTCTTCGTCTGTCAAATGGGAATAACAATCCTACCTAACCCACTAGGTTACTGTGAGTATGAAATTTGTTACTACAGATGAAGACTTAGAATAACACCTAGCAGGTAATAAGCACTCAATAAATGTTAGCTTTAGATGATTATTCTTAGTGATAGTGAAGATGCATGAATTGTCACTCCCAGTTAACAGCAAAGCAGGCTGAGTCTGGACAAGAGCTCTGGAGCAGTGTGGTTGTGGGTAGGAAAGGTCAGCTTCCTCTGCATATGATGCCACCTCCCACCTTGCCAGGGGAGCTGTTCTCCCAGCCACCAGCCCTCACACCTGCTGTTCCAGGAGTTAGACTGCCCTTCAGCTGCTCAGACAGTAAGGCTGGTGCCCTCCCCCAGCAGCACTAAACTCCCTCTGGATCACTGCCTCCAAATCCCGCCCCATTCACCACGGCATAGGGAAAGCCTTCGTTCAGTCATGAGTGGTTCCTGGGGCTCTGTCCTGCAAGACACAGGTGTTTACAAAGAGGAAGGACAACTCATGTGTGACAGACACATGTTGTTGTCCAGGCTGTCTGGACATCCTTAAAAAATAGGATATAGGAGACAAAGCAAAAGATCAGGTGGCCCCAGAGAGCCCAATATTATCATCTATTAGGGGCTGAACAGTTTCTCCCCCAAAATTTATACATTGAAGCTCAAACCTTCAATACTTCAGAATGTGACTACACAGATGCCCCTCAACTTAAGAAAGTTATAACCCAATAAACACATCATAAGCGAAAATGCATTGAATCCACCTAACCTACGGAGCATCACAGCTTAGCCCGGCCCACCTTCAACGAGATCAGAACACGCACATCAGCTACAGTTGAGCCAAGTCATCTGGCAACACAGTCCGCTGTAGAGTTTTGTCCGCTCCTGATGGCATGGCTGCCCCAGAGCTGAGACTCGCTGGTGCTGCCCAGCATCCAGATAGAGTATCTCACTGCATATCCTTAGCCTAGAAAAGGATCAAAATTCAAAACTGGAAGTATAGTTTCTACTGAATGCATATTACTTCTGCACCATCATAAGGTCAAGCTGTTGTAAGATGAGGACTGTCTGTATTTGGAGATGGGGCCTTGAAAGAGGTAATGGAGGTCATTAGGGTGGACACTAACCCAGTCTGACTGTTGTCCTTATAGGAAGAAGGATTAGGACACACACAGAGGAGAGCCCAGGTGAAGACACGGGACAAGATGGCATCTACAAGCCAAAGAGAGAGGAAGAAACCGCACTGCCATTTCCTTGCTCTTGGCATTCTAGCCTCCAGGACTCTACAGAGGCACATTCTGTTGCTTAAGCCACCCAGGCTGTGGTGCTTTGATGGGAAGCTGGGGCAGACTCAGACACCACCCAACCCCTGTGTGATCTTGGTTAACTCAACATCTCTGAGCCTTGGAGACATAATCTGTACAATGAGGAGTTTAGATACTTCTGGCGCCAATATCTTATGCCTCTGAGGATTTACCCCACAGACCACATAACCACTTTTGGAAGAGTAATCCCGGGAAAATAAGACAGTAGTTGTCCTTAGGATGAAGGCACCGAGATTGACAGAGTGCCTTGACTAGCCACCTGCTCTCTGAGTTGCTAAATTGAACTGCCCAGTGACACCATGGTGTACTGAAAGAATTTAGCAACTACTAAATAAGAATTCATTTCACTAATTTATTTCCTACATCCTAGCTCTAAAACCCTGATAGTCTTACAATTGCTCCCCATTTTTTATTTTTAACTGGGGGTTACCTACATTTATCTTATACACATGTTAGCACCAGTTTTCACATTCTGACTATGCTATAAACAGAAACATCATGAGCAGGGTACTGTTTTAAGGGCTTGGGGTGATGAGTATTTTAGGTGCCAGTTAGTGCTCTTTCTCATCTCCTGTTCTCTAAAGGAAACAGCCACTAAACAGGAACCATCTGGTAATGCATTCTGTACCTCTTAATTACAATGTTTTGAGTGGCACCTAAATAAATTTCATTTACAAGCACATGACTGCTTGTCAAAAGTCTGTTGATAATTTTATTATTGTAATATACTTTCTTCCTTAATTATTTAGTTCCAGTAAAGTTAGGAATATTAATTTTTATGGAAATTACTTGCACCAACAAACCTAAGCCACAAACCTGCTTTTCTTCATGTAAATATATTTAGAAATGTATGATAATGTATCTACTCAGACATCTATCACAATGGATTCCTATGGGCCATTCAAAACTTCTGCCCATTTTGACTTTTTAAGTGTAAATTGAATGGAGTCCAGCACATCCTAAAATTTGGGAGCTTCTATGGGAGTCTTGTGAGGTAGAACCTTGCTCTTCTGTTCTGTCTTTGGAAAAAGTCCCCATAGCCAGCTCACTCACTCTGTCTGGGCCCCCCAGCCAGGTGCCTTGGTAAACGGGAGATTTCCACATGAACCTCTCAGAGGGAGGGATGACGGCCAGTGGAGACTCCTGTCCACCATGAGTGGATGATCTTAGGAAGGGACACAGTGCTAGATATGGCCTTGTCATGGGAGCTAAGCTTTCAGTCAAAGGGTTTGGCGGTGCAGACCCCTGAATCAGCACTCCACCTCCTGTTCATTCACCCTATTTGATCCTAAACAAATGTGAGCGCTGTGGTTGGAGCCAGGCCTTGCGGGAATGTTTATGCCGCAGAATGCCACAAAAGTAATACTGCCACCCTCCGCAGTGAGGCATCTGGCCTGAGTTGCTCTGGGTGGCCTGAAATAGCTCCTGCCTCCCCGACACCTGTGTCATCCAAGTCCAGGAAACTACAAAGCAAATCCTGGCTCTGTCACTCACAGGAGAGGTTTCTCATCCCCTCTGTAGCTTTCTGCGACAGAAGCCCAGTGGAGTGGGGTTTAAGTGTATGCAAAGTAGCACGTGTCTTTAGGAGCCCACCAGAGATCAGAGCTGGACACAACTGTGCGTACACACACAGAGGTGGGCACACGGAGAGGTGGGCACACGCAGAGGTGGGCACACGCAGAGGTGGGCACACGCAGAGGTGGACACACGCAGAGGTGGGCACACGCAGAGGTGGGCACACGCAGAGGTGGACACACGCAGAGGTGGACACACGCAGAGGTGGGCACACGCAGAGGTGGACACACACGCGCTCTTCAGTTTCCTCCAGCAGCACATCCTAGGAAAAGTCTTCAAGCCTGAAGAGCCTCTGCCTTCCCTTCCCTCACTCTGTGTGCTTCTGGGTTCCTCCTGTGTGCTGGGGCTGGCAGAGGAAGATGAGGGCATGCTCGGAGCCCTGCAGTGATGGTAACGGCAGAGGGAAGAAAACGTGCCTGGGCCTGGAATGTTGGCCCTTCTGTGTCATCTTCCCCAGTCCCAGTGGCGAAGCAGCCTGCCACCCGCTTGGCCTTTGCCTGCTGTCCATTCCAAAACAGGCAGCTTCAAGAGATGCTCTCTACAGCGGTAGGCGGGATGCAGAGTGAGCTCCCAGGTTGGGCCAGTGGGAGCTTGTCTGAGACTGTGCTGGGGTGCTGCGTGGCTTCTGGAAGAGGTGGGACCCCGGGCCCATCCCAGTGGCTCCTCGGGGCCTGCTGTGCCTGGCAAGTGGGGTGCCCAGGGACCGCGGGCCAGAGGTGGCAGAGCAGCCGGAGCCACTGTCTCCTCTGCAGGCGAGACTCACCCAGGGCAGGGCTTTGCTTTCAAGATTAAAGGCAAATTCCTACTTTAAAAATAAAACCAAGTTGTGTTTTGCACCTTTTGACACTTATTAACTTAGGTCATTAAAAAGGAGGCTAATTAAAAATGAAGTGAAACAAAAGAGTCATTTGTCTGGTGTGCAGCCGGCTCTTCCTGCGCTCCCCAGCCCCAGGGATGGAGCACCCTGCTCTCTGCCTCCAACCTGCCCCTGCCTGCTCAGAGCCTGCTCTGCTGAGGCTGTGGGCTACCTCATTATGCACCTCATAAAGGAGAGAAATCATTGTCCTCAAAATTAGCCGAAGCTGGAATTTACATCCCCTGGAAATTTTGGTTTCCTCATCGTCCTTGGAGACTTTTACTGGCTGCAGTTAAAGTAGGTGAAGTTCGATAAATGCTTAGTGCTTCATTAAGGCATTTCTGAGCAAACCCATTCCCATTAAGTGATATTTTACAGCCACTGGTGAAGGTTGCATGGTACAGCTTAGAAAGCAGAGCCCTGTCCCTCAAAATGGCCAAAGGGGCAGCCCTGCCTTTTGGGATAAGAAAAACTAAACGGAGAACTTTGAAAGTTTGTGTCCTGATGAAGCATTTCTTCTCTTCCAGGGAGAGTGATTTTGCCAAGGGACTCTGAGCACTGTCATGTCTGATTGGCTGTGGCCGTTTGGTTGTTTTCTGGAGACAGGGAGAGATGGCATTGCAAGTCATTGCAAGGGACTCTGAGCAATCCAAGATTATTCTGGCTCACTGTTCGTAGGAATCACGTAGCCTGCAGCACTTGCCTTGCTGGTGGTCGGCCTTGCCCCCACCACACTGCCTCCAGGCCCTGAGCCGACGAGGCCTTCAATCTGGCCTTTCTCTAGCATTCCTGGCACCTTTTAAGCAAGCGTCGCCTGGGTTTGGGAGGGTTCCAGGGCCTGGCTGGTCTCTCTCTGATCCCCAGTTTGGAGGTGTGTCTGACAGCAATTCTGAGGCCCTGGGAAAGCTACCTATTGGCCCGGGAGAAGAGCCACACTTGGCCCTTGTCTAATTGTACCCGATCTAGCAGGGGAGGAAGGGCTCTGGGCGATTACTGATAGAGACTCCCTGGGAGATACACTATTCAGATGCCATCACAAAACCCATTCGAAGCATGTGCCGTTACATTAAAAATAAAGCAGTGGCAACCTAGCAGTGCCAGGGAGCCACATGGCAGGAGTGTTAAGGGCCAGAGAGGGAGCAGTGGCCCTCGGCCAGGGGCTAGGAGGCCCACACGCTGGTGTCGGTAGTTCTGGGCTCCTGGACAGCTCCGGAGGGGGAGGACAGAGAGAGCAGGTCTGCCCCAAGCTTCCTGCCACTACCCTGAGAGCGCTGGATGAAAGAGTTAACGCTGGCTACAGACAGAGCAACTGTTGCTGGTGACGTTCATTTTGTGCTGGAATCTGGCTGCCACCGCAATATCCTGCAGGAAGCAACCACGTCCAACAAATCACTTTTGGGTTCGGGAATATAATTAACACATCAGGTCAGGCTCCGTCCTGCCAGGGGCACGTTTATGACATTACCGCTTCCCAGACAGCTTGGGTCCATCCAGGAGATCGGTGACAGTGACTTCCTTGCCAAAGTAGCCCTTTAAGCAGCGCACCTGATACCTGTTTGTGAATATTCGTGTCAATGGCAAATAACAGTATGACTATGGCTGAGCTCTTCGGGGACAGGAGCTGCCAGTGAGCCATGATTGAAAGAAGACTCTCCCGCCACCCTTCCTCCATGACAATGTGCTGGAAAAGCTCTGCAAATGCAGAGGCCATGTTTGGTTTTCTCTGTGTGTGCGTTTTCTCTAAAGCCATAAATGCGCAACAATGAAATCTTACTTGCAGAGATCCCCATTATGCCTCGGTCCCCTGAAGCTGCCGAGATGACACCACCTCTTACAGGTGGCAGAGAGAATGTGGCAAACCCCTGAAGTCTCAAGTCACAGCAATCATCTTCAACTCCCAAATTGTCCTGGAAGGAGAATGGCATTGGATTTGTCTTAGGCTGTTTGGCCAAACTGGGGCACAGATGGGATAATGACTTTTACAAACAGCATTTTGATGAGAGGAGGGGAGAAGGAATCATATGTAAAATGCACAAAGGCTGCATAAACACACTGATGCCTGCAGCTGGAACAAACTAAAAAGATGTTTAATAATTTAGAACCAAGCAGGCAGGGCCTGTGCAGCTGTTGTGTGCAGGGGACCATGAAAGTCTTCCATTTGACAGCTGGCCCCATCTTTCCCCAGTTGCTACGTGAAGAAGAGAATGCAGATCTGGGATTAGCCAATCCCTGTTACCCTTGCCCATCTGCCACCAAGACCCCCAGCTCTGCCTCCCTCGCAGAGAGGCGCGCACATAAAGAAGGCTGGCCTTCCCTAGCATATGCATGCGTTGCTATTAGCCGTCAGGGCCGCCCGCTCCCAGGATCTGTTGACATGCCGCCAGTACATGGCTGCTGTCGTTTTTGCTGGAGGGCACATTTTGCATTTCACACATTTGCAGAAATACAAAATGCTGTTGGATGCAAACAATTCAGGGCCTAATTGGCTGAATTACTTCAATGTTACCTTGTGTCCCCCACCTGATTAACATAGCTCAGCTGGGAGGGCTGGGGAAGGAGGAGGAGAGAGGGATTTGGAGGGCAGGTGAAGCTGTGTTTGCCCAGGAAAGCGAGATCCTTAGCGAAGTCCCAGCTGAGAGTGGCGTGTGCCAAGCAGATAGCTGAGCGCGGGAGGGGCCGAGCAGGCTGCATTCTTCCACAGGACGCCCGGAGGAGGGGCTCTGTGGAGGAACAAAAATATTTCAGGGCACAGAGAAGGCAGGCTTTTGGGGAGGAGCGGGGGCAGTGCCCCTTTTGTGAGACGTCCAGGGTTGTGCCACCTCGCCGTCCCCCAGGTAGGTATGGCACGAGGCAGCCAGCCGGGCCTGCTGGAGCCGGTGCCAGGAGTGTGTTGCAGGCACAAAGGCAAGCCTGACAAAGCCGCCTGCCTGGCTCTGCTGCCACCTCCCCTCCTGCCCGTCCCCTCTGCCCCTGCAATGTTGAATATGCTTCCTTAGATTAAAAAAATTTCCCCCCAAATTTGTTTGGCTTATTTAAAAATTGAAAACCCTGCTAATTTCAATCTCACATGAATATCGGAGTAATAAAAACCACAGAGGAGTTAATGATCATTATTAGAGAATATTCTGCAATCGCATCCCGTTATTATTAATGAGGCAGAGGAGCATTTTTTCATATGTAAAAGAATTTGGGGAGCTTGGGAAGGATCTAAAAATGATCAAGCTAAAATAGATTTTCTCCAAAAGATAAACATTCTCTGGTGAATGATAGTATTTGCATTCTTTTCAATAAATTATCTTCTATCTTAGAATTTTCCCATCCAAACAACAGCAGAGAAATGCTGTTGTTGATCAAATTGCCCATCAAATGTGTTGGTTTTTGGGGAGGGAGGCTTTCGTAAAGTAGAAGGACCCATTTTTAATTTATTTTTTAAGGTCCCTTTTTCATTTAATATGAACATTCCAGACCAATTTTATCTACATTCTAACCTGATGCTGCCTTGGGAGCCCACTGAGCTTTTCCTGGAAATAATCCTGTGGCTTTGGCTGCCACGGACCATTTCCCCTGGACTTTCATGGGGCCGGACCAGAGCTGCACATGCCCACCCCGGCACCCGCCAGGAATGTCTGCAGGCAGCTGAGTTTCCCCACTGCCAGTTTGGGTGCCGTCAGCCAGGAGTCTAGACAAACCTCATGAATGTGTCACTTGCAAAAGACCCAGAACTGGCCTATGCTCTCAATGTGTTTTCAGTCCTGATGGAGGAATTTCTTCTTCACAGCTTATAGCTTCAGACCTGCCGGAGGCAAAGGGCCCAAAGCTGAACAGAGCTCCAACCTCAAAGTCACTGCCATCAGGAGGACACGTGGGAGCCCCAGGAAGAAAAGCCAGCTTCCTCAGGGCAGTCCTGTTCATGGGAACACCCATTTTCAAACGCGGGAGCTCAGGAGGGGCCCAGCCAGGTTTCTGTCCGAGCCTCCGCTGAACAAAGAGCTTGCTAAGTTGGGTACCATGAAGATGGCATGTAGGGCTGGGAGATGCACCAGCTTCAGGGATGCTGGAAAGACAAGTCTGCCTCCCATATCTGGTACCTCCCAAGCCTGGAACGAGGCAGAGCATGCACTGACATTATCCGTAAAGAGGAAGAATTGCAGCTAGAATCTGTAGAGGTGGCGTGTGCTAACCAACACAGGCCTTGGAGCCAGGATGTGACACGGAATGGTCCTGAAGGTTGGCACTTTGCTCAGGTCTTTCACGGGCACTCAGCAACACACACTACATTTCCTCTAGATGTTTCAGACTCTGAATTTCCACTCATTCTGATCTCTGTCTCCACCTCACCTGCTGGCCATGTCCACCCAGGACTAAGGCAGTCTTAGCGGTTCGTGTAAAATTTGTGCTCTTGATATAATGAGAGACTCACGTGATAGTCTGGGCACTACCAGGAAAGGACTCAGAGGCCTCAGGAAGCTCCCTTCTCTAGGGAGAATGCTGTGGGGTTCAGTTTAGTGGAGTCAGGGCTGCTGTGGGTGATGCTTTCGCCTGATCTTGGGAAGCACCCACTTTTAATAACGTGCAGGGACGTTTTCACCATTTGGGGGAAATTCTGCCACAAGGGTGGAAATATTCTGCTGCAGGTATGAAGATCCTCCGGGCTGACCCTAAATTTGTGTGGCAATGGCCCTTTGGGGCTGGACAGTTAAAGACAGGGACGTGGTTCTCTGACATCAGAAGCCTCTTCCCTAAAAGGTTGCCCACGCCCCTCCCGGCCTCCTGACTGCTGATTGGACTGTAATTCTCATCCTGCTTTCTCAGCTGCCCATTTCTGGATTTACAGTTAAGTTCCAGAAGCAGCATTAGTTTAGGTTGTGGTACAGACAAAAGCAAGCAAATCTGAAGCTGGGGTGAGGCTCTGTCCTTCATTCCTGGCCCGCTTGCCCTGGGCTGCCGCTCTCTCTTCCCAAGATAAACACTTAAAGGGGACTTTCACAGTCAAGCAAGGGGGCAGCTGATGGAGAGCAGACTGCCACTGGCCAGCAAGGGGAGCACTTACTCCTTCCCAGGCTCCTCCACACCCCCCCAAACCAACGGCACATCGCTCTGGGATGAACTTCGCCTGGCCCTGCTTTCATCTCATGAAAATGTCATGAGCTTATAATAAAGCATCTAAGGCCGGGCGCGGTGGCTCAAGCCTGTAATCCCAGCACTTTGGGAGGCCGAGGCGGGTGGATCACGAGGTCAAGATATCGAGACCATCCTGGTCAACATGGTGAAACCCCGTCTCTACTAAAAATACAAAAATTAGCTGGGCATGGTGGTGCGTGCCTGTAATCCCAGCTACTCAGGAGGCTGAGGCAGGAGAATTGCCTGAACCCAGGAGGCGGAGGTTGCGGTGAGCCGAGATTGCGCCATTGCACTCCAGCCTGGGTAACAAGAGCGAAACTCCGTCTCAAAAAATAAATAAATAAATAAATAAATAAATAAATAAATAAAGCATCTAAGTAAGTTTCAAAGAGAAGTTCAAGAAAACAGAAGAAAAACGGGAAATGACTTTTTGCCTTAGTCATGCAAAGAGGAAAAGTAACAGCAGGGAAACTATCTCATGAAATCTTGTCTGACAGTGTCACAGGTACATATCCATTTGTCCTTCATTCATTCATTCATTCATTCATCCATCCATCCATTCAAGAAATACCTATTTAGCATCCAGCATGTGCCAAGTATATGTATTGACATATACAAATATATGCAATTGCAATTGCTGCATATCCAGGGCTTGCCTGAATTAGCATAGGTCATGTTACTGCGCAGACGTGGCTCATTTCCTTAAATCTATCATGATTGTGTGTGAACCGGAGCATGTTGAAAATACTCGAGTGTCTGGGGTCATTGCCATACTTTCAGATTCATTTTAAGAAGTCCCAAATATCTCAGCCCTGACAATGACTCACTTCTAGATGCTGCAAAGCTCGTTGCAGTTTGAGTGACAGTGCTGGCCTGTCCCTGGCAGAGCCCTAGCAGAGATCCCAGGCCCCACAGCATCTTTCCAGTTCAGCGTCTGTGCTGCTTTCCTCTGGGAGGGCATGAAACGGGTGTCCACAGGGGTGGCCACTGGCCAGGGCAGGACAAGGCCAGGACCCGACCTGTGGGCTGAGTTCCTGGAGTTTCCTCGGCCCTCCACGCCCACACCTGCCCCCAGCACCCTGTCCTTCCTGACCTCCCAGGTCCTTCTGAGGGTTGTCAGGGCATCCTGACACAGAGCTGGGCTGGCACTGGAGTGGCCTCGGCCCTCAGGGAGCTTTCCCTGCAGTGTCACTTGAACTGCCATCTGCCTCTCACCAGGGCTTGGAGTTGGAAGCTCCGGGGGCTGCCCCGGGGCTGAGCCAATGCTCCAGGGCTACGAGCCTTCCTGTCCAGCCCCCTGGTCTGAGCTGCAGCCCCCGCCCATACTGTGCTGGGCCCGCACTTCCTACCACCTGCCCTTCTTAGCAGGAATAAGCCCAGGTGAGCAGGGGACAGGCAGCAGCACAGGGGTGCCAGGCTCTCCCCTCCTAGGAAGCCAGCTCCTAGACTCTGGCCAACCACGACTCTGGGGCCTTGGGTTCCGTGGGGCCAACCAGGATGGTGGTTTTGCTAAAGGAAGCAGGTATTTAAGGCCAGGGTGCAAGAGAGACTGAGGAGAAAACAGACATTTTCTGAGGAAGTATGAAATGAGATGGGGAATTAATGAGGTGGAGACATGGGGAGGAGGTTCCAGATGGCTGGAGAGGCGTCTGTGCCTTGGAGGTGAGAGGCGGTGGAGCCTGGCAGCGGTGCGGACAGTGGCCGGGCAGGGCTCTGCCGTGGCCAGAGAAGAGCTTCCGACTCCCTCAGGAGAAAGGGCTGGAGCTTAGGAAGCCCAGAACATCCCCGGCTTGCTGCGTGGGGCCCTGCTGGCTGTGTGTGCACTGGGTGGAAAGCCTGCAGCTGGGCGGTGCGCACCCTGCAGACTCCGGCCCGGCGTGGTGCCAGCATGGTTGGAGCTGTGCACTTGAAGTTTCAGGGAATGGCTGCAAGTCTCATAAAAATCTGACTTTGACCCTGGCTTCCTGTAGCACAGTATTTACAGCTGGGCATAGAGGACCCAGCCATATTGAGTGTGGCGGCATTTAGAGATGCCCCCAGACCCTGTGATGAGGGGGACAATGTCTCTGTCTGGCTGGGTCATTTTCTTCCAGTCTGGGTTCATGTGAGAAATATTAAAATGCAAACTGGAGCCTGGGCTAGGTCCCTCTGAGTCCACCGCAGTAGCTGGTGGTGCTGGGGACCTCCAGAGGCCCCTCCGTAATCTCCAGGAGGCCACACAGCCTTCCCTTGCTCCTGTGGCTCGGTTGCCAGAGCTTGAACTTAGTGGGCCTCCTTTCTGGGGGAGTGTTTTCTAAAATGTTGAGAAGTGGGCATTTAAGAAAGACCGCAGGGCTGACCTCCAGTGCAGAGTGCTCATTTCACCACCTTTCCCATTTGAAGATCGCAGGAGTGCGGTAAGAGCCCGGGAATAGGACGGCTTCTGGGCAACTCATATCCTCACTACTATTCTAATTGTTTATTGATGCTAATCGTTTTCCCAACAATAGAAATTCCCCTGGTCTTCATGAATCTACATAAAGCGCAGAAAGGGAAGTCAGTGAAAGAGAAGCAGTTCATGTTTTAGTCATCCAAGTGAGTTGAATTATATATTTTTTTCTTATGCTATAGAAGATTTAAAAAAAAGAAGAAAAAAGAAGCAACAGTCCTCTAAATTTTCAAAATGAGTTCCTTCCCGCTGTGCAATTATGTTTACTTATAAATGAAATAACATGATTGTATGTGTGTATTTATGTATGATATGTAAATATATTTTACATGCATGTGTGTAAATATACACGAAGAGCTTGCCAACGAGCAAGTGCTAGGGTGTATTAAAAAAATTCCCAAATGCTTCCTGCATGTCATATATAACAGTTACATTTTTTTCCCAGGGTTTGGAGGAGGAAAAAAAAAGCCAGAAAGAAAATGAAATCCAGATTTGTAATTCCTAACAGGAGAAATGTGATCCTTTTCAATGTTTAAGTAATATTTCCTGTAAAACATACGAGGCCATCTGCAAAGCCGTTTCCAGACACATTTTGAGGTGGCAAGGGCAACTGTAAGAGACAGAGGCGGCCGGCAGCCCACCTTGGGGACGCGGGACAGCATGGGCTCTGAATGCTGGCACAGCAGTTTGGCAAAGCGTTTCAATTCCTGCGTAGTTCATAATTTGTTTAATTTACCTCCAGGCTCCAGACTGGGAGGGGACCTCAGGGAGCCAGGAGAAAACCAAGAAAGTTGCGCAAAGGTGCACACGTTATCTCCTCCATCAAGAATGCAATAGTAGTTGAGGAGACTCAGACCCCGTTTCATCTTTCAGAGGTTTTGGGCTGAGATGCTGCAGGGAAGTTTCCCCGAAACGCCGACGTAGCAACAGAAGGGGATGTGTTTGGCCAGGCAATGTGGATGCCAAACCTTTCTGACTATTTAAGCCCGTTATAACATTTTGTTTTATTGTTCATCTCCAGGGTCACCTTATGGATCCGAGTTAGTAAAATGTTACAGCCCTGGTCTAATAATTGCTTTGTGAAAGGTTCTATTTTTCCAAAATCTCGTGTCAGGAATCGTCAGGAAATACGCTTCTCTCCTCTAGGAGCTTCTGTTTAGTTTTGATTATTTTTTAGAGTATTAACCTATACATCCTACATCTAATTCCAGTGTTAAAGCCAGCATCAATTAATTTCTTTCCAAGGGAGTGAAATTTTCAGGTTGGTGTGAAATGGCTTTAAGTGACCGTTATCTATTCTACAGAATTGTACCAATGCATAAGTAACTTTCCCCCCCCCCAAGGTCTCAGGTAAAGTTTTGCCAGACTTGATATGGGTACCAATCAGCAGCTGGCTGTGATTTATTTTGTAATGAACAGCAGAGTGTTATTTGGATTGCACATTTAGATTTTTAAAATAGAACCTTAGACATGGTGCTCTTGAAAATATTCTCCTACATGGACACAGCCACAGAACAAAATCTTTGATACCTACACAGGACTCCTCATTTGGAAATGTCTGTATAAATAACATCACTTGCAACTCAAAAAGCTTTTCTTCAAGACAGCTTAGAGTTCTTTTTCTGGGGCACCCCACTTCCGTTGTTTATGTATTTTTTTCATTTATTTCTCCCCCCTTGTTTTGGCCTCTTCTCTGAATTTTGATTATGCCTTCTCTTCTGCTCACATAGTTAGCATGAGGGCGAGTCACTAAGTTGAATGTAAGCACAGCTTTGGAATAATTTATTCCAGAATCATGAATACTCATTCCTTTCCTGCAGAATTTCTTCTTCACCTACCACACTGAAGAACACAGAAAGCTTTATCAGCTGCTGATGTTACACTTTTGAGTATCCATATCATATCTTAGCTTCTGCCCCAAAGCACATCTTTAATAGCTGGCAAGTGTGAGAATCAGAAGGCTCAGAGCTGACGGAAACCAAGTGCAAATTTACTAGAGGGCTCAGACTCAGTAGAGAGATGGCTGTTTAACACTTGCTGGCAGTAGAAATGGTGCCTCTTCACTGGTCGGAGAAGTGCCTTCTGACGTCTTTCCAAGCGGACTCCCTGATTTTAGACACGTAGAAGGAGTCTTCTCACTGAGGGTCCATCCAGCTCAGGATGTGGTCTGAGGAGGTCTGTGTGGCTGTCCTCTGACCCCGCTCACTCTCAGCCACCCAAAGGGCCTGTGTTGTCCGGGAGAGCCCTGTAAAGACCTAGGAAGGGACTAGACACTTTTCCTTCATCCTGCCTTTTCAGAATTCATTAGCCAATGGGCCTTTTCCTTCACAGATCAACTGCTACTTTGGCACTTTTAGAAAGGGGAGGGCGTTGCTCTGTGCTGCTCAAAGAGGAAAACTACAGCTCAGGGAAGCTCTGAACAGTTCACCGTCTATTCACACAGCTGGTGTCAGTGGAAGAAGGACCCCCCTTCTTCCTTCCACAATACCTCTTGGCTATAGGGCATCCTGTTTTTTTACCCTTCATAACAAGATTCAGAACATAATCTTTATGATATGAATGAAATGTAGGCCTGAAACAATTAATACAAATATCTTCTTTGAGAACCAGGACATTCGTTTTTGTTTTGTCATTCAAGGACTGCATCATTCAAGACACAAAGGAAATGTATTGGGGCTGATTGGCCGATTTTCCCTCCATTGGCAGGACGACTGTGGTCCCATGATCCGGCCTTAAGAGACACTCAGTGGAGCTCTCCTGCCAGAGCGAAATTAGGAACAAATCCAACGGCTTTGTCACTGCTTCCAGCTTTCCTTGCTTCTCTGATGCAATCTCTCTGTGTTTTTACATGCAAGGATCATCTTCAGAAAAACCACCCAGGAGAGTGAAAACTCACAGGGTTTTTCATTTTTTTTCTTTTCAAAAACATATGTGGGAAAGCCTAGAATGCATAATCTTATTTGCTTTTCTCAAGTTTCTGGCTTTGGGTTGCCCTTAGAGAAAATAACACGGCGCAAGAAAGCAGCGATACGGTTCGGGTTCCTTGGGCTTCACCCCATTTATCCTGGGGGAGAGTCAAACACAACATTTGATGAGAGGTTCACCTGCAGGCTCCATCCTGCCTCCCAAATCAGACTGGGGTGCCTGGGGTAGCGGTCTTTGGAGGTGGGGGAGTTGGCTGGCGGCCTGGGCCAAGGCCATCTCAACATGTCAGACAAGGTCAACCAACAGTTTCAAGTCAGGTGCAGAGTAAACAAGCGTCAGTGTTAAATATGGTGAGTTACGGCTGAATTTCATTAAGTTCTTCCTCAGGAGGCGAGCATTTTGTGGAACACTGGGGACCCCTTAGAATGGGTCATATGTGGCTCTAAAACAAGACATATTGTAGCCGTTTCTCACACATCAGCCTTAGGATACAGGGTCCAACAGAGAAGTCTACTTTGCTTGGAACTTGTCACTTAATTACATGAGTGGCACATCCCAGGCAGGAAGGGGTCAGGTGTTTCTGAAACTGAAAGAGGTCACGCAGGTGCTGGGCTGGACAAGGACCCAGTGGCCTCTGGTACTTGTCTGCTGAGATTCTAAATGTGAACTTAATGGAAATTAATTCATTTATTCCATCTTTATTTGGAGACGTTCCTCATTTGCTTTCAGAGCCTGGAGTCTCCTAAGCAGAGGTAAACTGAATCTCCGTGACACTGGCGGGAAGAACCAGCACACAGACCTGCTGCCACACAACGAGCAAATACATTCCTCAGCCAGGAGCTGGAAGTCTGGCATCAGAAAGGCCGTGTTGGGGGTGGCCTCTTACAAAATCACCGTGTCCAGACTTTGCCATCTCACCTGCCAGGTGACTGCAGTTTGTTGGCTGGATGCTTGGTTCATGCATTCCTAGAAGTTTCTACTTCTAGGGTCCTGATGAGATGGAAATATCTTAGCATTGACTCTTCCTCCAGCCTCTTAGGCTCTTAGTCACACGCTTCCCAACTTGGTTTTCAGGCTGCAAAGCTTCCTCTGTCTCTTTGCCCCATGTTGGCCCTGGCTAGCCCCTTCGTCCAGAAGCATCAAGACCCTCTGGGCCCTGGACGTCCTTCATACTCCATCCCTCTTTCCCTCCTCTCCCTTCACAGGTAAGGGCATCCTCTCAACTGCTTCCCTCCCCTCTCTCTAATAATCTAATTCTGCAAGAGGGAAAGTGAGGCATCAAGAGTTTGCCTGGAATTGACAGACACAGGACTTTGACTGGAGCGGTGTCCAGGACTGGGCGGGCAGGGGAGGTTTCAGTTTTTCTTTTGGGCAATGAGAAACTTTTGGAAATAGGGTGATGGTTGCACCACACTATGACTAATTAATGACACTGAATTGTGCACTTAGAAAATGAAAATGTATGTCATATATTATGTATATTTTAACAAATTAAAAATAAAATAAAAAAGTGTACGCAGGGTGAATGCTTAGGTCCTGGGCCACGAAGTCCCTGACTTGGTGAAAATGTATCAGGTCTGTGGACCCTGTCCTCCTAGGGAAAGCACCTCCTGGGATTACAGTCATTCCACTCAGGATCCCAGGGCCTCTATCAGCCAGTCAATTCTCCCTGAGGCTTTTGTCCGGCCCCTAGGCCAGGCAGGCAGGGCAGTCCTGCAGGGGTCTCTGAGGCCATCTTTGGAAAACACTGTGGGTCTTCTCCAGGAGCTGGTCTGTCAGGGAGGGTGGGCCCTGGGCTGCTGCGGATCTGGTCCATGAAGGTGTTAGTGGATGCCATTCTCAAGAATAAGGTCGGACGACTCAGTCCTGGCCCTGAATCAGGAGCATGATGCCTTCGTGAGGATGAGTTCAGCAAACAACAGGAACTGAAAACACATTTGCGTTGTCACTGTGTTTACTTTAAGTTTGGTCTCATTATTTCTAGTAGGCAAAATAATGAGAATCAATGTGGCCCTGGAAAGGCTTTATCTGAATAGCCTCATCTGGAGTCGGAGGGAAATGTTCCTTTGCAATGTGACCGGCAGTACAGCGGTGAGGAGTGGTCCCACATCAAGAGGGCTCTGGCCGCCAACGCTCTGTTCACTCCTTTCTTCTGGCCGTGTGGCTTCCTTCCAGCTTACCCTGCTGTGAACTTATTAAAGACTGGGCTCGGGGCTGAATCTGTCCCAGGAAGGCTTACCAGTGGCAGACTGCAAAATCTAAGAAATGCAAATTTTTGCTTCTATTTCCCATCTAGAGCAAAGTAGAAAAGCAAAAAAAGGAAGTTACGATATATTTGAATAAAGAAATTTGGACTTAACCAGTAACCACTGGTCTGAGATTAGATCTCCCTAATTAAAATGCGTAATAGGTACCAAAATGAATTACAATTTTGTGACACCTTTAAACATTTTTTTAAAAAATAGTTTGCCTTCCGGATTCTTGGGGCAGAAGCTTGTTTTAGGAACTGTTTTTAGTCCCACGAGTCAGCTGACCTCTCAAATGAGATTAAAATCTTTGGGTTTGGTAAAGTTTGCATAAATATTTTACATGGATCCATCTTTAATTAGGTTATAACATTAGAAAGTGCCAAGCAGCACTCCCTTCCCACAAATTAGACCTGAGCCCCACAAACAAATTAATTTGTGTCTCAGGGTTTTGACTGGGCCTCTCGGCTCCCTCCTTTCTCACAAGTACCTCTGACCCTCTGGATTTCAAATGCCTGCGGGTAAAAAGCAATTATAAAAACATGACTCTCCCAGATCAGCTTTCGCCTCTGCCTTGTCTCTGTTTTATTGATGGGAGATTGAAGGAAGATTCAAATCAGCCATCCTTCAATTCCTCACCAGCAGCAAAATGCAGAAATCATTAGCTCTTCCTGTGTAAAAGACTTTGTCCTGCCTTATTATTCAAAACTGCTTGCTTGTATGACTCAAAAAGGGCATGTTGAATATTTATTTCTAATTTTCAGCACTGGTAAATATTATATTGCTTTGTTCCCAATGTTCTTTTTATTTTGCAAATTTTATAGCAATTAATTAATGCGGCACTGTTATTAGCAGCACCTTTCCAGTTCTCACTGCCTGCATGGAAGATGATATAGCTGCTACGGACTTCGTTGAAGAAATTTCACAAGCAGGCTGTGTTTGAATTATAAGATCAGGTCTGGTGAATAGGAACCGTGGAGAAAGCTTTTATTGCAAAACTTGCCTTTTATCATCACAGCTAATTTTATTTAATTATAACCACCATCACCTCCCCACTTCCCCCCCAAAATAAAAGAAACTTGGTATAAACATAGCCAGTTGGCTGATTTTAAACAAAGCAAGATATAAGCGTTTGCAGCCTGGCAAGTGGAAAAGAGGGCTGGTGCCGTTCACGGGCTACCAGCGTCCACCCCAAAGGACAGCCGAATGGTAATAATCATTTTCATTATTTGGCAACATGTTTCTATTTTTTCACAAGGCTAATTTTAAGTGCTGCTATTCTGATTTTATTGGTGATATAATTTTCTATCTCATGGAAACCTGAATTCTGTTGATCAATAAAAAATAATGAATATGTTATTGTGAGCAGAAAAAATCTAATGTTCATTTGGCCAAGGAATTTGATTGATATCTATAGCTAAATTCTATACTTGAGGCAAAAACACGCCTTTTAAAAAAATGGATCTGAAAATGGCCTTTATTTTTCTCTAGTCATTCAGCAGAAAAGGCAAACATTCAAAAAGCACTTGGTGGAGACTTCAGAGAGGGCAGAGCCCACGGGGGCTTCAGGGGCATCTGGAGGAGGGGTTGAAGGAGGCTGGGGCGAGAGGCCCTTGTCAAGGAGTGTGCAGGAGAAGGAAAGTCAGGAGTCAGGGTGGTAGCCTCAGGGTCACTTGGGCCATGGAAAAGTGGCCCATGGAAAAGAGGCTGGAAGAGACCCAGAGGGTTTACAGGAGGAGAAAGAAGAGGGAACCGGAAGTTGATGGAGCAAGGGAAGTCGTGCCTCTTCAAAACAGATTCTAAGACATGGCCGGGTGGGGTGGCTCACTCCTGTAATCCCAGCACTTTGGGTGGCCGAGGTGGGTGGATCACCTGAAGTACAGAGTTCGAGACCAGCCTGGCCAACACAGCAAAACCCCATCCCTACTAAAAATACACAAATTAGCCAAGTGTGGTGGCACACGCCTATAATCCCAAGTAGCCGGGAGGCTGAGACAGGAGAATCACTTGAACCAGGGAGGCAGAAGCTGCAGTGACTCCAGCCTGGGTAACAGAGCAAGACTCCATCTTAAAAAAAAAAAAAAAAGGATTCTAAGACATTGAGGGAGAAAGAATGAAACAGGGGTACCTCCCTGAATACAGGGTGTTTGTACTCCACAGCCTTCCACTTTCAGGACCTAAAGAAGCTTGTAATAATCATGGCCCACATTTGTGGTTCCCTTGTCCCTGGCCAAGCACTGGGCCCTGGGATAGGATCCTCAGAGGCACCCTGGGAGGTGTGGACCGTCTGGATGGCTGCTTACTGCTGAGGGTGGGGATGCTTACAAACGGACTGCAGCCGCTTTCAGGCCTGTGGCCTGCGTGTGTGGGCTGTAGCAGGTGGCACACCAACACCGAAGGTCACACAGACTCTGCCCAAGGACACCCTAATTACTCATTCATCGACAGGGCACCAGGCACCATCCTGTGGGTGGGCTCGGAGTTCCCAGAGAAGGTAGGGGGAGCTGGCCCTTGCTGCCAGGGATGGACCTGCGCCGCCTTGCTGCTGACATCTGTTTCCCGAAGGTGGGAGAGAAGGAAGGAGCCATCCGCAGCCCACCCAAGCACAGCGGAGGGACAGGAGCAACCCTGCCTGTGCAGCTTCCCCAGTCTCCAGGGTTGGATCCAGAGCAATTTCGTCAAGCTGCAATATTAAATAGCCAGTGCTTTATTTTTGGAATCCCCGAATGTGAGCTGGGTTTAATGAACCTAAAGCTATAATGTTTTACTTCTCCTTTGGTAAAAATTTGTATTTCATATTTTAAAAATCGCACTCATTCTGCCAGTTGGTGTTACCAGCCAAGCATGACCCCTTCGTGCAACATTCACAAACTGTACATTTTCTTGGTCACAATGTCTTTGTAATAGCTGAGCCATATGCTGAAAAGTCAGAACAGAGTTGAACCCCCATCCGGGTAGCGATCCCATAAATTAGACGGATAGGCCACGCTGGTAGGACTCCCCAAATACATCCATCTCCCCTGCTCGTTGCAAATTCACCCACACGTCCAGAATGTTGAATCCAAAAGTAGGCAATATTCACAGAAGACAAGAAGTTCTTGAACCCACCTCTGAGTTATAAAGAAAAACCAAGTGATGGTTTCTTTACACCCCAAAGCTATTTTCTTTAACATATTGTAAGGCTTAGACACTTGTAACCATTTTAAGAAGAAAATATTTGGTACTCACTGAAACAAAATAAACTTACATTGCATTTTTCTATGAAAATATACTTTTTGATTTTACAAATGTGAGATATATTCCGCAGCTGCCTTGTAACATCTGTCTCATAATAGATTGTGAATCTCTCTTAACGCCAAGGTTACTTACGCAACCCCTATGCTGTTGATCATCTAGGCTTCTTCTTAACCAGTACATTTTGTTCTTGTACACATTCCTGTGAGGAACAACACTTTCACTGAATCTGTGTGTGTGCCTGTGATTATTTGCTTGGGGTACATTGCCAGAAGTGAAATTGCATTTGATCTTTCTTGCCAAAGTGCCTTCTAGATAGTAGTATCAATTTACCCTGCCAATGCAGTATCTAAGAATGTTCCTCCTCCGAACTCTTAGCCTCACCAGAAACTACATGTCTATCATCTATCTATCTATCTATCTATCTATCTATCTATCTATCTACCTACCTACCTACCTATGCACAACCCAGTCATGTATGTGTGTGTGTATATATATATATATATATATATGTATGCATGTATGTGTGTATCTACCTACCTACCTACCTATGCACAATCCAGTCATGTATGTGTATATATATATGTGTGTGTGNGATGGAAATATCTTAGCATTGACTCTTCCTCCAGCCTCTTAGGCTCTTAGTCACACGCTTCCCAACTTGGTTTTCAGGCTGCAAAGCTTCCTCTGGCCCTGGCTAGCCCCTTCGTCCAGAAGCATCAAGACCCTCTGGGCCCTGGACGTCCTTCATACTCCATCCCTCTTTCCCTCCTCTCCCTTCACAGGTAAGGGCATCCTCTCAACTGCTTCCCTCCCCTCTCTCTAATAATCTAATTCTGCAAGAGGGAAAGTGAGGCATCAAGAGTTTGCCTGGAATTGACAGACACAGGACTTTGACTGGAGCGGTGTCCAGGACTGGGCGGGCAGGGGAGGTTTCAGTTTTTCTTTTGGGCAATGAGAAACTTTTGGAAATAGGGTGATGGTTGCACCACACTATGACTAATTAATGACACTGAATTGTGCACTTAGAAAATGAAAATGTATGTCATATATTATGTATATTTTAACAAATTAAAAATAAAATAAAAAAGTGTACGCAGGGTGAATGCTTAGGTCCTGGGCCACGAAGTCCCTGACTTGGTGAAAATGTATCAGGTCTGTGGACCCTGTCCTCCTAGGGAAAGCACCTCCTGGGATTACAGTCATTCCACTCAGGATCCCAGGGCCTCTATCAGCCAGTCAATTCTCCCTGAGGCTTTTGTCCGGCCCCTAGGCCAGGCAGGCAGGGCAGTCCTGCAGGGGTCTCTGAGGCCATCTTTGGAAAACACTGTGGGTCTTCTCCAGGAGCTGGTCTGTCAGGGAGGGTGGGCCCTGGGCTGCTGCGGATCTGGTCCATGAAGGTGTTAGTGGATGCCATTCTCAAGAATAAGGTCGGACGACTCAGTCCTGGCCCTGAATCAGGAGCATGATGCCTTCGTGAGGATGAGTTCAGCAAACAACAGGAACTGAAAACACATTTGCGTTGTCACTGTGTTTACTTTAAGTTTGGTCTCATTATTTCTAGTAGGCAAAATAATGAGAATCAATGTGGCCCTGGAAAGGCTTTATCTGAATAGCCTCATCTGGAGTCGGAGGGAAATGTTCCTTTGCAATGTGACCGGCAGTACAGCGGTGAGGAGTGGTCCCACATCAAGAGGGCTCTGGCCGCCAACGCTCTGTTCACTCCTTTCTTCTGGCCGTGTGGCTTCCTTCCAGCTTACCCTGCTGTGAACTTATTAAAGACTGGGCTCGGGGCTGAATCTGTCCCAGGAAGGCTTACCAGTGGCAGACTGCAAAATCTAAGAAATGCAAATTTTTGCTTCTATTTCCCATCTAGAGCAAAGTAGAAAAGCAAAAAAAGGAAGTTACGATATATTTGAATAAAGAAATTTGGACTTAACCAGTAACCACTGGTCTGAGATTAGATCTCCCTAATTAAAATGCGTAATAGGTACCAAAATGAATTACAATTTTGTGACACCTTTAAACATTTTTTTAAAAAATAGTTTGCCTTCCGGATTCTTGGGGCAGAAGCTTGTTTTAGGAACTGTTTTTAGTCCCACGAGTCAGCTGACCTCTCAAATGAGATTAAAATCTTTGGGTTTGGTAAAGTTTGCATAAATATTTTACATGGATCCATCTTTAATTAGGTTATAACATTAGAAAGTGCCAAGCAGCACTCCCTTCCCACAAATTAGACCTGAGCCCCACAAACAAATTAATTTGTGTCTCAGGGTTTTGACTGGGCCTCTCGGCTCCCTCCTTTCTCACAAGTACCTCTGACCCTCTGGATTTCAAATGCCTGCGGGTAAAAAGCAATTATAAAAACATGACTCTCCCAGATCAGCTTTCGCCTCTGCCTTGTCTCTGTTTTATTGATGGGAGATTGAAGGAAGATTCAAATCAGCCATCCTTCAATTCCTCACCAGCAGCAAAATGCAGAAATCATTAGCTCTTCCTGTGTAAAAGACTTTGTCCTGCCTTATTATTCAAAACTGCTTGCTTGTATGACTCAAAAAGGGCATGTTGAATATTTATTTCTAATTTTCAGCACTGGTAAATATTATATTGCTTTGTTCCCAATGTTCTTTTTATTTTGCAAATTTTATAGCAATTAATTAATGCGGCACTGTTATTAGCAGCACCTTTCCAGTTCTCACTGCCTGCATGGAAGATGATATAGCTGCTACGGACTTCGTTGAAGAAATTTCACAAGCAGGCTGTGTTTGAATTATAAGATCAGGTCTGGTGAATAGGAACCGTGGAGAAAGCTTTTATTGCAAAACTTGCCTTTTATCATCACAGCTAATTTTATTTAATTATAACCACCATCACCTCCCCACTTCCCCCCCAAAATAAAAGAAACTTGGTATAAACATAGCCAGTTGGCTGATTTTAAACAAAGCAAGATATAAGCGTTTGCAGCCTGGCAAGTGGAAAAGAGGGCTGGTGCCGTTCACGGGCTACCAGCGTCCACCCCAAAGGACAGCCGAATGGTAATAATCATTTTCATTATTTGGCAACATGTTTCTATTTTTTCACAAGGCTAATTTTAAGTGCTGCTATTCTGATTTTATTGGTGATATAATTTTCTATCTCATGGAAACCTGAATTCTGTTGATCAATAAAAAATAATGAATATGTTATTGTGAGCAGAAAAAATCTAATGTTCATTTGGCCAAGGAATTTGATTGATATCTATAGCTAAATTCTATACTTGAGGCAAAAACACGCCTTTTAAAAAAATGGATCTGAAAATGGCCTTTATTTTTCTCTAGTCATTCAGCAGAAAAGGCAAACATTCAAAAGCACTTGGTGGAGACTTCAGAGAGGGCAGAGCCCACGGGGGCTTCAGGGGCATCTGGAGGAGGGGTTGAAGGAGGCTGGGGCGAGAGGCCCTTGTCAAGGAGTGTGCAGGAGAAGGAAAGTCAGGAGTCAGGGTGGTAGCCTCAGGGTCACTTGGGCCATGGAAAAGTGGCCCATGGAAAAGAGGCTGGAAGAGACCCAGAGGGTTTACAGGAGGAGAAAGAAGAGGGAACCGGAAGTTGATGGAGCAAGGGAAGTCGTGCCTCTTCAAAATAGATTCTAAGACATGGCCGGGTGGGGTGGCTCACTCCTGTAATCCCAGCACTTTGGGTGGCCGAGGTGGGTGGATCACCTGAAGTACAGAGTTCGAGACCAGCCTGGCCAACACAGCAAAACCCCATCCCTACTAAAAATACACAAATTAGCCAAGTGTGGTGGCACACGCCTATAATCCCAAGTAGCCGGGAGGCTGAGACAGGAGAATCACTTGAACCAGGGAGGCAGAAGCTGCAGTGACTCCAGCCTGGGTAACAGAGCAAGACTCCATCTTAAAAAAAAAAAAAAAAGGATTCTAAGACATTGAGGGAGAAAGAATGAAACAGGGGTACCTCCCTGAATACAGGGTGTTTGTACTCCACAGCCTTCCACTTTCAGGACCTAAAGAAGCTTGTAATAATCATGGCCCACATTTGTGGTTCCCTTGTCCCTGGCCAAGCACTGGGCCCTGGGATAGGATCCTCAGAGGCACCCTGGGAGGTGTGGACCGTCTGGATGGCTGCTTACTGCTGAGGGTGGGGATGCTTACAAACGGACTGCAGCCGCTTTCAGGCCTGTGGCCTGCGTGTGTGGGCTGTAGCAGGTGGCACACCAACACCGAAGGTCACACAGACTCTGCCCAAGGACACCCTAATTACTCATTCATCGACAGGGCACCAGGCACCATCCTGTGGGTGGGCTCGGAGTTCCCAGAGAAGGTAGGGGGAGCTGGCCCTTGCTGCCAGGGATGGACCTGCGCCGCCTTGCTGCTGACATCTGTTTCCCGAAGGTGGGAGAGAAGGAAGGAGCCATCCGCAGCCCACCCAAGCACAGCGGAGGGACAGGAGCAACCCTGCCTGTGCAGCTTCCCCAGTCTCCAGGGTTGGATCCAGAGCAATTTCGTCAAGCTGCAATATTAAATAGCCAGTGCTTTATTTTTGGAATCCCCGAATGTGAGCTGGGTTTAATGAACCTAAAGCTATAATGTTTTACTTCTCCTTTGGTAAAAATTTGTATTTCATATTTTAAAAATCGCACTCATTCTGCCAGTTGGTGTTACCAGCCAAGCATGACCCCTTCGTGCAACATTCACAAACTGTACATTTTCTTGGTCACAATGTCTTTGTAATAGCTGAGCCATATGCTGAAAAGTCAGAACAGAGTTGAACCCCCATCCGGGTAGCGATCCCATAAATTAGACGGATAGGCCACGCTGGTAGGACTCCCCAAATACATCCATCTCCCCTGCTCGTTGCAAATTCACCCACACGTCCAGAATGTTGAATCCAAAAGTAGGCAATATTCACAGAAGACAAGAAGTTCTTGAACCCACCTCTGAGTTATAAAGAAAAACCAAGTGATGGTTTCTTTACACCCCAAAGCTATTTTCTTTAACATATTGTAAGGCTTAGACACTTGTAACCATTTTAAGAAGAAAATATTTGGTACTCACTGAAACAAAATAAACTTACATTGCATTTTTCTATGAAAATATACTTTTTGATTTTACAAATGTGAGATATATTCCGCAGCTGCCTTGTAACATCTGTCTCATAATAGATTGTGAATCTCTCTTAACGCCAAGGTTACTTACGCAACCCCTATGCTGTTGATCATCTAGGCTTCTTCTTAACCAGTACATTTTGTTCTTGTACACATTCCTGTGAGGAACAACACTTTCACTGAATCTGTGTGTGTGCCTGTGATTATTTGCTTGGGGTACATTGCCAGAAGTGAAATTGCATTTGATCTTTCTTGCCAAAGTGCCTTCTAGATAGTAGTATCAATTTACCCTGCCAATGCAGTATCTAAGAATGTTCCTCCTCCGAACTCTTAGCCTCACCAGAAACTACATGTCTATCATCTATCTATCTATCTATCTATCTATCTATCTATCTATCTACCTACCTACCTACCTATGCACAACCCAGTCATGTATGTGTGTGTGTATATATATATATATATATATATGTATGCATGTATGTGTGTATCTACCTACCTACCTACCTATGCACAATCCAGTCATGTATGTGTATATATATATGTGTGTGTGTGTGTGTGTGTCTGTGTGTGTGTGTGTGTATGTGTGTGTCTATCTACCTATGCACAATCCAGTCATGCATGTATATATATATGTGTGTGTGTGTGTGTATGTATGTGTGTGTCTATCTACCTATGCACAATCCAGTCATGCATGTATATATGTATGTATGTATCTATCTATCTTCTATCTACCTACCTATCTACAATCCATTCATCTATGTATCTATCATCTATCTACTTACCTTCTATATATCTCTCAATCTACCTATCTACTACCTATCTACTGTCTGTCTATCCACCTAACAACTAACCATCCATCCATCCATCCACCCAACAAATTATCTTGAACATTTGTCAGTCTAATAGGTGACAGTGGTGAGTGCTGCATTCTGTTTAAATTTGCATCTTTGAGTATTGCGGGTGTATTACTATCCGTGGTTCATCTTGGTGAAAGCCCTGTTTGTATCCCTTACCCATGTCTCCATTGACGCTTTCATTTCTTATCAATTTGTGAAGCTCTCTGCTTTCATATTTTAACATCTCAATTTTCTTTTAGATTTATTATTTGCATTTTGATTTTTCTATGTTATTTTTGGCCCCCAGGAGTGTAATGCCTTTCTGCAGTTAAATGTGCCTCTCTTTTCATTTATAGTTTTGCTTTTGGTGTCATCTTCAGGTAGGTCTCCTCATCCTTAGATTTTTGCAGATATTTTTATAATGTATTTCCTTCTATCTTATGGTTTTATGATAAATTTGGATACCTCTGGAACTTATTAAAGGCATGGATCTACCTTTTTTTTTCCCCAAAAATAAGCAGTTATTTCCCTTAATATCATTTGTTTCATCTGGATTAAAAGCCACAATGATATTCTTGGATCGGTTTCAGGATGTCCTGTTCTGTTTTTTGAATCTGTCTGTCTCTGCACCAGTAAAACACCGTTGTTCAATTTGTCCTGATTTGGCTTAGGCAAGCCCCCTCATTCTTTTATTCTAACTTGATTATTTTAAAAAATAAACTCTAGGATTATTTTATCACATAAAAATTTCTGTTGGAAATTTTGTGGTGATTATCTTGAATTTGAAGATCAATTTGGGGAAAAGAATTGACTTCTTCAGCATACAGGGTCTTTCATAGAAGTTAATAGTTGGCACAGGTTTTACAAATGTATTATTGACTCAGTTATGTGATAACTTTGTCAACAGTGATAATGACACTTCTCTTTAACTCATGAGATAAAAAAAAATCACACTTTCCTTTTCTCTACCCACTTCTCAGTATTGAACTTTTGCATTCAGATAACTATTTTTATTATTGTATTATCATATTGTCTTGCATTGCTTTTTAACCTTTAAGGGTTTTTTTGAAGTTGTTATCAGTTCCATTATCTGGTTAAAACTATTTAGAAATTAACTCTTGAATGTTTGTAGCTCCCTACCATCCATGTTTTACATGATTAATCCCCTTTTTAGCTTATTCAAGGTCATCTTTGAGTGATTTTCCTTTAGAATGGAAATAGTGTGGTGCAATTTTAAATCACAAAAATGGTAGCTTGGTGCCAATATAATTTCCCTCAAAACTTTGTTGATGACGCTCCATTATATCTTAGCATTTAGTATATTTGGAGACAAATAGATTTACCATTATTAGTAACAGTAGTATAAGTGATTTACTTTCTTTTATCCCAGTCTAGATGACAGGAGGATTTAACATTTTCACACGAGTATGTCTATGTGAATTATGTATTATAATTATTATAATTTGGCAGATGGGAAGTTCATTCCCTATGTAAGCTTATTTTTAAGGGGAAGACACGTTCTTTGGCTTAGAAATCTTCTTTTGCTGATACTCTTTCTCTGCATGCTGTGGAAGTCCTGTGGTACCTATGTTGAATTTCCTGAAACTTCTTCCATATGTGTCCACTTCCTTTTATCACATTTACCTTTTTACTATTTAGCTTTAAAATCTGGGAAAATAAAAATGAAAAAAATCATAGGCTGTTTTCTGGATTTTCCAATATACTCTTTGCTAGTTTCTTTATTGAAAGACAATACACACACACCGTTGTCATCCTTTGTGGTCCCTTTGCATAGATGAATGTCTTCTGTAGCATTGCCAGGGGAATGCAGACACCCTCTGTGATGGACAGACCCTAGAGTTGTCTCCTGTCTTTGCCTGTATAATCTCATCCCTTGTGTGAGGACAGGAATCATGGCTTGCTTTTAACCCACAGAGGATGGCAGAGGTGTTGGGGTGTCATGTCCATGATTCAGTTACATTATTTGGTAAAGGTAAGGGAATGGGATTCCCTTGGTCCTGCGTGTGTATGCGTGTGTGTATGTGTGTGTGCACACATGTGCGCACCTGTGCACACACACATGCATGTGCACATCCTGGCTTTGTTAACATGCACTAAAGAGATTCTCATTGCTGGTTCTGCAGAGGCAGACAGCTATGTGCGAACATCCTATGGGAGAGCTACACACTAGGGCGGTATGGGCAGCTTCCAAGACCTGAGGGAGGCCTTGGTCCAACAGCTGGCAAGAAACTGGAGTCCTTGATTCAGTCACAAAGAGATTATGTCTGCCCACACATGAGTGAGCTTGGAAGCAGACTCTCCCCTGATCGAGCCTCTGGATGAAGGCACATCCTTGACAATGCTGCACTTGCAGCCTGATGAGACTCTGAGCAGAGAACCCAGGTAAGCCCCGCTCAGACCATGACCTGCAGAAAACGCAAGTTATGAAATGTGTGTTGTTTTAAGCTCCTGAGTTTGTGGTCATTTGTTACACAGCAACAGAAAACTAATATACTCCCTAAACTTCCCTGCTATTCCTTGAGTTTCCTAGATGGTGAACACGTACTCTGATTTTTCAGGTTGGCCTGTGTTTTTGAAATTGTAATCTTTTCATAAACTCAGTGACATGGACTATTCTGGAAGTAATAGAGCCTATGAAAATATTCTAGGTTTCAATAAATAATAATAATTTCTTTGATTTATTGTAGGTCAGCTTTGCCAGATTAAAGAACCCAATTGTTGAGCAACTGATAGCTTTCATTCCAAAACTAGTTCCTTCTCCTCTGCCATTCCCAAAGACCCATTTTTTATTGGAAAGCCTAAAGTTAGAAAATGACAATGTGCCCAGTTACCAGGTTCAGCTTCTCTAATTAGGGACATGGTGGCCCTGCTCCACATGGGGGTTAGGGCCTCCACAATCCTGCCTCTGTGGACAGCATCATCCATGGTCACCTCCAGGAGCTGTGTGGCCACCTCAGGGCTCCCTTATCTCCAGTTTCCAGGGCCCTGGACTCTGAGCTAGCCCAGCTCAGGCTGGATGGATGAGTGGCACCCTGTACCCGCTCCCCACGTGCCTGAACCACACCTCACACACATTCCGCATCAAAGTCTGTAGTGTTTAAATGGCATCCCTTCCCATTCTCTACCACGGACACACTTTCTCCCATTTTTCTATTCCTTTAAACATCTGAATAGTAAATGCATGGAATGGGTTCAATCACTGGGCAGATATTCTTTAAACAGTAGAATGTAAGAGAGATATAGATAGCCATCTTCCTTTGAATTCTCTAAATTCTTGCAGAGAGCATAGCACATGGAAATGGATTCTCTCTGGGGGTTCAGTATGAATGTGTGAGTATGAAATGTTCTAAAAACTTCAGGGCAAGTATGATCACGTTAATGATTTTCTAGATCTAAATAGTCAATCCTTTCTAAATCTCACCCGTGGATTACGATGGATCACTTGGTAGCCAAGAGAAGCCCCCACTCAACCGGTCGGTCTTATGTCCTCACCATCCCTTGTCCTTCTGGGTGCCCACACCACTCTTGAATCTGGGGCCTTTCCCATCTCCTGGGCTGTTTGGGGGTCTTTGTGAAGTCTTTCTGATATGCAGAGCCCTTCTTTCTTCCTACCCCATCCCCCATCCCTTTCCTCTGCCTCTTTCTGGGCTTTTCAGCTCTCTGGCAGATGAAAGAGACTCTCTCTTATCTCCAAGATCCATGAAATATTCCAGACGCTAAGACATTTAGGGTGGGGCCTGTCTTATTCATCCACTTGAGAGTGCTGGCTCCTTCCTTTCTCTCTAAGATTATGCCTGACCTTGCTATTCTCCTAAAGGCTTTGGCCGTACAAATAAAAGCCAGGATGAAGGTCATCCTCCCTATTATCCTGAAACACAGAAAAACAACAGGGTGCCAACGCAGCTGAATCAGGGACAGCCCTGCAGACCAGAGTCCAAGAACCAGGGGCGGGGCATGGGAGTCACTTGTGAAATGCCTGTCACTGCTCCAGAGAGGTGAGTTGCAGACTGAAAGGCAGCATTTTGAAAACTTTATACATATTTGACTGAGTAAATTTATATATGTGGAACATAAAAATTAAAGCTCGTTTTATAGATTTTATGTCTTTTTAATGTTTCTATTGAATTCATCTTTATTGTTCGATTTTTTTTTTTTTTTTTTGAGATGAAGTTTCACTCTTGTCGCCCAGAAGAGTGCAGTGGTGCGATCTCGGCTCACGGCAACCCCCATCTCCCAGGTTCAAGCTATTCTCCCACCTCAGCCTCCCAAGTAGCTGGTATTATAGGCACTCTCTACCACACCTGGCTAATTTTTGTTTTTTTAGTAGAGATAGGGCTTCTCCAGTTGGCCAGGCTGGTCTCGAACTCCTGACCTCAGATGATCTGCCCACCTCAGGCTCCCAAAGTGCTGGGATTACATGGATGAGCCACCACGCCCGGCCAGAATTCATCTGTAATGTATTCTACAAAGGTTCCTTCACCACAGTGTTTGAGGGCCGTGTGCAGAACCCAACACCTGTCTCATTTCCTGGAGTATCGAGGTAGCAAATTCCAGTCAGCAATTCCTGAATCTACAGCATAAACACATAACCAAAACTTGAAAACGCCAGTTTCTACTATGCAGCATCCTATTGGCCAGTGGACCACGGGTTGAATTGAAAAGAAAGAATGGTTGGGAAAACCACCAGGAATCAGAGCATCTTCACACAGTGACTATTTCCACATCCACAGAGGAGTGGTGGGTGAGACAGCTGGAGATTTGCTTCACTGGAGCTAATGAGATCCTTTATAGCTCAACTTTTTCAAATATGTTCTCATCCAAACACTAGGATCCCATTTCTATAATACATTTGTTTGAATCTTTGCATTATATGAAACACAGTCAATGAATATATGTCTTGGTAATACATATATGTCTTGACTGAATAATATTATATGTTTTCCTTCCTTCCTTCCTTCCTTCCTTCTTTCCTTCCTTCCTTCCTTCCTTCCTTCCTTCCTTCCTTCCTTCCTTCCTTCCTTCCTTCCTTCCTTCCTTCTTTGTTTCTTCTTTCTTTCAGGCAGGATCTTGCTCTGTTGCCTAGGCTAGAGTGCAGTGACACCATCATAGCTCACTGAAACCTTGAACTCCTAGGTTCGAGTAACCTTCTCACCTCAGCTTCCTGAGCAGCTGGGACTACAGGCTTGTGCCACTACACTTGCCTAATTACGTGTTTTTATTTTGTAGAGACAAAGTTGCTTTGGGAAAATGCAGTCAGATTTCTCTCAGAGGTTTATCTAAGGGTCCCCAGTAAAAGAGAGCCATTACACAAGGTTCCATTTGCATAACCATTTGGAGTTTAATGGTCTCTAGGTGAAAAGAAACAAATTTTACAAGAAGGCTAAGTATGAATGGGCCAAATATTAGTATTATACAAATAGTAGGTCAAAGGAAAATTCTAGTGCCAAAGATAACAGAATGTTGCCCACGCGGGTCTCAAACTTCTGGCCTCAAATGATCCTCCTGTCTTGGCCTCCCAAACCAGTGGGATTACAGGTGTGAGCCACTGAAGCCTAGCCTAAATTCCATATTTCATATAGCATTAATCTCCAAAAGCTAAGACATGCTCTCTTAGATGATAGGTTAAAAGAAATTAGTTTCTTAAATTGTTAAGAAAAATTTAGTCAAAATTCCATCCTCATTATTACTGCTTAGATTCTTTGTATAATTGGCAACTTTCAAGGGAGCCACCTGAACTATTTTTCTTCAAACTCAGACCATTCATATTTTTCAAACTGTGCATTTGGTGTTCTAGCTTAGGGCATAAGAATTATTAAGGCAATTTACAATATTTTTAAAATTTTAAAAAATCATAAAAACATGAAAACCAGCAGATAAGCAATATATATTGGATAAAGGGTAGTAGCGGATACCAAGGGTTGATCAAAGATATCAAAATATGTAGGTAGGGTTTAGATGTTTTCCTTTTGGCAACTAGTATTTGATGACTTGACACTTTTTAATGCCCTAATATTAGAAAAAAAGGAAAATCCTACTTCATACTTCTTTCTGCGTGTTGAGCCACTTATCTGAGCTGATACCAAAGGGATGCTGTGACTTCAGGTGGCTTCATGGCTGCCATGGCATTTTCCAATAGGAGGAGGGTGTGACTGAGGGTCTCCTTGAAAGATGATCTTGCCCCACCTCAAGCTTGACCATATGGGGTTACCGGGGAGACTTTTATTGAGCACAGTGATAGTACAATGAGTATGACTTCCCCTCCAGAGAATGTGCCACATCTCTAACTCACCTCTGGAATCCCTGTCTCATCAGAGATCTGTTGGAGTCTCCTAGGCTACAGTCACTTAGAAGTAAATCAGCAAGACTCTGGCTAGGCAGAACTTGTTCACAATGCTTTAGAGAGAACGAAAGGAAGCAAACTGACACCGTATTTCAGTTAAGCATTTAAAATCCGTTCAAATCTAGTATTTCAATTTGGAGCTTCACCTGGGAGGGACAAAGCCTAGCTTGTCATCATGAGATGGGGTAGAAAATTCTCAAGTGATTTTCTAAACTTTCAAGATCATCGGGAGTCCATTGATCTGCTTTCCTCTCTCCTGTTCATCAGGAACAGTTTTCTGAATTCTTACTAGCCTTGTCATTGAGTTCCAGGGAGAAAAACACAGCAAATGCCTTAGTTACTTGTCTGGTAGCTGGAGGAGGCAGAGGTCCTGGAGGGTGCGTGCTGGTGATACCCTTTTATACTACAGTGAAAATGAGGAATGTATAAACATATGCAGGTATTTCTTTAATTTGGGAAGCTTCCTTTCTATGTCTGAAAATATTCAGTAAATTCTGTCTGTTCTGATGTACATTTTACACAGACAGCTGCATGGGCATTTACCTGTTGCCTGGCCTTGGGTAGATAGGCTGCCAGGATGTGGACCAAACACTGGCTAACCCTGCTTAGCTTTAAGCTTTAAGGTCACATTGTGAGGGTTAATGGTGGGTGATGAAGGAAAGAACCTCTGTGCAAAGGTATTCAAATTCTGACACATTTGCAAAGTCTGGTTGATTTCAAATCCACTGAAATTTGTTTTTGCTTTTATGTCTGCTCAAGCAGGAGAGATACTAGTGGCAAGAAATCTTATCAGACTGCAAGTTAGTTATTTTCAGTTCTAGTAATTGTAGATTTCATAGTATCAATTTCTGGTGCTCTAAAGCATGTCCACCTTTTTGCTTCTACAAATTGATTAAGCTTTTTGTTTGATATCACAGGAGCCTCTGGAGAGCTCTAACCTATATTTCAACCTTTGAAGAAATTCATACCCACAAGATATTTCTGCTGGACAATCTTCAAGGTCATTAATATAATGCTTAGAAATTTTCAGCCAAGAGTGGATTTAATCAGCACCTTTCTCTATGTGTCTCTTCATAGCATGATTCAAATATTGTTTTGCCTTTTAACTTTCTTAGGAAGTCAGCCTCTATTATATTTGCTTTGAACCTTTAAATGCAGACCGCCAAGGGGATTTTATGACAAAGTATGATAAAATTGATACCATAAAATAACATAAACTAACCAAAAAGTGTTTAAATGTTGATGGAATAAAGTTGAAGAATCATTTTTAGAATTCTTTATATAGTTCTATATACAAATACATCCCAGAAAGTTTGAAGAGAATTAAAAAATAGATGTAAAGGTCATGTAAAAGCCACCATAAAATACGAAGACTTTGGTGAGGGAAATTTGGTTTCCACTGTTGAAACAGCATGGTGTAGTGAAAGATTTAGAGATGGCTGAACCTATGCAAATAAAAATGTCTGGGTCACCTGTGCGGACTCTTTCATTGCACAAGATTTAGTCATAAATAAGGTTGCCCACATTCTAGAGACCAGTTCATCAGCTAAAACAACCTGGGAAACCTGACTCTTTTCAGGTACTTCCAGATGAAAACAAACAAGGCTTAGAGAAAAATTACACATCAAAAACCATGTTGTTAATAAGCAAATTTAGATTTTAATTTCATTCCCTGCTGAAACAACAGCTCCTTCAAGTAATATGATTGATATGAGGTAGGATCTTCTGTGGCCAGACATGAATATTATGAAATAATTTGTTGACTGAGTCCATGAATCAAGCTCTGCTTCATCCTATTTCCATAGTCCCATCTGAAGACATTTCTTAAAAAATAAATACTCCAGCAAAATGAACTAGATGTAAGTTGGCATTCGAGAAAATAAATAAGATGACCCCTTAAAAATAGGAAAGTCGTTAAAGATAATTTGTGCCTTTAGTGCTTCATTTTTTTGAATAATAGAGATGTAGTAACATATAGTCTCTGACGATAAGTGGCGTTTGTCTGTCTTCCCTTCAGTTTTGTTAGTTTTATTAATGAATTTTGATAGTTTGTCATTAGGTATAACCTATTTAGGATTTTTGTGTCTTCCAGGTAAAGAATGGGGCATTTTTTCACCATGTAATGTCCTTCTTTATTCCTGGTAGTACTGGTTGCCTTGAAGTGTACTTTGATTTTAACACAGTCAAACTAGCTGCCTTAAGCTTATTTTTAACATAGAATACTTTTTTTCCTTTCTTTATATGACCATATCTTCATATTGAAAATATAAATGGTGGGTGCAAAAGCAATTGTGGTTTCAGACCATGAATTGTAAATCATTATAAAGTGGCTGAAGCACATCTTTATTAACCAAAATAGGAACCATTACAATTAACACATTTTTGCCAATGAGAAATAAGTTTGTTTATTCCTATAGCATAAAAATCCATGTTTCAGGATTTGACAAACTCTTGGAAAGCATTTTCTGCATGCTGCTGGTTTGTGGAAGTGTTTTTTCCTCCAAAGAGTTGCTGAGATGCTTGAAGAACTGGTAGTCAGTCGGTGAGCGGGTAGCTGAATACGGAGGATAAGGCAAAACTCCACGGCCCAGTTGTTTAACTCTTGAAGCATTGGTTGCATGATGTAAGATCAGGCGTTGTCATAGAGAACAATTGGGCCCTTTATTTTGACCAGTGCTGGCTGCTGGCATTGCAGATTTTGGACCATCTCATTGATTTGCTGAGTATAATTCTCAGATGTAATGGTTTCAGTAGGATTCAGAAAGCTATTGTGGATCAGACCAGCAGCAAACCACCAAACACTGACCATGGTTTTTTTTGTGCAAGTCTGACTTTGGGAAGTACTTTTTAGCTTCTTCTTGGTCCAGCCACTGAGCTGGTCATCGCTGGTCATCGTATAAAATCCACTTTTCAATGCACGTCACAAACCAATTAAGAAATGGTTCATTGTTGTTGCATAGAATAAGAAAGGACAACACTTCAAAAACAGTAATTTTTATTTTCCCTTAGCTTATGAGGCAACAGCTTATCGAGCTTTTCCACCTTTCCAATTTTCTTCAAATGCCAAATGACCATAGAATGGTCCATGTTGAGTTCTTGGGCAACAACTCGTGTAGTTGTAAGAGGATCAGCTTCATTGATTGCTCTCCATTGCTGTCAACTTCTGATGGCTGGCCATTACATTTCTCATCTTCAAGCCGCTTGCGTCCTTTGCAAAACTTCCTGAGCCACCACTGAAGTGTACCTTCATTATCAGTTCCTGGGCCAAATGTGTTGTTGATGTTGTGAGTTGTCTCTGCTACTTAAAGGCTCATTTTGAACTCAAATAAGAAAATTGGTCAAATTTGCATTTTATCTAACATCACTTCCATAGTTTAAAATAAATATAAATTAAGCAGCAAGTAATAAGTCCTTAGCAAAAAATAAAGTGAGAAATGTGCATGAAAATGATGTATGACATAAACACATTTATTTAAGAATGTATTCCAATACCAAACAGCAAATTTTGGAAATGCAAAAACTGCAGTTTCTTTTTTACCAATCTAATAGATCTCCTCTAAAGACTATATAATTGGGTCAATTGGGTCATTCTTTTTTATCCAGTCAGATGGACAATCTCTGCTTTTTAATTAGGAGTATTTAGCTCATTTAGTTTTATTGTGATCACTAATGTGATTGGGTTTAAGTCAACCATCTTGCTTAACAACCATTTCACATGTTTTTTGTTCTCCTCTTCCTTTCTGCCTTCTTTTCTGTTAGTTTATATTTATAAACTTTTTATATTTATATTTATTGCTTTATTTTATTTCTTTATTGCCATCTTAGCTGTACTTCTTTGATTTTTTAGTGTTGCTAACAATACACATGCTTAATTATCAGAGTCTATTTAGAGTCTATGTATTGTACCTTATTCCATTACATTTTACCCTTAACATCTAATATTTTACATTTTTTACTTTACACTTGTTTCTTTCCATTAATACTTGACACGTCCCACTTCACTCTTGTACTTTACAGTTTAAAAATGTAATAGCCACACAATAGTATAATTCTATTCTACCGTAAAATTTCTGTCATATCTTTTACTTATATATACAGTACAAACTCCATCATAATTTTATTTTGGCTATAAATGCTTTTAAGTAAATTACAATAATCAAGAAAGCACAATTTAAAAATATTAACCCTCCTATTTACAACTTTTGGTTTCTCTTACTTTCTTCCTGTAGATCCAAGTTTCCATTTGGTTTCTTTTGGCCTTTAGAAAGAATATCCTGTGGGAGAGATTACTGGTAATGACTTCTCTCAGCTTTTGTTATCTGAAAACAAATTTATTTTTGCTTTTAAAGGGTATTTTCAACAGGTGTAGACAGAGGTTCATAGTGTTTTCCTCTCAACTTTATCTTATCTCATTGTCTTTTGGCCTCCATTATTTCTTATGAGAACCCAGTGATGTATCTTATTCTTCTTCTTCTGTATAGCATCTTTGTCTTAAATCCTCTAGTTGCTTTTGATCTCTTTTCTTTGTCTTTAGTTTTCAGCAGTATGATGGTAATTTGTTACAGTATAGTTTTCTCTGTATTTATACTACTTGAGGTTCATTGAACTACTTAAATCTGCAAATGAATAATTTTTTCATCAAGTTTCTGACACTTCCAGTTATTAGTTGTTCAAATAATTTTTCTGCCCCAAGTTTACTTTGTTGTCTTTCTTGGATTCCAAGATTATCTGATATTGTGTCACAGATTTCCAAGGATGTGTTTATTTTTCTTTGATGTATTCTCATTTTCTATTCTTCAGATTGGTCAATTTCTATTGATTTAACTATATATCCCCTGACTCATTTCTCTGCTGTCTCCAATCTGCTGTGAGGGCCAGCTTATGAATTTTTAATTTCAGTTATTTACTTTTCAGGTCTAGAATTTCTATTTGATTCTATTTTATAGTTTCCATTGATCGACTTATATTTCTTATCTGTTCATTTATGAGGTTCTTTTTTTAAAATTATTTGATCATTTTAAACATTGATTCTTTGAACATATTTATGCTTGCTTCCTTAAGGACTTTGTCTCCTAAAATAAGAATCTAGACTATCTGAAATTTAGTTTTATTGCCTGGACTTAAATTTTCCTGTTTCTTCATACATTTAATAATTTTTGATTGAACACTGGGCGTTGTAAATAATCTGTTGTAGCAACTCTAGATTGTGTTATATATATCTGAAAAGAATTGACTCTTGTTCTAGTGAGCAGTGCAGTTGTTCTGTGATCATGGTGACTTACACTTGGTTTTATACTTTTTTTGTACAGAACTGTGGAAAGCCTAAGGTACTTACCAAGCCAGTCTCACTTGTTAGAATTCAATGTGGTAACACTGTCCCCCTGCAGGTAATACCTGAGTTTGGTTCTATACTTGGTTAAGATGATCTAGAACAGCTCTTACTCTGGGATGAAGTCTTTACTCATAAGGTGCGGCCTTTGCGGTGTCTCAGCTGTATGCCTACAGTGTTAAAGATGTGTTCTTCATATCTCTCCACTCTGGCAAGGCTGAAACTTCAATGTTCCAGGATGGGTGTTCCACCATCATTTCTTGACCTAAATGTCTCGGCATTACATCAATCTTATTTCATTTGCCATCTGTAGGCCTCATGTAGTCTCAACTTGCAAATGCACGGCCCAGCCATTAGCCACAGACTTGCAGGAATTCCATACCTGGATTCTGGGACGCCTTCTTTGCCCCTCTTCCTCTTATCTGATGTCATTCCCCGACCCACAGATTTGAGACACGTTAGTTGCCCTGAATTTTTTGTTTGTTCCCTAAGCTCATTGGAATTGGGGCTCAACATCATGGCTGGGCAATTGTCCCTTGGCAGAAAGCCAGGGAAATCACGTAGATCACTTCATGGGTTTCCCTTCTCCCCCGGACCTAGTCTGATGCTGCCAGTTGCTGAATGCCTGAAAACAACTGTCGAAATATTCTTTTCAGCGTTATGGTTGCTTATGGCTGCAGGGCTAGTTTGGTACCAAGTCCTCTAATATGGTAGCAGCAAATGGGTTTCAGTATCTTTTAACAAGGTTTTAAAGTTATTACATATGCTCAATAAAACTTGAAAAACATAATCATAAATAATTCATGAAAGGCAATTATAGTTTCAGGAAAGAATATAATTATTGAAAATATTGACCCCATGTACAAAATAATTTAACCAAATTCAGGAGGTGGGGACAAAGAGAAATGGGAAAAAAGGGATTTCGCTCACATTTTCTGATGTTTTTTCAGCAATAGAGTTTAGTACATATTATTTAAAGTTAAGCATCCAGGATTTAAATAATATTATTAAAGTTATAAATATATTCTCTAAAATAGCCAGTGGGAGATAGAAAGGAAGGGAAAGCAGATGTAATGAAAATAAGCTCAATTCCTAATTTTATAATAAAATGAAGTCAACAAACACTATTATCTAGAAACAAGACTTTAACATTACTTAATGTTACAGTGGTAACTTCCAGAAGCACGAAAAAACCCTGAAACTATGAAAACTGGCTTCTTCTGGGGACTTTGAGTAGAGTGACAGAAGAAATACATTTTTAAAATTGTATTTTCTTATAATTTGACATTTCATGGATATAATGTGTATTTACTTTCTTCTTGATTTATTAATACACGTAGTAATTATGCCGCTCCTTATTTTATAATATACAACATTATTGGTTCATATGTATATATTTTTAATTACAAATATAAAATAATACAATCAAATACAGGCTGATTCAGTTCTCAGCATATATGAGACACATTCAGTTAATTCCCATGTACCACTCAGAGTCCTGGGCACTGCATACCCCAGCATATGTTCTTGCATTTCACATTGCTGTCATGTTAGCACAGCTTCAAATATCTGAAGGAAACCCCACACGTCAGATAAGCACCCATTCTGACTATGGGGTGTCAAACGTGTAGATTTCAGGAAGTATACAGAACTATTAATTGACTTCATCACTTTTCAATGGGAAGACACAGACAGAGTGTGCATTTCTAATTGCATCTCGACTCTCTTTTTCCTCTCTCTTGCACATCACTTGATTTCTTGCTCTTCCTGGAATCTCTGAAATAAGAATAAAAAAGGAATGAAGAAATCAACTAAAAATGCCATTGATTGTGTGTCTGTCCTTGGCAGGTCAACACTGTATGCTGTGCTTAAACTGGGGCTTTAGAAAGGCTGTTCAAGTTTAGAGGCTCAATTAAATGTTTTGAACGGTTTATTCTCTGGCAGTGTGATTAAGCGAATGTATCTTTAAGATGACACCAACCATTTATGGTTTGGAACTTGGGCTGGAAGTACAGGTTGTCATTGAAATAAAATAGGAGCCTTCCCAGGCTTTATCAGACGGTTTTTTAGGGTTTGCCATTCTTTTCACCTTGACATTTATGCTAAAATTTAGAGTGTCTGATCTTTCCTACTCTAGCTCCTTTTTTACTAAATGGGGAAAACCATAAAATCCTTGCAGTAGCTGTGAGGAGGAGAAAGTCAGCTTCACAGCTGCTTTCGAATAGCTCATTGCAGGGGAATTGCACTTTTTGGCAACCACAAAATCCTTTTGGGATCTATAGGAATCACACTGGAGAAGCCAATTCCCTTAATTTTGATAATGAAATTAAAAATGAAATTGTCTGCTTATTCCAAACTAAGCCATGTTTGTGTTTGCTTCATTCTCATAAAAGTGTGTAAAAACTTGATCGCTTTCTCTGGGAAAAAAAGAATTGTGCTCGTAGATGGTCACAAATCCATCGATCGTTTTCTTTTCTGGAGAGTGGGCTTTATTTGACCTCCCGTGCCTGTCAATGTGCTGTTACTTGAACCTAATTAATGACTCGGAGTATTGGATAAGTGAATGCTGGGCCATTTGTAGGCTCGTGACCACAGGTATGCACCCAGCAGATAAAACGGGTAGATTGCTGTGGCAGAAGCCGCAACACCACTTTCAGAAGAGTTAACATGAAAATAGACGTTTGGAGTGTTCTTTTTTTAAAAAGACTTTATAACAAACAGAAACACCAGTGACCAAGTGGTCTTTATAGAATACAACCTCCTCTACCTGGGGCCCAGTCTGAATTAAATCCTTCCATGCTCAATTTTGAAAAGACAAGAATAGGAATTCAAGATAAAGACAATAGTAAACCATGCAAGATGAAACTGATATGTATGTCAGAATACGTTATTTGGCTTTTCTATATTTTCTAATTGCAGAGTTGTGAGGTGAATTCCTTAAAGCGCCTCCCACCCCCCACCCCAGCACATACTTGCCTGAATTTTGGGTGAGCCAACGTCAATTGTAGGTTAATGTCAATAAACTGAAGGCAGAAATGGTAAGGTGAGATCAGACATTTCCCAGAAACAGTTCATATCTGGAAACACTGATAAGCTCCCAGAGGCAAGGAGAGGATATTCCGCAGCAGAGTGTCCTGGCTGAGGCCTTCTTGCCTTGCTGTCTGCCTTCTGTGGACAGGGGCCCTATCACGAGAGGATCAGGAAATGGGATATAATCTACTGCAGGGTTCCTAGAAGGAAGCATGCAGAATGTCCACTTCAAGGTACAGACAGATAAAGAAAGACATTGAAAAATAAGAATCAGCCCTGAACAGGAAACGCCAAAAGGTTACGAACAAAAGTATGTTTTTAATTAAAGAAATGGCATCCCTAAGATTATTTTTTCAACGTTTTGAGAAATCTATCTTTTCTTATTCTAAATCTTCTAGATTTAGAATTGCTTCATTATTAATTTACGTTGTAAAAGTAATATGTAAACATGGTTAGACCGTTAACCTGAACCAAAAGAAAAAGATCAAATACAGACTCCTGTCTTGATATCTACAGTCTCACTCTGTATTTTATCACTATTCACAGTTTTGCTTCTTCTGTAAACAATTCCCAGAAATTTTATTTTCTTACAGATAGGCATGTGCTTACACACACACACATACACACACCCCACACAGATTCTTTTTGGAGAACTAGAAAAACATAATAAAATAACCACAATATTATTTGAAACTTGAGTTTTTATTTAAAGTCATAACCTGGGGATCTTTGAATTCCATTTCATACAGCTTCTGCCCTTTCTTAAATGTCATTATAGAAGAGAATGTACACATTACAATAATGCATTCTGCTTTCAGGCTTTTCCTAGTGTTTTTTTTTTTTTTTTTTTTTTGCTATTTTAAACAATGCTGCGGTGAACATCCATATAGGGCATGTCTTTGTGAACTTTATCTGTAGAATAAATTCCTTGAAGTGGAACTGATGAGTTAATTTCATTAGAGAATAATCCCATTTTTATAATCCTTATAATCCTATCAATTTGCCCATTTGAGAGTGCCTACAGGTAACAATTGCTTTGATAATACTGTTTCAATTTGCGTATCTTTAGTTAGACATTGAGTCTTAGATTTTATTTGCCATTTATTTACTTTTCTCTTTGTAGCCAATGTTCATTTTTCTAAGGCAGTATCTTCTTTTTTCTAATGATTTGTTTAGCACTTTACCACTCACATTACAAAAATTTTGCTTTATTAAATGTCTTTTTCTCAGGTTGTTTTTTCATTTCTTTCGTTTATTATATGATATCACAAATTTGATATGTGCTTACATTGATCAAACTTGTCCTTTTCGCTTCTAGGTTTTGTGTTTTGCTAAGAAATGCTTGTCTACTTCAAGATAATATGAAAGATTAAAATCCTGTCAATTTTTTTTCTTCTAATAGTTTTATCCTTTCATTTTTTAATTTAAATATTGGGTTTACTTGGAAGTAACTTTGGTGAAAAAAGGTAAGAATTCAAAATGTCTAATCGATCTTTTCCTTATGGCAAGGAGATGCCACCTTTATCACGTTTAAAATTGCCAGATGTATGTTGTTTATGTTTGACTTTTAATATGTCTTTCCCTGATTTCACTGTCTATTTCTGGATCATTTTAGCTTTTGCAGTTTTCAAGTGGATATTAAGATCTGCTAGGGCTACTATGTGGTAGTTTACTTTTTAACAATTTCTCTGGCTTTTTTGTGCTTTAATTTTTCTCTATGAAATATAAAAGAGCCCATCAATTCTCACTCAAAAATCTCATTGGCGTTTTGATTAGGAGTGGAATGCATTACAGAGAAAGTTAGAGAGAACTGGCGTCTGCACAATATCGGATATTTTTAGCCAAGTAAAATTGTTCGTTTCAATGTATTTAAGACTTCTTTGATACCTCCCAGAAGGAGTTTGTTTTCTTTTTTGTTGTTATTAACTTCCTTCATAATATTAAAGAATATTGTTTTTTTCTATCATTTTATGTTTTAACTGGTTGTTTTCACATACACTATAGGAGAGCTGTTGATTCTAGACATCAAATTTTTCCTAACCACCACACTAAATTTTAAATTTTATTACTGTTTCTATTGTTTTTTAACAGTTGCTTTTCTTGGCTGTGTAATTATTATCAGCAAATAACAATAACTTTGCTTCTGTTCTGATTTTTTTTTTTTTTTTTTTTTTTTTGAGACAATGTCTCGCTCTGTTGCCCAGGCTGGAGTGCAATGAAGTGATTTCAGCTCACAGCAACCTCCGCCTTCTGGGTTCAGGTGATTCTCCCACCTCAGCCTCCTGAGTAGCCCAGATTACAGGCACCCAACACCAATGCCCGGATAATTTTTGTATTTTTGTAGAGATGGGGGCCATCTCCATGTTGGCCAGGCTGGTCTTAAACTCCTGACCTCCGGTGATCCACCCACCTCAACATTTCAAAGTGCTGGGACTACCGGGGTGGGCCACTGTGCCTGGCTTGATTTTTGTCTTTTATTTCTGTTAATTGCATTGGTATTTTGAGAACAATATGATATAAATTTATTTTGTTTTAAATAGTAAGTAGGATTATGGAAAACAAAAGTGCCCTAATATACAAAGTACATTATCCTGCCTGGAGGTGGAAATCCATCAGTACACAACGAGCAGCTCGATCCCACCAGCCTCACCATACACAGAAGGAACAGGAGTCTCCAATAACAAGTTGTTACCTCGCGCCTGCCCTGCGGCTGATGCTGTTCTGCGTACCAGGACCCAACCAGAAGCTGAGCCCATTGTGATGTGGACCCTACCCATGCAAGCTTTCAGTTTTCAAATAAGTACAGGCATACCTCATTTTATTGCATTTTGCATTATTGCACTTGGCAAACATTGCATTGCTTACAAATTGAAGGTTTGTGGCAATCCTGCATCAAGCAAGTCTGTTGGTGCCATTTTTCCAACAGTGTGTGCTCACGTTGTGTCTCTGTGTCACATTTTGGCAATTCTCATGATATTTAAAACTTCCTATGAGGAGTAAATTACTGTTATTTTTATTTATTAGTGAAAAAACAGGACAAACTGCTTAATCTCTTTCAGAGTATTAAAAAGAAACTACAAAAGAGGCATTCTTTATAAAGGCAATGCCAAGACAAGACTGAAGAGTAATGTCTCACACGGAGGTATTAATTTCGATAAAAGGCTTTGGTAAGCTATTTGGCATTCAGTTTTTAATTTATTAGATGTTTGTAATTTTTATTTTTAAGTGTAAAATTTTGTTGAATTTGATTTTCTGCCTCCAGTGAGATGATTTTGTATATATCCATGTTCTGTGATTTGTTTATGAGGTGAATAACATTACAAATTTGATAAAATTGAATAATCCCTGTATTTCTAAAATAATCTTACTTTGCAAGCTGTGCTTTGTTGATACGTTGCAATAGTAATTTGCTACTTATATACTTGGGATTTCTGAATCTGTGTTAATAATTAAGATAGTTTTATTTTCTTCCTTTCAACTGTCATTTTCCAATTTGGATTTCAAGGTTATTCCAAAGTCATAAATGAGTTGGGAGCTTTCTTTTTGTTTCTGTTTTCTATAATAGTTGAAGATACAAATTATCTTCAGATCTGATGAGCTCTAGAAGGAAAACTAGAAAACTGTATAGTCCTTTGCCTTTCTATTGAGTGAGGATGTGTGAGGAATATTTGTGGCTACTGATGATTGTTTTAATAGTTATGACAAATTTTCTTATGCTATCTGGATGGGAAAGGACTTTAAAAACAAGATAGAAAACCCCTCAATGATGAAAGGAAATTGAGAAATATGACTGCATTAAAATTAAATATTTTTTTTTGGCAAAAGATTTCATAAACAAATACAAGGTAAGCCAAATCTTAGTAGAATATATTTGCAACAGTAGTAGGTTTAATTATGTTCCCTCCAAAAATATATATATTAAAGTCCTAATGCCTAATACCTCAGAGTGTGGCCTTATTGAGAGATAGTGTAGTTACAGGTGTAATTATTTAAGGCGAAGTCAGACTAGACTAGGCTGGGCCTCCAATCCATATGGCTAGTGTTCTTTTAACAGGAGGAAAATTTGGACACAGACACAGATTCCCAGGGAGAACACCGTAAAGAAACATGGAGACCCAGACACAGAGGGAGAAGGCCAAAGACGGAGGCACACACCAGAGGGATGTGGCCACCAGCCAAGAAATGCCAGGGGCTACCAGAAGCCAAAAGAGGCAAGGAAGGAACCTCCCAAAGAGGCTTTGGAGAGAGCACGGTGCTGCGGACACCTCGATTGAGAACTTCCAGCCTCCAGAACTGTGAGAATAGGTTTCTATTGTTTGAAGCCATCTAGTTTGTGGTTCTCTGCCACAGTAGCCCTAGGAAAGTAATACCTAAGGATCAGTGTCCAGAAGATATTAAGAAACCCTACACATCAATTAAAAAAAGACAAATCATCCAATAGGAAAATGGGCAAAGTATTTAAATGGGGGAAACTGCAGAAGAGGAAATAATCATTATTATCATAGAAAAACAACTCAACTTCCCTATTTGCCAGGGAAATACAAAGTAAAACTGCCAGGAGCTGTTTTCAGCACACTGCACGGAAAAGTGTGAGCAAGCTGGTACAATGCGATGTTTGCAAAGATGTGGGGAGAAAACATCATGAGTGGAAGTGTGTATGAGATTCCCATGGCTGCCGTAACAACTCACCACAAATTTCAAGGCTTAAAACAATGCAAATGTGTTATTTTCTAGTTCTGGAGATCAGAGCTCTGGCAGGGGCCTCAGTGGGTGAAAATCAAGGTGTTGCCAGCGCCACATGCCTTTGGAGGCTCTGGGGAGCATCTGTTTTCCAGCCTTTTCCAGCTTCTAGAGTCTGGTACTTTCCTTGGCTCATGGCACATCCCTCCATCTTCCCATTCCCAAGTCTTTCTCAAGTGGTGTCACTTTGCCACTGACTGTCCTGCTTCCCTCTTCCATTTTTAGGGACTCATGATGACACTGGGCCCACCAGGAGAATCCAGGACCATCTCCTTATTTTAAGGTCAGCTGATTAGGAAGCAATTTTATCACAAACTCAATTCTCCCTTGCCTTGTCACATAACATATTTACAGGTTTTAGGGATTAGGACATGGACTTCTTAATTAATCTGCCTATCATAAAATGTTAATTGGTATGACTACTTTAGAGAATAATGTCATGTTCTGCTCCCAGGCATTGTTTTGGAGAAACACTCACCGTATATCCACGGAAACACCTAAAAGGATGCTCTTCGTAGCTATGTCTCCACCAGCAGAACAGTATTGAAGAACAGCCTGGTTCTCCATCAGCAGAGGGAAAAATAAGTACAGTCATACCTCATTTTATTGCATTTTGCTTTATTGCACTTTGCAGATATTGCATTATTTATAAATTGAAGGTTTGTGGCACCCCTGCATCAAGCAAGTCTGTTGGTGCCATTTTTCCGACAGCATGGGCTCACTCTGTGTCTCTGTGTCACATTTTGGTAATTCTCATGAATTGAAAACGTTCTCATTATTATTATCTCTCATGGCGATATGTGGTTAGTGATCTTTAATGTTCTCATTGTAAATGTTTTGGGGTGCCATGAACCGCATCCACATCAGACAGCAAGTGCAATTGAGAAATGCCTGAGGTCTGGCTGAGCTGCTGATGGACTGTCCCCCCGATATCTGCCTCTCCTCATGCTTCCCTAGGCCCTGAGACACAGTGCTGAAATTCAGCCAGTTAATAACCCTAATATGCCTTCTAAGTGTTCAAGTTAAAAGAAGAACTGCAAGTTAAAAGAAGAGCTCACTTTAAATCAAAAGCTAGAAATGATTAAGCTTAATGAAGAAGACATGCTGAAAGCAGAAATTGGCTGAAAGCTGGGCCTCATATGCCAAACAGACAAGTCGAGAACGCAAAGGAAAAGTTCCTGAAGGAAATGGAAAGTGCTATTCCGGGGAATACATGAATGATAAGAAAGTAAAATAGCCTTATTACTGATATGGAGAAAGTTTTAGTGGTCTGGATAGAAGATCAAACCAACCACAATGTTCACTTAAACTAAAGCCTAATCCAGAGGAAGGCCCTAACTCTTTTCAATTCTTTGAAGGCTGGAAAGGTACAGACATTGCAGAAGAAAAGTTTGAAGATAGCAGAGGTTGGTTCATGAGGTTTATGAAGAGAAGAGATCTCCATAACATGAAAGTGCAAGGTGAGCAGCAAGTGCTGATGGAGAAGCTGCAGCAAGTTATCCGGAAGATCTAAGACCATTGATAAAGGTGGCTACATTAAACAACAGAATTTCAATAGAGACGTAACAGTCTCACACTAGAAGATGCCATCTAGGACTTCCATAGCTAGAGAGAAGTCAATGGCTGGCTTCAAAACTTCAAAAGGCAGGCTGACTCTCTTGTTTGGGGATAATGCAGCTGGTGCCTTTAAGTTGAAGCCAATGCTTATATACTATTTTGAAAATCCTAGGACTTTAAGAATTATGTTAAATTGACTCTCCCTGTGCTCTATAAATGGAATAACAAAGCCTGGATGACAGCACATCTGTTTACAGCATGGTTTACTGAATATTTTAAACCTACTCTTGAGACCTACTGCTCAGAAAAAAAGATTCCTTTCAAAATCTTACTGCTCATTGACAATGAACTTGGTCATCCATGAGCTCTGATGGAGATGCACAGGAGATGAGAGTTTTCATGCCTGCTAACACTGCATTCATTCTGTAGCCTATGGATCAAGGGGTAATTTTGATTTTTATGTCTTATTAGTTAAGAAATACATTTCATAAGGCAATAGCTCCTATAAAATCAGAGTGAAACCTCTGGAAGATCTGAGAGAGGTAAACTAGAAATCTGGAAAAGATTCACCATTCTAGATGCCATTAAGAACGTTTGCATCTCATGGGAGTTGTTCAAAATATCACCATTAACAGGAGTTTGAAAGAAGTTGATTCCAATCCTCATGGGTGAATCTTAGGGGCTCAAGATTTCAGTGGAGGAAGTAACTGCAGATACAGTGGAAACAATGGAGAACTAGAACTAGAAGTGGAGCCTGATCATGTGAATGAACCACTGCAATCACCTAATGCAACTTTACCAGGCCTGTGCAGTGGCTCATGCCTGTCATCCCAGCACTGTGGGAGGCCGAGGTGGGTGGATCACCAGAGGTCAGGAGTTTAAGACCAGCCTGGCCAATGTGGTGAAATCCTGTCTCTACTAAAAATACAAAAATTAGCCGGGAATGGTGGCAGGTGCCTGTAATCCCAGTAACTTGGGAGGCTGAGGCAGGAGAATCACTTGAACCTGATAGGTGGAGGTTGCAGTGAGCCGAGTTTGCGCCATTGCACTCCAGCCTGGGACACAGAGTGAGACTCCAT
>NW_016107422.1:4165240-4173739 GCF_001604975.1 Cebus imitator | reverse complement strand
ATTGCATACTTAATAGACTACAGTTTAGTAAACATAACTTTTACATACACTGGAAAACAAAAAAAATTCATGTGACTTACTTTATTGTAATATTTGCTTTATTGCAGTGGTCTGGAACTGAACGGGCAATATCTCTGAGGTATGCCTATAAATAGTGGTTTGTTCATACAAGGAAATACCATATACTAGTTAAAAATTAATGAACTAGATTCAGATGCCTCTGTGTGGATAAACAAACAAAACGTAACTTTGAGTTAAAAAAATCAAGTTGCAGGAGAACTTTTGTGTAAATTAAAACATAATTAATTCAAGAGCACAGATCATTGGTGGGAATAGGAATAGGAATATTTAGTAAAAGCAGAAAAACATCTATGCAAATGAATCCCACTTTACAGTACTGCTTGTGTTCTGGGGTGGTGGCAGCTGTACCTGTAACAATTTATTCCAAACAATGTCCAATACAAATATGTTAAATATAATGAAATACGTTAATATGTGTTAAGCCTGGGAAGTGAGTATGTGGCCGTCTTTATTCCATTTTCTGTTCTCTTTTTTAATGTTTGAACTATTTCATAATTAAAAATATACAAAAATGTTAAACATTCACAGCAATATATGCCTTGGAAAAATAAAATAACCTTCAAAAATAATACATAAGCCTCATAAAAATTGGAGGAAAACAGAAAATTGTGATGAAGAAGAGAATAGCATATTAATCCTTGCTTCATGTATGTGTACAGACACACACACAAATCCTAGCCGTGTTGTCTGTTACCTGTCAATGTGAGGGTTACACTGCACAGCAGGAGGTGCATTTTAAAGCTTACTCTCAGATTATAAATGTAATTATAAAATTCTTTTTGAAAACATGGTTGTTAATGGCTATACTGTATTCCACTTAATAGAAATAACAAAAGTCTCCCCCATTGTTGGACATAAGTTATTTATAACTTTTCCCTGTTATAAAAGATGCAGTGATACACATCCTTGTGGCAACCGAGTCCCTGGCAAGGTTTTTAGAGATTAAATTACTGGATCAAATGATGAGAATATTTCAGAGTCCCTCTACATGCTGCCTGATTGCTTTCCAGAAAGTTTTCCACCACCTGAAACTTTTCAGCATTGCTTTTCTTTCTTTGATGAAACCTTCTACCACTAAATTTTGAACAGCTCTCTGAATTGTCACAGAATGGTGCAGTTATGTTTAGTATAAGTTTATTCTGCAACATATTTTATTGTCACAATTTAAAATTTGCTAATAGATGAGTGGAATATGTATATCTCAGTATAAACTAGAATACTTAGTAATCCTGATCTTCTCTTATTCACTAATTCTGGAAACCAGTCAATGCATACAACTTCATGGTAATAGATTACCACCTTGTCACTTATTTTTTATACCAAGCTGCACTCCATGAGACAGGGAAAGGAATGCTCATAAAGTAGTAATAATGATGATGATGTCAATAATTTGTATTTTAATAATTTAAATAAACAAATAAGTTAATGTTATTAGCATTTGTATAGTGAGTATCCAAATCACATTCTGTATTTTATTCTGCTGAGATCCATAGGCAGTCCCTGTGGACAGTGATGGGCTGAGAATTTGAAAACCTTTGAAGACCTTGCCTCCAGCCTCCAGGTTGCTTCCTTCATCCTTGGTCAAAATAGGAGCCGGTTCAAGGTGCTGTGGAAGGTCCCCTGCAGATCTGTGGGAGGTGCAGAAGTTTTCACCACATCCACCAGGATTTGTCCGACTTGGGTCAATAGCCCGGCTGTTGAGGCAGGAAGTGGGCACGTGGGTGCAATGTCCTGGCCTCCTCCCAGGCCCAACCGGCCACCTTGCTTAGTCCCCAAGCCCTGCATCTCCATGCTTTCCACTCTGTTGTAGTTAAGTGTGCCTGGCCACTAGCCCAGCAGAACCCAGGCCTTTCATTCTCCATCGCCAAGGAGGGGAAAAGCAGAGGTATCAATCTCATGCAAAGTAATCTATAATTTCTATACATTTTCAATCAGGCCGCTTGATCCCTGCTCCCTCTCCTCCGGGGGAACCTGCCAAGTCAACTCTGTTTCCTGCTTCTGAGTCTCTCACCTCATCTGCCTCCCCCGTAGACACACCAGGAGGTCACAGACACCTCTCCAAAGAGGCGCCCCTTCCTGGAGGGCTGTCCAGAGCAATCGCGCCCACGAGCCCCTGCAGGAAATTGGTGAAACAGAAGCCAATTTCCTTGTGCTTTTCTCATTGCTCTGCTTTTGGCAAGTGCGCCTCTGTCCTGGAGAATGAATTAAGTCACCAAATGGAAGAGTGCTTTTTGCTGCTAGACCAGCTGCTGGGAGAGGCCATCAGTCAATAATCAATTTCATATAAATTTGCTGTGAGCTGCCGAGGTAGCAAGCCCACCTCAGGGTGGCCTCCCTTAGCACCCATTCAGACAGGTGCAGACTTCCACCAGCAGCTGGAAACAGAGTTGGAAATTTCAGTGTTTAGAGATGTGTGCTGGATACCCAGAGGGGTGGGAGGGTCATGGCTGCATCTGTGTTTTATGCTCACAAGCCACCCCTTCCTCTCATCTGTATGAGACAAGCTCAGCCTCTTACTAAGTGCACAATTTTATGATTAAGTGTGCCAAGTCTGGCGGGGCAAGGATATAGCCGATGATCCACCAGCCTGGGTCTTAGATAATTTCCCACTTTTTCTCTGCATTCCAAATTCTCTTTGAAGCTTCTAATGGGCCAATGTTCAAAGAGTATTTCGATAATTTATGTCTAGCTTTCAGGGCGTAGTGACAAGACTGGAATCAAGATGCCTGTTCACAGTTTATTGAGACATTTGCTTTTGGTAAAGGTGGTTCGTGATGTCGATTCAATATTGGAAGATGTTCTCCAGTGGGGAGAGCCTTCCCCCATTTCCTGCCCGCATTTTCATTTCCTTCCCGTCACTTTGACTCTTAGTGGTCACTTTCCTCAGAAAGAAAACTTTCCTTGAAAATGTAAGCTCCGGTACTATTAAGTTGTACATGATAATCTTCCATTTGATTTTTGTCAGTTAAACTCGCACCTCAAATGTAGATTTTTACCTTAGGCGACCCTTTGATTCTTCTAGTAGATTGCACATTTAGCAAAATGCAATGTGCATATCCTTTTCTTGTAATTATCTGGTTTATACATACCTTCCTCTTCCCTTAGAACACCTTGCTGGTAATGTTTCTCTCTCCTGGGTTTCAAGGAGGTGAGAATTAAACTCCATTCTGTGTTGAACTGTTGGTTGAGACAGTGTTCTCAGGGTATGGGGTTTGCTAAGTGTCTTCCGGATCTCTCCTTGTGCTTAATCAGACACAGGTGCAGCCTCCGCCCCATCAGGTCCCATCTGACATGTGGTTGGATGTGAGTGAGGCCCCTCTCTGGGATTCTCATCCATTATGTGCCTCTTCAGGAGGCCACGAGGAGGGCCTGCTTCTCTCCTTGGTGAGCAGTGGACTGAGTTAGCCCCTGGCCCGGGTCCTCGTCCAGCAGGCTGGATGCCCACCTCAGCTCTTGCCCTCCTGTGTCTTTGAGGCTGTAGCTTGGAGGTCTTGAGTGAGATGCACTTAAGGTAGAAAATGTTCCCACAGAAGGAGCAAGGGATGGTGTAAGTCATGGGAAGTGGCTGTGATGGGACACACCAGGCATTCTCCACATGCCACGTGTGGACTCTGGTCACCTCAAGGGGCCTCCTGGACTCCCCTGTCTGCTAGGAACGTGAAACAGCCCCGGAGATCCATGTCCATCCTCCTCACCTTCACACTCCTTGTGGAGCAAATAAACCTCAGGCAGCTCATCCCCATCTTCTGCCCTTGGGGAACAGAGGACCGATTTGCAGAGCCAACTCTTCCCCTTCCCTTGTGTTTCCAAATATTGTTTCTGATTCTCATTTCTGATAAGAGCTTTTCAGATATCGAAGCTTCAGTGGGCTCCAGATTGGCACCTATGACCAGGCTTTCCCCCTAACTTTGAATGTGTCCTGAGGCAGACGCAGACCAGATTTGGGATAATCTGGGTTAAAGGCTGCCTTTGCCAGGCACCTCCTGCTTACCAGGCACTGTGCTGACAATTTTCAGGGATCTCCCCTTTGATCCCTCAACCTGTTTGAGGTTTCTCATCTGTGCCTTACAAACAAGGAAATCGAGTCTCAGAGAAGGTAAAGGACTCACCAGCCGGCACCCATGAGTAACCGCACAGTGGTTAGAGCCCAGCATAGCTGTGGTGCCCTGACCTTCATTAGACCAGGTACTCCGAGCCGCAGGCAAGGCCTCTGGGTGAGCCGAAGTCTGCTGATCGAGCACCCGGATGTGAAGCAAAGCCTAGAGGTCATCGTGTGGTCAAGCACCTGGACAGGCCCGTGGCAGAGACTCAGGCGGCCTTTGGACCCTACCTGGCTCCCTGCAGGATCCCACCAAGCAGGGCCCTTCCCTGTCCACAGGGTCAGGTCTGGTTGCTACTTGCTGGCCCTGTGTCTGCCCCAGCCCTGCCTCCCACCATTTCCTCCTCCCCTCCCCGTGCCCAGGCACTTGCCCCCTTTCTGCTGTTTTCCAGAGCAGCCCACAGTTACCCTGAAGGCTGATGTCACACCTGGAGAGGAAATGCATGGAGCAGGGGCTCTAGGTTGTCTCCAGCCCAGCTTCTGTGTTCCTTCCATGGGGACTTACCAGGCCATCTGTCCCCATTCCTGTGGACAGAGCTCCTTCTGCGCTCTCAAGGGGACTGCTGCTCATGGTTCTGCCTGAGCCCTCTGTGTGCTTGTGGCGTGCCACATGCATCTTAACAGGCTGGGCCTGGGAGAGGGGAGAGGAACTCCTACCAGGTTCTCTTTGCTTTTCCTCAAAGGATCCCCTCCAGTGGCCGGGTTTCTTAATAGCACAGTGACTTTGGATGTCTTTGACCAAGCTGGCAGCAGACAAAGGACAGGCCACGGAGGGGGTGCTGGGGCAGCGTGGACACGGCTGAAATCTCCATGGAGGGGGTGCTGGGGTAGTGTGGACACGGCTGAAATCTCCACGGAGGGGGTGCTGGGGTAGTGTGGGCACAGCTGAAATCCCCACGGAGGGGGTGTTGGGGCAGTGTGGGCACGGCTGAAATCCCCACAGAGGGGGTGCTGGGGCAGTGTGGACACGGCTGAAATACCCAAGGGAGCCTGAGAATGCAGAAGGGGGCATGAGGGGGCCACATGGCCACATGCAACCGATATGCAAACAGGCAAGCACATGTGCACACGCACACGTGCACACATGCACACACCACACATACATACATGGACATATCAAGGGATGGCCCAGGCTCTGGTCTCATTCTTGGCCTTTTGTTCTTAACAAAACACCCAAAACTATGTTTGGGGAGAGCAAGGACTTCTCTCGACTACTTGAAATATTCGGACAAGCCCAGGAAGGGTGAATAGGGTTCCCATGACCCCACACATCTGAGGCTTTGGGCAGACCCTCTCAGAATGCTTAATATGGTTGTTTTTAGATCCAAATATTTGGCTGCAGATCTGGAGATCCGGGCCTGTGCTCATTGAAAGTCCTTCTCTCTTTGCCTTAGAGTCCGGATCTGAATCTGGAGCCCTCAGTTTACAGACAATCTGAGGCGTGGACAGGGGAGAAAGACTTCCCTGGAAATCACCGTTGAGGGAATGCATTGAGCTAGGCTCAGGGGCCTGCCCTGGTCTGCTCTGCAGGCAGCCACGTGCATGGCGATGTCTGCTGCAGCCGCTGGCCTTCCTGCCTTCCCTGCCTGCCCTCACGCTGCCTCCTCCCGCTGCCTCCTCCCGCTGCATTCACTGAGATCAATTTGTCCTTCAGTTACAGAAAATCAGTCTATGCTGTTTTAACAACCAAACGGTGGCTCCAAACGAGATTTCAGTTGCAGCTGAAAATGTAATAAAATAATTCTTCGTGCTGACAGCCCCTGTGTAGGCCATTTGGAAAACATCAAAGGATGAATGCTAAATGTTCATTCCTAATGCCCGGTGTGCAGAGCATGTCCCAGGGTAATCAGCCTCGCCTCTTGCAAAACTTGCTCTCAGCATTGCCAAAGCTGATGGAGAGGAATTGGTAATAATGGGGTCAAATGAGCTTTCTCTGGGTGCTGCGGTGATGTGAGGATCTTGGATGTCCAGAGCTCATGGCTGAGCTGGGAAGAGCCCTGGCTGTGTTTTTGGAGACAGCCCACTGCAGGCTCTAGCCATGGGCACGGGTCCCCTCCAGGAGGTGTCCAGGTGGGGCGCAGGTGAGCCTTGCTGCCCTGAGAGCTGCGGGCTTCCGGGATGGGGGTACTGCAAGTCATGACTTCTGCTTGCCTTTTCCAGGCAGTCTGGGTCTGGCTGTCCTCTCCTGCCTCTTGGTGCATTTTTGGTGTGGAATTAAGATCTCCCGCGGTTGTGATTTCACAGAAACTGGGACAGACAAAGCAGGCAAAACAGATGTGTTTTGTTTTCGGTGCCACGGCTGCTGTCTCCGGCCCGAGGTGGCTTGGGTTCCTTCTGTTGATGTGTCCCTCCTTCCTTTTCCATTGGTCCGGTGCTGTCCTGGAGGCCTGGCCTTCCCATCCAGATGGCACCCTTGCCCAGGAACCAGTGCAGGACGCCATGGATCCCACTGTCCAACAGGTCCCAGAGTTGGCAGACAAACCTAAGCTGGTGGCTGAGCCGAAGACAGAAAGGCAATTAGACCTGCATTCATCAGGAAAGCAGTGATGAGAATGGATATCGGTAAGATGGACACCATTTTGGGAGAAAAAAAGGAAACACAATGGAATCTAGAAACAGTGGGTCACCGAAGCTGTTTTGGTAGAATTGCTCTAAGCAGAGGGCAATGAGGGTGGGTAATGGACACTCGGCAGGAGCTGAGGCTCTGCCCTGGCCTTCCCATAGCTTTGCATGCGGCTGTCAAGTGGAAAATACTGCCTGGTGGACAGAGTTGTCCTGGATGGTTGTTCCTGTGTGCACATCCCAACCAAGGGGCACACTCTCACATGTTCTAACCCCAGGAGGACCCACGTGTGATGAAATCCATTAACTCACCATTCCTTTCTGCCCTCTTGGCAGGGAGTGGGTCTTTCTCTGAAAATGTGAGCAGATGGCTCTTGGAGTGGCTGTTTAGTCCTGGTTGAAAGAATGCTTTCCTTCCCCAGGGATTCCTTTTGGAAAAGTCAGAAAGACCTGATTTGCTGAAGGAACCTAGACAGCCCGGTCTGCAGCCCAGACATTCGGGCATTCCTGGACTGAGACCCGCCTCCCTCCTGTGCCATATCCCAGCCTGTGAACGTAAGGAGGGCAGTGTGGGCAGCGGGGGAAGGCATTGCAGCTGGCAGGGAACCCTCTTCTTCCTGTCAGGGATCCGTCGGAGGGCGGAGGCTGCTGTCCCTGCAGCGAGAGCGCAGCTGCAAGCCCCCCTCTCCTCCAGGCAAACCCTGAGCTGGGGGCTGAGCCACTGTGGGTCTGTGCGGTGTCTGTGTTGATGGTCGGGCCCCGTCTTCTCACTTAGTGCCCCTCTGGGCCTGTCTCTTATCCTCACGTGGAAGCTTTATTTCTCCAGCCAAGGTAGAAAGTTTCCTGAAGGCAGCAATGACTCTAGAACTTTCTTTTACATTTTTTACAGGATTAAGATGGGGTAGATGCCAGGCTCACCAAGCGAGGGAAACCATGCCCAACTTGGCTTCAGGGGTACTGAGAACCCACTTTCAACACAGATGATGTCATCATCTGGCCGCTGCGGTCTGTGTGGCCCACACAGCTCTGGCTACCGTAACTGTCCTGTGAGCCAGTGGTCAGGGGCAGGTTTTCGAAGAACAGAGCACAGGGGAACTGTATGAGTTTCCTGAGGCTGTTATAAAAAAAAAAAAACAAAGACCACGCATTGGAGGCTTAAGGCACGGAAGTGCTATCCTGCAGTTCCGGAGGGCAGAAGCTTGGAATTGGCTTTGCTGGATGGAATCAAGGTGGCAGCAGGGCTGCGTTCCCGCTGGAGCTCCAGTGGAAAATGCTCCTCTTGAATCTGCAGCTTCTAGAGGCTGCGGTGTGCCTGGGCTCCTGGCCCCACGCCACCCCCGTCTCTGCTTCCATCTTCCCATTGGCTTCACTGACCCCGACCCTCCTCTGCCTCCCTCTTATCAGGACCCTCGTGATGACATTGGGCCCAGCCAGATCCCCTGTCACAAGATCATGAACTTAATCACGTCGGCAGAGTCCCTTTGACAATGGAAGAGGACAGGTTTGAGGGATAGGATGTCCAGACCTTTTGTGAGGTGGGTAGGGGGCAGCATTCCTTCTACCAAAAAGGCACAGAAAATAAGAAAGCAGAGCCAAGGCGCGGGTTGGTACCAAGAAAGCAGAAAGTCCTTCTGTGGTCATCTAGTGGCTGAAAGGAGCAATGAAGACAGCTGCGTCTGGGGCAAGTGCTGCCGGCCTTCACCTCTTCGCTCCTGCTTTCTGCTTCTCTGCTTTGTTAATTCTTTTTTTTTTTTTTT
>NW_016107422.1:4156027-4165205 GCF_001604975.1 Cebus imitator | reverse complement strand
TGAGATGGAGGTTTCCCTATTGTTGCCTAGGCTGGAGTGCAGTGGCAAGATCTTGACTCACTACAACCTCCACCTCCCGGGTTCAAGAGATTCTCCTGCCTCAGCCTCCTGAGTAACTGGGATTACAGGTATGCACCACCAACACCAGCTATTTATTTATATATCTGCACTTTTAGTAGAGACGGAGTTTTATCATCTTGGCCAGGCTGGTCTCAAACTCCTGACCTCAGGTGATCTGCCCCCCTCAGCCTCCCAAAGTGCCGTGATTACAGGCATGAGCCATGGAGCCCGGTCTGTTAATTCCTTTTGTTTCTTACTCCTAAGTTTGAATTCTGTGCCACACATGTGCACACACACATCCCCACCCACCCAGACCCAGACACTGAAGAGCATGCTAGTTCTTTCTTCTTCTTTTTTTTTTTCTTTCTTTTTAATTTGGCATTTATTGAAGCTGATGGAGTGAACTGGATAAGAACACCCCAGAGTAACTGATTTGCCACTTAAAATATTGAACATCCATTTAGAAAAAAAAATGGACTGAGCATTCGGTCCCATCACAGCCACGTGGTTCCACCCCCGCACTCTGGGGTCGTAGCCAGAGAGTAAATTCCCCTAACTCCAGCCTTGGAGAGCTGGGCCTGTTTCTCCGCTGGAGAAATGCTAAGTCCCAGAGAACAAGGTCATTAAGCAAAGTTAGTGACAATAAGAGCAAAAGGAAAGTGACAGCAGCCAGCGGGTCCCAGGGAGAGGCCGCCACAGAGCCCGAGTCCCGTCCTCTTAAAGAGCAGCCGTGCAGGCCTGCTGTGGCTCCCAGAAGCCCACGGTGAGGCCTCAGGTAGGCCGGTGGTCAAGCTGCCTCTGATTATCGTGAAGATGTTGGAAAATATCATAGGATTTTAATGGGAAAATAAGAAAGAAACAACATGCTATGTAGGAAATGTTTGTTTCCTATTTTCCCATGAAAATCCTATGCTATTTGAAGAGTGTCATGTAACTGTGAGATGGCAGGAGCTGCACATCTTTTGGTTTTTAGATATTGAGATGTAGCATTTCTAGAGAAACTGAAGCTGCCTCCCTTGGCCATCGACACAGCTTGTGCTACCTAAGATTGTGTTTTATTTTTCATATTTAGAACAAAACCAGTACCTGCTATTCCATGGAAATACCTGGTGAATGCAGCTGTTTAGGAGAGAGACTAATCTCAAGATTTCAGGATGGACCTGGAGTTTCCTATGTGCTATGGTTGAGATGCTACAGGGGCATGCCTCTAAATCATTGGAAGCCTGACTTTAGACTTGAATTTCATAGTGCATAAAAATAGGTTTCTGGTGAAGAATCCAATATTTCCTCCTCTGGTCTGGCTGGAAGCATTTTACAGGCAGACTTCCAGCCGCTGGTCTCTTACTCACATTCGCAGATATAACCTAGAAACGCAGGCCTTCACCCATGAATCCAGCCAGTAAGAGCAGGGAGACGTGATCAGGCTTTGGAAAGGTGAGGCTGAGGCAGGATCGCATTGCGCGTGGAAAACCAGGCCCGTGGCTCTTATTTCACCAAAATGAGACTTTCTGTTGTGGTGGCAGATGAAAGAAAGGCAGGTTAATGGCATAGTGTCCCCTGAGTGTGTTCCACTGTTGGCTTCGAGGATGGTGCTGGGTGAGGGGCCTGGCTGGGCAGGGAGGCTGCAGGGCCTGGGAAAGTGAGACACAGCTAGGACCTCGGCTCTCATGAACCCTGCCCTGCAGAGCACAGATCAGCCTGGCTGCACCCGACAGGGACCTTTGGGTCACCTCCTTCCGACCCGCCTCTCTTGGTTGGAGGTCGACAATTTCTTAGGTGCTTAACAAGGCCAGAACTTAGAATCCAGACTCCTTACTCAGAGTCATCTTAGAATCATTAGGTTATTGTAGACTCTATTCATCAATATTCAGTCGGAGCTCAATAACTTCTCATCATTTTGTTGCCTGATATATAGCCATATCTAGCATAATCAGGTTGTTTTAGAAGATTTTAATTATTGCTGATAAAAGATAAATGCACTGATTTATTTGGAAACTCAATCAATGACACCTTTCATCTTAGATATCAAGTTTAATGAGTTCAGCAATTAAACTCTCAAGGTAGTAACATGGGTGAGCAGTGGAAAGTTCCAGAAGGTTTAAGGCGATTCTATCAAGACCATCCAAATGCCTGTTTGGGGTCTTGGAAGACGGTCACCTGGAGAGAGCCACCTTCTTCTGACCGTCAAAGTCATTTTCATGTCTGGTTTCCATGGCTTCCCTGGAAGCGCCTCCATGTTTGATGGTGCTCACAGTTACTGGTTTCTGCCTTGTGCTCGCTCCACACAAGTTACACCACACTGATCTTTTTAATTCAATATTTTGAATGGGTAGCTGATGGTGTTTCACTCTCACAGTTCTTCCCTTCTTTCTTCAGAGTTCTTTCCTTGTTTTCCTGAACTGAGGTGTATGTTACCAATATAGTTTGGTTAGATCCCCACCCAAAGCTCTTATTGACTTGTAGTTCCTATAATCCTCATGTATCATGGGAGGGGTTAGGCGGAGATAATTGAATCATGGGGTGGTTTCCCCCATCCAGTTCTTACGATAGTGAGTTCTCATGAAATTTGGTGGTTTTATAAGGGGCATCGCCCTTTGCTGGGCACTTCTCCCTCCTGCTGCTGTGTGAAGAAGGACATGTCTGCTGCCCCTTCTCCCATGATTGTAAGTTTCCTGGGGCCTCCCCAGCCATGCTGAACTGTGAGTCAATTAAACATCTTTCCTTTATAAATTACCTAGTCTTGGATCCATCTTTATTAGCAGCGTGAGAAAGGTTTAATGCAGTTACTTTCACGACCTGTGGTTTTCAGCCCTGGCTACACAGCCAATGCACTGATGCCGGGAACCCCCCCAGACCTGTGAGCAGCATTACGTTCTGGGGTACAGAACCTTCCAGGTTCTGTCATGACGACTCAAATGTGCGCCTCAGTTTCAAAGCTTTCTGCAGATTTTCTTTTATGCCTTTCTTAAAACTGGGTTAAGTAAATCAATGCTCAAGTATGCATAAAATATTTTTATTAGGTCACTAGACACATGAAAAAGCAAACAATTGCTGCAATCATAACTTACCTGTCAGTCAGTGTGGTCTGGTTTTCCCACCAGCCCTGGGTGTTTCACATCGTGGCTTGAAAGATCATGGGCAAAGCCTGTCCAACTAACCTTGGGGAAAACATACCAGTGTCTCCAAGAGCTTTATTTATTTATTTTTTTTACTTTTTATGAAGGATTTTGTGACCTTTACCTCACATAGGCCCTTAGGAACATTTCCTAGTGATCAGAGAGTATCCATTTGCAAACATTGTTTGTGTGTAATCATAAATGACTGAAGGGTTTCCTCAATCACCCCATCTTACTAGAGCTGAACATCTATCTGCTGCAGGCTTTGCCCCGACTCTTTACACTCCACAGCCCTAATAAGGCTAAAGGCAAACTTCAAAATGCACCAGTTAGAAATGAGTCCAAACTCCAGGTGACATCAGCCCAGTGTAATGAAGCTGCACAATGGCACCATAGATTCTCACTTCCTGATCAGGGAGGTGGCACCACACAGTCCACAGAGTTGATATCTAAGCAGTAGGCCCTTCCCACTCACCTGCTGAGGTCTTAGCCGGTGGTTCACCTGTCTGAGCTCAACTCCCTCATCTCCAGCCTGGAGGGAATAACAACGGCCTTTTAGGGTTGTTGTGAGGATAAAATGTATTTGTGTTGACAAATATCTGGCATAATCCTCGTTCAGCTCTTTAATGCACAGTGGCTTCCTGCCCTCCCTTCTTCTTTGTTAATACTAGTGACCTGACATTATTCCACCACTGTTAGGACTTGGAACCACAGAACCAGGCTGGGGTTTGTCCACACTGAGTTGATAACTGCTGAGCTCTGTCTTCCCCCAGCCTCTTCTCTTCTGCCTCTTGTTGCCCGGTGTTGCGTAGAGCACAGTTCCCTAAATCTGCACAGCGAACCTCAGGCAGGCGTTAGAATGAGCATTGTGCAGGTGTGGACACTGTGACTATAGGGTGGGGTTACTCTTCACTAGGGTTTGACTCCAAGTCAGACCTAAAACTCCCAGCTCTTTTAGTGGTCTAGGGTCTTCAGCGTATTAGTTTTCTGTGGCTGTATAGCAAATGGTGGGTGGATTAAATCAAGAGAAATGTATTCTCTCTAAGTTCTGGGGGCCAGAATCCAAATCAAGGTACCAGCAAGGTTGGTTCTTCCTGGAAGCTTAGAGGGTAGTCTATCTCACATCCTTCTTCTAGCTTCTGGTGGCTTCTAGCAATCTTTGGTATTCCTTGCTTCATAGCTACAAAACTCCAATCTCTATTTCCATGGCCACATGGCCTCTTCTTCTGTGTATTTCTGTGTCCCAAATCTGCATTTCTTTTCACTTCCTAGGACACTTACCATTGGATTTAGGGCCCAGCCTAAGTCCAGGTTGATTTCTTCTCCATATCCCTTACTTAGTCACATCTGCAAAGACTCTTCTCCCAATAGTATTCGCAGGTACTGGGATATTGCAGTCCCTTGGTCTTTCCTGATTTCTTGTGTAATAGATTGTAGGAGACCAAACCCACTGTAAAGAAGACACCCCCAGAGGAGTGATGTGCTAATGGCGGACAGGCCCTTACCTGGGGTCCCCCTCACCTGTGGAGCCACTAGGCAGATGGAAGGAGGCAGGGCTATACCTGTGTCAGGGCCTTTGTGTGCTCTGAGCACCAGACACACTGCTTTCTACCGAAGCTGCTCCTCTGCATGCGTCTCCCACCATCCGATGCCAAGCCAGCCATCCACCCTGGTCCTCCCAACGGTCCTCCTTGCTGGGAGCTGCATCAAAGGAGGCCTTTTAGGATAAGGATTCTTTCAAAATGCTCATGGGGCAGAGCTGAACTTTTTTTTTTTTTTCAGCAAGCACAAATGATCTCATTTAGGATGGTAGCTTCCCCTGCTTTGATTTTTATGATGACCATGAATTGGGGAAGGCTATATATCAAAGATGACATTGCTTTATTTTTATAATAGGCATAATATTTCACTACTGCAACATCTCCCACAGTGGGAGAAAAAGTCAGGGGACACATGTTCAAGTCATTTTCCCTTCCAGATTTTTAACTAACCAGGTTGACTTTTCAACTGCATTTTCTGTTTTAAAAGCAGTTTTGGATTGCAGCTAATGCTTGAGGGGCAGTTCTTCAAAGCTGTTAGCACCTATTCACTGTGGAGCAAATGCGTTTTTCTTCCATTTCCCTCTGGAAATGAGAAAGGACTTGGGTTTGGAGTCCTTGTCCATTCTTGGCTAGTCCCTGAAAAGGTGGAATGAAAAGGGCTTTTCACGGGGAGAAGGGTCCTATACCATTTTAACAAAAATATAATGTGGGGTTCGCAATTCTACTTGAGGGAACATTTCAAGAGCACTGTTTGTTTTTTAGATAATCCATTCAAATCTTGAAAAACCATGAATAAGAAAAAGAGGACGGTCTCACTAATTAATAAATAAATACGGAAGAGAAGGCTGCCAGAGCTCACGACCCCCAGGAGATCTTCAGTGAAAACATGAACTCTTTGAGGAGGCACCAAACTACGTCAGTGAACGGGGCAGTGGGTGTTTCTGTGTGTGTCATGTGTCGAGATATGGAGCCTGAGAACCGTGTGTGCTTGGGGCAAAAATTGAGAGTTAAGTTTTGCTATTAGAGCTTGCAGCTGATTTTTAAAAATTAAAATCAATGGTAAGCAAGGCACATGGCACCACTGCAGAGCATAGATATCGGAGGGCCCAGCAGGACAGGCTCCCTGAGGCTACACTGGCAAAGTTCCCCCTGGAGTCCCCAGGGCCCTTCATCATCCACCTGTCCCATGACCCCAGGAAGTCCTTGGAGCATTCCCCCGGTCACTGTTCACAGACAGTACCCCAAAATCAGGGTAACCAAGGGACTCACCCCAGGCCCCTTATTTGCAACAGACTGTCTCCTGACTTCCTGTCCTCTGGTCCTTCCCAGCCACAACACTGTCTGCCTTATACGATGGGCCAATTTCATCAGAATGAACCAGTTCACTTTAGGTTACTCAATGGCAAGGAGAAACGCATTCCACCCTATACAGAATGGAAGCAAATGATGTAAAGACTCAAATGAGACAGTTAAAAAAGAATCCACGTGTTGACTCATGTGTTGATTCATGACAATACGTGAATGCTTCTCAAAGATATCATGCTGGGGAGGGAGCCAGACATCAGAGAATACATGCAGTACAATTCCGTGTAGATAAACTTGATCTCAGGTAAAACCAGCCTACAGTGTTGGAATCAGCACAGTGGTTCCCTGAAGGGTAGGTGTCCACTGGAAAGGGCAGGGAGATTACTTAGGGGTGCTGGAATGTCCTCTCTCTTGATCTGGGCCATGGTTACACAGGCGTATCCATAGATAAAAATCCATTGCACTCTACACTTAAAATTTGCTCACTTTTCTTTTTATAAATGATACACTAGTAACGTAAAACTGACTGTATAATATCATCAGGCCAGTCAGAGCAGGGCGAAGTCACATAACGTAAACTATCATTTCTTACACTTTAACAAAACATCCTCATTTGAGAGTTGAAGGGACACCTCTGTGTCCACTAGGGTGGTGATAAAAAAGAAGTATGCTTTTTTTTTAAACCATAAAGTAACGAGATTTCAAACTGTTAGTTTTGAGCTGCATATTCTAAGAAGAATACAGCTATATTTTTTAATGGAGTCAGTGAAGTTTCAAATAGAATGGATATTCACTGTAAATAAATCATTCTTCAATTCCTTCAATGAAATTAATTTCACATTCCTATTATCGCCTGCAATTCGATAACTGCTAATGCTGGTCCAGCAAATATCATCTTGCTAATGAGTACCATCATTGTGTTGTTTTCATTTTACAGTAGGCCATTATGATTACCGCCTTTCATCTGGGTGCATATAAAGTTGCAATAACTTGGTTTCTCTCCCTGTGAAATCCAACCGTCACAATCAGCTTCTGACATTCAACCCACCCAACCCAGGTATGGTCATCCGCAGAGACAAACGACAAACATCTGGGCAAAGTTCCTTTTTTTTTTCCTTTTAAGATGAAGTCTTGTTCTGTCACCCAGCAGGCTGGAGTGGTACAGTGGCACAGTCACAGCTCACGGCAACCTCAAACTCCTGGGCCCAAGGGATCCTCTCATCTCAGCCCCCTAAGTAGTTGGGACTGCAAGCATGAGCCACCACACCTTGCTATTTTTTTTTTTTTTTTGATAGAGATGAGGCTTTTCTATGTTACTCAGGCTGATCTTGAACTCCTGGCCTCAAGGGATCCTCCCATATGAGCCACCACATCTGGCCTGGGCAACGTTCTTAACAAAAGCAGCTTATTCTTCCCACATTGGTGCCTTCACAGAAAACATTGTGAGCAATACATCAACAACCCACTGCATCAAAACTGTTAAGTGATGTCCACATGTCCCATAAATTGCTTATGACTTTTTTCCTTGTCAATCTGGAAATAACCTTTACCTGACTCCAACAATTTACAGGGAAAAACAAGCTATATTTTCAGTTTGCAGTTTGCACAAAGAAAACTACAACTAGTTTTTGGTTTTTGGTGTAGGGATGAGGCTGCCTGTTGACCCACATCCGGCGTTTTGCAGGCACAGATTGGGGATATTCCCATCTCCTGCCCCAGACCTCCTAGAACCCCTGGAACACATGTGTCCATGAAGCTTTTTTAAACAAAAGCTCCGGTGGACCCTTTCAGCCCAGCTGGCCCTGGCTGGCAGTGTGTGGGGAAGGCTTCTTATTTGAAACCTCCCCTAAAATGAGGGGGTGCCATGAGACGACACAGGGACATTTCCTCCAGTGCCATCCATACGACGACGCCCTCAGACTCCCGCGAAGCCCGGCTGTGTGGGAGGCTTCCTGACTGCTTTGGGGGCCCGAGCCTGGCTCAGATCCTCCTGTCTCCCTACCAGCCCAGAGGCCCCCTCTGTCTTCATCATCTCATGCCTGAGCACAGCCAGCGACCTCACCACTCACCCAGTGATGCCCCAAGAGCGGCATTTGTCACAAAGCGGCTAACTAACCTTGTAGTGGGCCACAACCTGAGAAGGGTTTGTAAGAAATAAAAGGGGTGATTGCCTATAGGTCAGAACTGTCCTCATCAAAAACGAGCAGCAGGTTCAGCCACAGGAGGCAGAGGCTGTGTTTTTGAAGGGAACATAAATGGCCTTGGGAGTGATGCAGCAAGCAGACACATAAGTAGTGTAGCCCAGAGCCCTCTGGAAAGGTGCTTGTCATAGGTGACCCCCGCCGGATCGCATGGCCTCTGATTTTCACAGTCATGGTTGGTCTCAGGAGAAGAAAACACAGAAACTAGGGCTCAAGCAAGGGGTTTGCTTTTTGCCACTAATTGGTGGACTAATTAATTAGGTGTCCTGGGCAGAAACGGCTCCACACCACACAGAGAACCAGGGAGAGAGGAAGGAGCCGGGCTGGCCACAGCAGCAGTCACACCCAGGGCAAAGTGGAGGGGGGGAGTGTCACATGACAGTGAGAGGGGCATGTGACACTCCAGTCAGAGCAACGAGATTCACTGGTGCCAGGCATAAGACACATGCCCTGACCCTAATCAAGTGGGCCCAGGAGGTCACAGAGCAGCTTTCCAATTACTAGGAGGTGGGGGCCAAACCAGCAGGTGGCTCCGCAGTGCTGCCTCTCAAAGGCCCACTGGGTGTGGGAGGGCAGAGACAGCAGAGGTGGTCATGGTGGGAGCCACAGGTCATCAAGGACAGCACCCTGCCAGCCTTGACTCTACCCATGATCTTGGGACATCGCAAGTCCCCAGGACAAGTCCTGGCAGCACTGAAGGCAGACTGAAGGTGCAGCTTTGGGAAAAGGGCAGGGCTGGCAAGAAGAGGGGTCACTGATTGGAGGAGTACAGACAGATGGGGACAAACCACCAAGGTCCCTGTGGAGCCACACCCTGCGCCCCAGGCCATCAGAGCCACATCCTCCCTGTGTGCCAATGGCTGCTTTTGTTGGCCACAGGCTTGTTTTCCTATCCCACCATGCTGGCGAATCTGCAGGATCAAGGACATCTGTGCTGTGCTTTTTTTTTTTTTTT
>NW_016107422.1:4107304-4155936 GCF_001604975.1 Cebus imitator | reverse complement strand
AAAGAGGCTACCCATGGATATTTAGCAGATGAGTATTTGTAGCTGTAGCTTTCTGAATTCCAAGAGCGGAAGAGCCCGGCCAGCGGCGCTGGCTGTGAAGATGAACCACCGGCAGTGACGCAGCCAGACGGGAGCCTGCAGATTACATTCTCAGTCCTCCGGGCTTTTGTTCTGTTGAAAGGGACAAGTAACTTTGTCTAGTTTAACCCCCTCTGGCTTGGAATTTCACAAACGTCAACTTCCTTGTGGAAGACACTGCATTTCCACGGATGCATGGCCACCAGGCCTCGGTGATGCTTTCGTGAAATGAAAACTCCCCACTCAGAGAAATCAGAGCTGCTGTTCCTTGTTGAAAAATGATGTTCTCGGGACCCAAAGCGACAAAAATATCATTATTATCAAAGTAAATCCATTCCAAAACCTCCTATCACGTGTGGTGCTGCCAAACACATGATGCAACTTCATTTCGGAAAAGGAAAATCAATATTAAGAATAATTAAATTGTGCCGTAGTCTGCAGGGGCAAACCTCACCAAAAGTCATTTCAATAATGCACAGTAAGTGGAGAACAGGCTGCTCATTGCTGTCAAGTGTTCTAGATGGAAGGGCTTCACCTCTGTGCATCTGTGCACGTGGCTTTTTAAAAAATACAGCTCGTGGCCGGGCACAGTGGCTCACACTTGTAATCCCAGTAATTTGGGAGGCTGAGGCTGGTGGATCATGAGGTCAGGAGTTTGAGACCACTCTGGCCAACACTGTGAAACCCCTTTTCTACTAAAAATACAAAAATTAGCTGAGTGTGGTGGTGGGTGCCTATAATCCCAGCTACTTGGGAGGCTGAGGCAGGAGAATCGCTTGAACCTGGGAGGTGAAAATTGCATTGAGCCAAGATTGCACCACTGCATTCCAGCCTGGGTGACAGAGCCAGACTCCGTTCCCCTCAAAATATATATATATATATATATAGCTCTTAGTCATGTAAACACAGAAAATATTTTCACTTACTCTTTTCTTTTCTTGGCATTTAACACCTAAATGCATTGTATTTCTTTTAGTGCTAAAAAGCTGGACACTTCTTAGTGCTAAAAAGCTGGACACTTCTTAGTGATAAAAATCTGGATACTTTTTAGTGCTAAAAAGTTGTAGCCTCTGGGTGCATGCTCCTCTTTGTGAGGACTGAGCTCCTTGGCATATTCACCGTCCATGCTGCACGGCTGGTGGGGTGCCAGGATGATACTCGAGGGCCTGCATGCACCAGGATACCCACGTTCTCAGGAGCAGAGGAACAGGGCAGGACCCTGCTGACCCTCTTCACCAAAGCACACTTTTGCATAGTTCTAGATGCCTCTGGGCTGTGAGCAGTGCCCTATCTGTTTCTCCTTCCCCTCGCCCACATTTCCTCTGGGTAATCCACACCCCGCTTCCATGAGCTCCCCTTTACTGGGCCGTGGTTCCATCACAAACGCTCAGTGTACATGAAAGGCATAAAATCAGCTCCGGGAATGAAAGTGTCCCAAGGCTTTGCCTGACTCCACAGGAGATGCCGGGCATGACTCACTAACACCTTCGTCTTCCCACGTAATGGGGATAATATTTTAAAACATATTTTCAAATGAATTTTCATAACCTATAAATCCTGCCGTCCTCAGGCTCCATGCCTTGGGGGGAGTGGGTCTGAGTGTTCCAAAGGAAGGGCTGGCATAGATTGGCTAGGAAAACAAAGTCATTTTTCAGTTTTGACTGGCAAATAGGATTTGTGAGTCCCTAGCAAGCAAAGGTTTTGAAAGCCATGCTAGGCTGGGAGAGAAAAGGATTTACGAAATTCGTCAGTTGCCATGCAAAGGGCTGGGCCTGCTGGATGAGATCATGGAGCTTTTCCTTAAGCCTGGGGTGGAATCGTCTCAGGATGTGGGGTACAGAAATTCTTTATCACCCAGGAAGGAAAGGAGGTGCTTCCTCTCTAGGCTGGAGGTGTGTCCGGGGTGTAGTAGATACAGTGAGGGTGTCATGGCCAAGGGTGAGGGTGTCATGGTCAGGATCCTGGCGTCTCCCTGTCCCTGGGCTTACCATGCAGGTGTAGTGACAGGCTAGAACATGGCCAGAGTGGCCTGCTGTGCTGACCTCCCTGGGGAGGGCTTTTGGCTTCTAGGAGTTGGCAACTAACATGGTGCACAGAGGCTGCCTGGCAGGGTGGGGCAGCTGGCTGCAGAGGGGGCCAGTGGCAGGACTCCTGGATCCCTTCTGGCTGTGCAGGGGACACAGGGACACTGAAGTTTCCAAAGCCCTAGTGCGTAGTGCCTTGGAGACATGGGGAGAGGGTCAGCTGGTCAATAGAAACTTGGAGTTGAAAATGGCAAAAAAAAAAAAAAAAAAAAAAAGAAAGAAAGAAAGAAAAGAAAATCTGGGATCACAGACTTTAGCAAGGCAAAGACATCAGCAGACACCAGATCCTAGACAGGCCTGGTGGTCTCTGTGAAGCAGGGAGGAGGGCGGGCTGCAGTCACCTCACCTTGAGGTGCATACACACAGGCTGACCCTCACCCCCATGATGGGATTCCTCATTTTCTCTTCTGAGCATTCCCCCCAAATATCCTGAGCCATCCCACGGAGAAAGAGCTCTGTGGGGACAATCTTATGTTTTTCTTCTCACTGCCCAGCAGGGAAGACTCTTACCATGGAAAAAGAAAGATGTCAGGCACATTCTTCCCATCTCAGCCTCATACAGGCAGCCCTGATTCAACTGTCAGAACCGCCAGCAAGCTCATAGGTGGGCCCTTCCAGCCACTTGCAAACATGCAGTCTGCTGATGGCACTCTGACCTTGGTCCTAGGAAGAGGGACTGCCAGTGGAACGTTCTGAAGTTGGCTGGATGTCTCCCCATCATGAGCAGGAGCTCCGTGCTGGGCGGTGTCTGATGCCGCATCCTCTCCTCAGCCAGAACTGCCCTCTGTCATCTCACAGAAAACTTTCCCTTCCTCAAACACGAATGACTTTTTACACTGAGCACGTGGCAATGCATTTCCCTGCTATTTCCTCTGCTTGCTCTTCTCTGGGCTCTGGCACAGCACGTGCTGTGGAGTTTGGGGACCTCTGTGCAGTCCGATAACCACACAAGAATCTGAGGCTCCTTTTTTCTGACTCTCATTTAGGATCAACGGCCTACGATGCGGGCTTTGATTTCACTCACTTAGCTGATGAAAGATCTTGAAATAAAAGTATTTCCTTTCTTATGCAAAGTCTGAGATTCACATGCTGTGACCCACAGTAACCTGCATGGGCCAGGGAAGGGATCATCTGGGGAGGACAGGCTGGAATGTGAATGGAGCAGGGCTTCCTCCCACACCCTGTGGGGACACACAATCCTCTTCCCTGGAGATGTGGGAAGGTGACACCTGTAAGGATTTTCTTGCCTGAATTCATTTGCTTGAATTTTAACTGAAAAATAAAAGGTGTTTTGGGCTTATATTATCTTTCTCTTTTTAGTGTGCAGTGGCTGTAAAGACAAAAGGAAAGTTGAGACTGCACAAGACCCAGTATGAATCTGGCCTCTGAAAGGTGTGGGTGGGGAGAGCATGGGCATACACAAGTGTCCCCATACACAGCAGAAGCACCCCCAGTGAGGAGTCAGGTGGTCATTTGTTTCAGAAGGAACGTGGGACATTGCCCAGAGACCTGCAGAAGCACATGGCAGAGACAGAAGATGGTCCAGAGCTAAAGATGGCCCAGAGAAGAGATGGTCCAGAACTAGAGAACGTCCAGAGCTAGAGATGTTCCAGAGCTTGAGATGGTCCAGAACTAGAGATGGTCCAGAGCCAGAGATGGTCCAGAGCCAGAGATGGTCCAGAGCCAGAGAAGGTCCAGAGCTAAAGATGGTCCAGAGCTAGAGATGGTCCATACCTAAAGATGACCCAGGGAAGAGATGTTCCAGAAGTAGAGAAGGTCCAGAGCTAGAGATGTTCCAGAAGTAGAGATGGTCCAGAACTAGAGATGGTCCAGAGCCAGAGAAGGTCCAGAGCCAGAGATGGGCCAGAACTAGACATGGTCCAGAACTAGAGATGGTCCAGAGCCAGAGATGGGCCAGAACTAGAGATGGTCCAGAACTAGAGTTGGTCCAGAGCCAGAGATGGGCCAGAACTAGAGATGGTCCAGAGCTAGAGATGGTCCAGAGCCAGAGATGGTCCAGAGCTAGAGATGACCTGGAAGCAGAGATGGTCCAGGGAGACAGTGGCTCATGTCTTCTCTTTCCCATTAAGCCCCACGTTGACCTAAAAGCATTGTACTGCACCCACAGACTTGAGACACCTGGGGACATCTGCCCATGTTCTTCAACAGTTGAATGGCAGAATTTGTTGTTTTAGGGAAAAATGACAAAAGGACCAGTTTTGATAGGCTTATTGAGGAAATAATTGTTAGAATTAGTCATAAATGTCATAGCGGTTAGCATGGCATTGCATTCTGTTAGTTTGAGGGAGTAGAAAGTGCAATTAATTACCTAGTTTCCTAGGACTGTCATGATAAAGCACCAAAAACTGGGTGTTTTTAAACTTAGAATTTTCTTCCCTTGCACTTCTGGAGGCTGAATGTCTGAAATCAAGGTGCTGGCGAGGTTGGGTCCTTCCAGGGGACTGAAGGGAGAACCCTTCTATGCTCTCTCCTGGCTTCTGCTGGTTTTCATCTTCATGATCCTTGGCTTATAGACACTTCACTCTGGTCTCTCCCTCTGTCTCTGCATGATCTTCTTACAAAGAACGCCAACCATCAGATTTAGGGCCCATATACTCCAGCACAACCTCATCTTAGCTAATTGCATCTGCAAAGACCCCGTATCAGTCCGTTCTTGTATTTGCTCTAAAGAAACACCTGAGACTAGGTAATTTATAAAGAAAAGAGATTTTATTGGCTCACGGTCTCACAGGATGTACAGGAAGCATGACAGCCTCTGCCTCTGGGGAGGCTTCATGGTGGAAGGCAAAGCAGGAGTAGGCATCTTTCGTGGCAAAAGCAGAACCTAGAGAGTGAAGGGGGAGGTGCTACCTACTTTTAGAACAACCAGATCTTGTGGTAACTCATTCACTCAATATCATGAGAACAGCACTGAGGGAAGGTGCTAAACCATTCACGAGAACTCATCCCTCTAATCCAGTCACCTCCCATCAGGCCCCACCTCCAACCCTGGGGACTGCAATTCCACATGAGATTTAGGTGGGAACACAGATCCAAGCCATATGAAATTCCATTTCCAAATAAAATCACACTCTGAGGTCCAGGGAGACATGAATTTACGGGACACCACTCAACACAGGGCACTCACTGTCCTTGTGACCATCACAGCTAAGTAGAGTTCATATGGCCTGAGGCTTGTATCCCTTGTGGACATGGGGCTTGGTCATCATGTGGAAGCCAGAGTTCTGCCTTGAATTGTGAAAATGACACACTCCAGATTTGAGGGAGTGCAGGATTGACGGTGTGATTTAGCTTCCCCAACTTGCCTGTTTCTGTTTCTGCCATATGAGGTTCATGGGTGGCCTTACTCTCACTCCACAGAATTCCACACTTCTGGAGGCCACTGATGACATCTCCTTTCCTCATTTTCCACCCTTTTGATGAGCTTAATTCAGTGTCCTCCAGCTCCTGATGATGCTAGGCTGAGATTTACCAGTGCTGTCCCTGATGATGGGAAATAAGGTCCCAGAGCCAACTGTATATAAAATAAGTGATTAGAGGCCTATCCAGGGAGGCTCTCACACCTTTAATTTTTTTTCATTTATGATGTTTACTGATTCTAGTTTTTAATTTTATGACTATAAATACCATGCCACAAATATCTACAGCGCAGCTGGTATCACCTTACAACTCTCTTTTTGGAAGGAGCTCTGTCCCAGGATGCTCTGTGAGTTCTGGGAAGAGGGGAGGCTCCAACTCCAGGCCCAGAACCTCCTATCCCTCCTCAATCCAGGCCTCCATCACTGCTTTCTTTGATTTGTTCTTTGGTGGATACATCCCTCTTAGTTCATAGTGCCAGCTCCGCAACTGTCCGTTCTTTCATCAATGTGTGCTGGGGTGATCTGAAAACCAGCAAAAGGTCTTATTGTCCTTATCCTGGGACAGAATGATTCAACATCCAGCAGCTCATGAAAAGAGGCAACAAGCACACTCACTGCATTGTCTCATGTTGGGGTTGGGTCAGGCTGGCACTGGGGCCAAGAATATTTTAATGACTTTAGGTCTCCAGAGGTGATTTCAACTGTGTGCACCCCATAAGCAGCAGAAAGGGGCTGGAAAGACTCCTTTATTTATTAGTTTCAGATAGTCCAGTGGAGACAAATCCTGTAGAAGCAAGTGTATCAGTGTACACAGCACTTAATTCACTTGTATTTATTGAGAGTTTGCTGAACGGACAGCATTGTGCTAAATGCTGGGTGGACATTGATAGAAGATACAACACAATCCCTTTCTTCTAATGCTTTCTAGGCTGATTGAGGAAATGAGGGCTTTTTCCTGCCCTATAGCTCTGTTTTGCTTTTACAGGCATTAAAATCAAAAGACTGGAGAAGGATAGCATGTGTGAGAGGAGTAGGTGGTGGCAACCATCAGCTGCTGGCAGGGAAGCCTCTGGGAGCCGGACCATTTCAGGTGGGCCAGGAATTAACAACAACAAAAGACCTAGAGGGAGGCCCCTGAGGGCAAAAGGTGTTTTGAGTAGGTGAAGTGCAGAGATAAAGGCAGAGATTGAAAATGTGCCCGGAGTTCTGTAGAAGACATGGCATTGGAGGGACACGTGTATAGGAGGGGTGAGCGTGTGGTGGCATAAGGCATGGAGCCTGCACAAATAGAAGCCACAACCCGCAGTGGCTCATGCCTATAATCACAACACTTTGGGAAGCCGAGGCGGGAGGATCACCTAAGGTCAGGAGTTCAAGACCAGACTGGCCAACATGGCGAAACTCCAACTCTATTAAAAATACAAAAATTAGCCAGGCATGGTGGTGCATGCCTGTAGTCCCAGCTACCTGGGAGGCTGAGGTAGGAGAATCGCTTAAACCCCGGAGGTGGAGGTTGCAGTGAGTAGAGATCATGCTACTGCACTCCAGCCTGGGCAACAGAGCAAGACTCTGTCTTAAAAGAAGAAGAAGAAGAAGAAGAAGAAGAAGCAGCTATGACCATGGGATGGGGCAAATGGCAGACGACTAGGGACAGCAGTGGGGAGCTGGAGGGTTGTCCGAGGCATGGTGCAGAAGGGATCAGAGCGGGCTGTAGTGGAGAGGGGAAGGAGTGGCAGGTGGAGGAGACTTCATGAAGAGGCATCAGGACTGAGTGATGGGCTGGGGAAAAGGGTGGGAAGGAAGAGGGGATGAGGGGAGGAAGAGGCAGGGGATTGATGCGGAGGTCATGTTCTGATGTGGAGGCCATGTACCCTTGGCCCAGGCTGGAGAGTCACCGCACAGGTGAGAGACCATGTCAGGCAAAGAGCTGGGCGGCATCCACCAGGCCCGCATTTCTGCACAAGCCAGTGGTCAGCGCCGCTGGGGCCGTCCTGGAGTTGGCCTGAGAGCCCCCACTTCCCATTTGTCCTTCCCGTCGTGTGCTGAGCGAGGACCTTTAATCCTTCTTGGGGTGACTACAATGTGAACGTGTTCATTTACTGAGATGATCTATAATGACTACTGAGAAGAATGGCCAAATGAAAAGATATGCTAAAAGGGGTTTAGGGAAGAAAAATGCAGCCTTCGGGATGTGATTGTGTAACATTGGCCTTTACCATTTGGAAAAGCACCTCACCCAGGCTTTCACGGCATTTCATAAACTATGACGTGTGACTGGAGATGCCTTGAACAGTGCCCGACAAATGACTTTATAGCTACAATTATGTTCTTCAGGAAAAGGGAATGCTTCATAGAAAACCACGCAAACCTTGAACAGACTAATAGTACAGAATCTGGCCACTTTGGTTGAATTGATCTATTGTGGACATTTCACATGATTTTTCTATTGATATTTTTCTCTTCTGCAAGCCTCGGAATGTGAGAGGAATTCTATTACAATGGCGTCACACTGAGTTTTTAGTAAGAGGTAAAGCTGGTTTTAAATTGGTGATAATCAGATGCCTATTTTGAGGGGGGTGCAAGAGGGCTGACAATGGCTAATATATAATAAAAGCAAACACAGTCTTGAGCCCCAGATGCCTCTGGGCCTGAGGATGCTGGTCCCTGCGCCTCTGGGAGGAGGCCGTATCTGCATTTTGGGGTGAATGAGGATGTTCTAAAAGCAGGTCCTGCTGACACACTTGCACAGCAGAGGGTCAGATATTCCCTCAGCTTTTTAACAGGCGGTGAAGTTTCCACAGGAACTTCATCTTCCTCCTTCACGTGAGGGAGTGAAACAAGCCAAGTTGACGAAGTTGAGGACACGGAGATGGGGTCTGTGTAAGGGACCAGCCAGCCGCTCTGTGGGCCACTTTCATGGGTTTTGCCATGTCGGATTACTCTGGGATTAAAAAAAATTATTGTGATAATAGATACGTAACATAAACTTTCCCACTTTAATCATCTTAAGTGTACAATTCAGCAGCATCAGGCACGTTCACAATGTTACGTAACCATCAGCAGCTACCTATTTTCAGAACTTCCTCATTTCCCAGAGATGAACTATCATTGAAAGTACTCTTTGTTCCCCCTCCCCTGGGCCCTGCTGACCTCTCTTTTACTTTCTTTCTCCATGAATTTGCCTATTTAATTTGCTTTTCCTTAGCGGCTAGTAATGTGGAGTGTCTTTGCCTGTGCTCATTGGACACATCTTGGGTTTTCATTTGTATTACAGATAAATAGGAAATGACGCCCCACGTCCTGCTCTCCATCCAGCTGAGCCACCCACACCACTTTGTCCAGCCTGAACCTGCAACTGACAGCAGACCTCCCCGCGGCCTTAGGGAGAGCAAAGATCTGGTAGCGAGGGGAGGCTGGGTCTTCTTGAAGAAGGTGGCTCTGACTCAGAGGCTCAAAGGAGTGTCCCTAATGGAGTATCCCCTGCAGCTCCGAGTGGCCAGTCTTGGATGTGTTAACACGAGCCTTGGGCCAGATGGTGCGATTCCGGGGTCCTGGCTGCTGTGACATGTCTTCTGGCTCTTTGAGCCACCCAACCCAAGAATGGCCAGAGCTCACCTGTGCCTGTCTGAGAAGAGAAGGAGCTGAGTGACTGATGTCCTGGGGCGTTGGGCTGGCACGGCCCTCACCTCTCCACAGGACTGGACTCCCCCGGATGTCTTTGCAAGTGCCATCTTTTCCTCGGGCAGTACTGCATTCAGTTACCAGCACCCAAAGCCGACTCTGACCGGGAACCAGGGCCTAACTCAGGAACCCAAGAGACAGTAGCTGGTTTCTTGTTTTCCTTCCATGAAGTCAGCAGGCTTAATCTCACCTTGCCTACATCACAGAGAAGACGGGACAGATTTTGGGGACATTCTGAAATTAAGTGTGAAGTGTAGACATTTGATTTTGAATAACTTAAACATTAATGGAATTTAGACCACATGCCAGCTACTGGACTTTAGAATTTATAAAGCCTCTCTCTGCAGATGAAAATGCTCATTTAACCAAATGGAAAAAATATGTTTACATGTCTCGTACCCATATAAGATCTATGAGACCTGTGTTTTTATTTATCAAAATTTGTTGTCATGTGGCCAAATTCACACTTTAGGCAGTACGTGCTCAAATATTGTCAGTTCAAAGGCCCTGGATGGGTCCTAGCTCAAACTCCTTGATATAGTTTGGCTGTGTCCCCACGCAAATCTCATCTTGAATTGTAGTTCCCATTACCCCCATGTGCCCTGGGAGGGATCAGGTGAAGATAATCAAATCATCCTATTCTCATGATAGTAAGTGAGTTCTCACGAGATCTGATGGTTTTATAAGGAGCTCATCCCCACTTCACTGGGCTCTTCTCTCTTCTGCTGCCATGTGAAGAGCAACGTGTTTGTTTTTTCTCTGCTGTGATTGTAAGTTTCCTGAGGCCTCCCCAGCCCTGCTGAACTGTGAGTCAATTAAACCTCTTTCCTTTATAAATTACCCAGTCTCAGATATGTCTTCATTAGCAGCGTGAGAACAGACTAATACACTCCCCATGAACTACTCTAAGGAGAGAGGTTATCTCCATGCAGCCTCGGCATGTGCTTAGGACTTCTGACACCAGCAACCTGGCAGCCCAGCCCGACGGGGCTCTGTTCTCTCTGCTGCGTGGTTTAGAATGTGGTCATCGTTTGTGTAGGATGGAGACTGAAGAAATCATCCTTCACGCTGATTCATCTGGAAGAAAAGAAAATCCCTAATTTTTTCAGCTGAGGAGTCCATGTGTTTATGTATTTAGCACCTCAAGACAGGAGGAAATAATTAGTGGTTTGAGAACACGTTAACAAAAACCAAGAACTTTTTCAACCTTTGGGCTCATACTATATGTAATTGTAAAGTTCCGAGCACACCAGAAGGGAACAATACTCTTTTGTGATGGGGAGGTTACCCCTCCACCCACCTCCTGTCGCCCCTGGGATAACCACAGCGTGGACTTCCTGTTCTACCCAGGGCCATGAGCAGACAGCTAAATTCATGTATGGTTTCCAAGGAAAAAGTGGAGAGGGTGCATTTCTTACCTAGGCACAGCTGGGAGGGATTCCCATAAAACATCATTTTATTTAATTTGAAGTGATTTTCTAGCAGGCTTTTCTTCTAATTTGGAACCAAATATTTAAACAACCATTGCTTAAAACACAAGCTGGCGTCAGAATTTTAAGGTGGTGACAAGAGCAGAGCAGCTTTCGGAAAAAGAGAAGTAAGAAGTTTGGTTCTGGATCCCAGCCAAGCGATGGTCGTTTCGCTTGTTTATCGATTATGCGTTTGTTCCCAAGGTCGATGAGGACTTGGTGACAACTGATTTTTATGTGGCATGTCACACTGCTTCACTCCTCATCTTCAAGTTGGGAGGAATCAAATATTTCCCTATTAAAACTTGTTCTTCTACTCAGCAAATTTATGAGAATGAGAATAAAAACGTGCTGGATAATTTTCAGCTCTTTGCAAAAAAGCTCCTTTAACGTTGCTGATGAATTCAGCAGTCGTGGCCAGAGGGACTGGAGAGGGGAGGGGCCTCCCTGCTGCCTTATTCATCTCCCCCGGGAAACACAGTTGCTGGATACCACAAGGAAAGGTTTTGTTTTTAAGGATTGAATGAAAACACTGGATGGTCTTGATAGATGAGCAAATATTTTGCAGAACCTTCATCTGTTTACTTTGCAGTAACCACAAAGCGTCTGTAGGGGGAGTTTTCTTATTGCTGTTTTTGAGTTACTAAATACAGAAAATAATTTCAGGGTTTTCTCCCTTTCCTAACTCACCTGCAGTTTGCTATGTTTGGTATTGAGGGTAGAATATTTTTGCACAGACACTTCTTGCCTCGTGTTTCTAAAGGCTGGTCTCGGTGCATCTACGATTGTAGCAAATGACAGGAAAAAGTCTGTGGGCATCAGAGGGTTTCAGAGAAACACAGAAAAGTGGAGGATGTTTAAAAATACGTTTTGCACATCAGCAAGGTCTGGACTAGGGTACAGGCAATGAGGTGCCTAGGCTGCAAAATTTAAGGAGGTTAGGAGTGAGTACCTGCTTAAATGATAGGCCCTAGGTGCTCCCTGGCCTCCCCCCATCCCAGTTCTGGGTGCCAGACATCCAAACTCTGGCTGGTATCCAAGTCCAACTCGGGACCTAGGGAGGGTGCGGGGCAGGTGGAAGGGAAGTAGATGCAGGAGTGGGCAGGGGAGGGATAAGGAGGGGCTGCTGCTCCCCAGGTTCTATTCTCCTGTGAAATGTGTCCTGGAGAAGTGGGAGGGAGGTGAAAAGGGAGCAGTGATCCAGAGCTAGAACCCGTGCTTCCATCGGATGGGCCGTGACCATGGCCTCATAGATGTCTCCACCATCTGCCTGATGCTGGCCTAAGAGGCACAGCGAAGGTACTGGATGACAAGTCTGTTCAAGTGGGAAGAATAAGCAAGTGGCTGGGGTCTGCTTTTCGGCAGGTGGTCAAGGGAAAGCAGGAGAGTTCCTAGCCTTGGGACTCCACTTAGGACAGGGGACCACATGGCGAAAATGTCAGTTGCCAGCAGAATGGGACCTAAGGAGAACTCAGCAGGTCTCTCTGATTGTCCCAGGGTGTCTGTCTGGATCCTGCTCGCTCAGCAGCATGTGCAGGGGCCTGGGGCACTCCTGCCCAGAGGGACCGGGCTGGGTTCATGGGAGCCCAAGGCTAGCGAAGGCTTGGCCCGATGTGCCGAAGTGAGTCTGCGGCGAAACCCCAACCAGCAGAAGGAGGGACTGCAAAGTCACCTAACAAAGGACATGGCCCAGGGAAGGGAACAAATTGAGGCCATTAATGTAAATGACCATATAAGTGTGGGCAAGGATGGGGAAACAGTGGTGCTCTCATAGTCTATAGGTGAAAGTATAAACTAAAAAAGTGATTTTGAAGGCAATTTGGCAATATCTGTCAAGATTTGAAAATACACGTCCACTGCATAGAATTTGTCCTATAGATAGGTTTACAAAACACCAACAGATATGTTCACTACATAATGATTTGTTAGAAGGGAAAAAAAAATCAAGTAAAGGAACAAACTGAAATTGATCAGAGACTATTTAAATAAAATAAAATATATACATAAATCAGAAAATGCATGACCATCCAAGTGATGTGATGACATGGAATGATCTTTGTAGTATTTGTTTAGGGAAAGCAATCTAAAACACAGTGTGCTTAATATTATCTTAGCTGTATAAAAACTAAAGGATATGCATACAGGTACAAAATAAACTGTTGACAGTAGTTGCTTCTGGAAAATGAGACAAAGTGGATAGTGAAAAATAGATTATCGGTTGACTTTTTATTTTTCTGCTTCTTGATTCTTGGTTAATCACTTACATATATTACTTTTCTAATCAAAAACAAGTTTTGTAATGATTCTGTATTCATTTTCAGGCCTCAGACATTTGGAAGAAAATAGTTTCTTGGAACCTTGGAATGTTTGTTTTAGAAAGCCACATCTCAGGCTATAGCTACTGTGTGACTTGGGGAGTTGAATTCAGTTAATCTATAAAAAAGAGAAATCTTACGATTAGTAAGCAAGGAACTGGCCCAAAATTCTACATACTTTTAAGTTTCAGGTGTTCCATTTTCCAATTATCATATTTAAAATCTTCTTTCAATGTACAGAATGGAGAATGTATTGCAAAGAACAAGCAGAGGCTCAAAGAAGTTTCTTGGTTTCAGTGGGGTTCACGAATTCTTTTTTGTGCATCTTTCTTTTGTGCTTGTGAGACTCCAGATGAAATGCCCAATACGAAAGGTGGCTCCTGCTCACTTTCTCCACTTCCTCATCCCTACCTTCTCCCCGGCCACTCCAGATATTCCTCCCTAGCAGCTCGTTGAAATGGTTCTTTCATGATCAACGTGCCTGAGCCAGCTGCAAATGTTTCTTCCGATTTGACCAACTGGCAGCAGGCAAAGCGGTTATCACTCCCTCTTTCTTTTGATATTTTTGGAACCACCTCTCTCAGTGTTTCTACATTTTTGGTGGCTCATTCTTATTCCCTTTTGTTATTGCTTGCTTCTCCACAGAACTTCCAAGGAGCAGAGCTCTCCAGCGATTTGTCCTGGGTCTTCTTCTCCACCTACCCGTTTCTTCTGATGTATCCCACCCAGTCTCACGGCATTGAGCCTCCTCTGTGCACTGATGATTTCAAACTTGCAGCTGTTTTTCAATCTCCAGCCTAGACCTAGACTCTCAGATGGGATTTGTTTCTTCAGTTTCCTGTTCATCATCTCCATTTAACAGGCATCTCAAAGTCAGGATGAAGAGAGAACTGTAGATTTCCCCAACCGACTTCCTCGACCTCAGCTTCTCCCTTTCTCAATAAATAGCAACGCTGTCTACCCAATTTCTCAGGTAGAAAACCCGGCAAATATTCTCCGTTTTTCTTTCTTCTTAACACACACATATATATTCTTAAGCACTGTTATTTCATCTACTTTCAAAATATTCCCTGATTCTGGTGAGAGCTCCCTGTTTCCTCCAGCTCTTGGCCCTGGTCACTGTGTCATCTGCTGGAACTGCAGCACGGTGTCGCCTGGCCTCCCTGTGTCCACTCTCCCCATTGCCTTCTGCTTCTTCCAACAACAGAAAATACACATCATGTCCACATGACTCAGTGACTCCATCTCTGTCTTCCAATAAAATCCAAACTTTCAGTAGGACTCACAAGACCTCCATAATTAGGTCCTTAACACTCACACCAGCCCCACTGCTGAAAATCAAAGAAATAGGGAAAGTAAGGAAAGGGGGAGAAAGAAGCATAGAATCTTCAAAGGCAAAACAGAGGGCTGCTCTTTCAACAGAAGCAAGGGAGGGCAGAATACAATCAAATAACATTATTAAAGCACAGACAAAAGTTAAAAGCCTAGCATTCTATATCCAACAAGCTTATCTTTAAAAATTGATGTCAAAATAAAAATGTTTTGGGAAATAAAAAAATTAAATTTGAAATAAAGTAACTTAAACTAACTTAAAAAAAAACCATTAAATTCTTTTGGGAAAAAAATTTATCAGTAGTTGAAAGAACAGCACCAGAAAAGACCCCTGTATGGGTCAGTAGAAATGAGTATCAACTGCGTAAAGCTACAGCAACAGCAATACATTGTGGAATGGTTAGCATGGATTCAAGTGACGTACATGATAACAAAACACAAAGGAGGAAAGATCATTGAACTGTTTTAAAATTCTGTATTGTTCAGGAAGTGGTAAGACTACTAAATTAAAGTAGTCTAATACTCAAAGAATAAATGTAAACTCTAGGGTAATCACTAAAAAAAATAGATGTACAATGAAAACCCTAATATCGAGGAAGAAATAAAACGATAGAAATGCTTGACTGAGTAACAAGAACAAAAACTAAATGCAGGAAAGGAGAAAACAAAGAACTAAGTAGAAAACAAATTGCAAGATGGTAGATTTAAATACAATGCGCCATTGAAAAAGATTCTCAGACTGCATTAAAAAACAAAAAAGAGAATCCAATGCTGCTTACAAAAAACACATCAAATTTAAGGATACAGAGAGATTAAAGGTAAATAAAAAATAAAAAAAATTATGTAATATACAAATGAAAACACTACTTAAAAGAAAGCTGGTTTGGCCATATTAATATCACACATTATAGACTTTAGTCAAGAAGTGTTAGAGGTATAAAGATGGACATGTAGTAGTAACGTTTTGAACAACCAGTACAACATAAGAATCCTACATCTGTACATATATAATACTATTATCTCACAATATATAAAATATAATTTGACAGAAATAGAAGGAAAGAGATTATAACAAATGTGCAGGCATGACTGGAGATTTTTAGCATGCTTCTTTTAATAATAAGCAGAGAAAAAAATCGGTAAAAAGAAATACAACTAACCAACCTAATTTTATTATTTTTATATATAATATGTTATATGTGTTATATAGGATATATATTTAAGAATATATATGTAAGGTATATATGAAATAAGAATCCATTATATTTTTATGTCATATATATAACATATCTAATACATATGAAACATATGGTATATTCTTCTTTTATGTATACCTTACATATATATTCTTATATATATAACATATATAACATATTATATATGAATATGATAAAATTAGGTCAGGTTGGTTAGTTGTATTACTGCTCACCAATTTTTTGAAGTGCCTTCTTTTGAAGTTTCTTTAGGACACTTACCAAAGTCTGTGTTTGATATGGTTAGGCTTTGTATCTCCATCCAAATTTCCTCTTGAATTGTAATCCCCATAATCCCCACGTCAATGGAGAGACCAGGAGGAGATAATTGAATCATGGGGGCAGTTTCCCCCATGCTGTTTTTATAATAGTGAATGTGTTCTCATGAGTTATGATGGTTTTATAAGGGGCTCTTCCCTACTTCACTCAGCACTTCTCCTGTCTGCCATCTTGTGGAAGCAGGTACCTTGTTTCCCTTTTGCCTTCTGCTAGGATTGTAAGTTTCCTGAGGCTTCTCCAGACATGCTGAACTGTGAGTCAGTTAAATCTCTTTTTTTTAATAAATTACCCAGTCTTGAGCAGTTCTTTATAGCAGTATGAAAAAGGACTAATATAGTATTTATGTTTTAGAGCACAAGTAAATCTCAGGGGGTTTTAAAGGATTAGAATCATAAAATATAAGCTTTGTTCCTAACTTGGAATTAAATTAAAACTTAGCAAAAGGAACTTCAAGATCTGGCCAAGATAGAGTCATCACACTCCACTTATCCCTCACTTATCACAGCTGGAAACTCTGGAAAGAATGACTCAATGACTATTTGAAGATTCTGAAATTTTTTTAAATATCAAGGAGAATGAGGAGAAAATCGAAAACTTGAAAATGACTAATACGATAATGAGTTTCCTGTTTTGTTTGTTAATTCTGCTAAACTATATATTGCCTACAAGAAATCTACTTAGTATATATTTCTACAGCTAGGTTGAAAGTAAAATGATAAAAAATGATGCACCAGGCAAATAAAAATCAAAAGAAAACTGAAACATCTTTATTCACATCATACAACATAGCCTCCAGAACAAGGAAAATTACCAGAAATAGAAATGAACATTGCAGAATGATAAAAGAATGGATTCCCAAATAAAATATAAGAATACTAAATGGACATGTACCTAACATGAAAACTGATACAAACTAAAAGATGCATAGACAAATCCACAATTATAGCCAGAAACTTTACCACTCCTTTCTAAGTAACCAATAGAATGACAGATAGTCAGTAGGATAGAGAAGACCTGAAGAGCACCATCAATGAACTTGACCAAATTGAAATTTATAGCACACTCTATCCAACAACAATAAAATGTGCGTTGTTTCCAAGGGCATGAGGAACATTCACACAGAAAAACTACATTTTTGGACACACACACACACACACACACACACACACACACACACACACAGAGAACCACAGCAAATATAAAGCAATTGAAATCATACAAAATATATTATCTGGCCACAATGGAATTATATTAGAAATAAATCAAAGAAAAATATAACACTTGGAAAATGCTCAAATATTTGGAAATTAGATACATATTTCTAAAATTCCATGGTTCCAAGAGCAAATCTCAAGAGCAGTTTAAAAATATTTTGAACTGAATGAAAATGAAAATCTAACTTAGACTGTGGGGGATACATCTAACATAGTACTTTAGAGGGACATGTATAACATTAAGGAATTATATTAAAGATAAAGGACTCAAATCAATAATCTGATTTTCTATTTTAAAAACTTGAAATAGAAGAGCAAACCGAACCCAGAGCAGGAACAGGAAACAATAAATATAAAAGCAGATGGAACATTTGCTGAAATTGACCCCTTGTCAGGCCATAATTCTAGCCTCAGAAAATTTCAAAGGGTGTGAACTGACAGCATGCAATAACACGCTTTAAGTATGCTGGATACACACACACTCACACACACACACATAAGACACCTAGAAAACTCCTCATATTTGGAATATTTTCAAGCTCACTTTTAAACAATTTATATTGAAAGAAAAAAATAAAAAGGAAATTAACAAACATTTAGAATTAAAATAGAGTGAAGATACTACTCATATAAAAGCTTATACAGTACCTCCAAACCAGCACATCAAGAGAAATTTAAGCCTTTGATGCTTATATTAGAAATAACGAAAGACTCAACATTAGTGAGCCAAGCACTCAACTTAAAAACCAGTAGAATTAATAAAGATTAATAGAAGGAAAAAGCACAATTTTAGGAATGAATGAAACATGTTTAGACACTGTAGAATTAAGTAGATAATAAAAATTATTAAAAACTATGTCAAAAAAGGGAAAATTGGGCAAAATAGATAAATTCTTAGAAAAATACAATGTATCAAAACATACACAAGAAAAAACAGAAAACTTAAATAGTCCTACAGTCACTGAGAAAATTAAAATTTTTTCAAATGGAAAATGCCAAACTCAGTTCTCTTTGCAGATGAGTTTTATCAAAAGCAAAAGAAAAGATAATTTCTATCTCTACTACTCCAAAGGAAAGGAAAAAAAATAGAGAAGAAAACTCAATTTCTCTTATGAGGCTAACAATGCATTGGTAGGATAACCAGACACACATAGTATGAAAAAAAAAAAAGATACATATCCCAGTTTTCTCATGAACACAAAACCAGAAATCTTAAACAAAAATATTTGCAAATATCATCCAGCAATATAAAAGATAACACATCTTAAATAACTTGGATTTATACCAGAAATGCAATTCTGATTTAATAAGAGACAATTAATAGCATCCTCAAATTCAAAGATTCTCAATGAAAAAACACCTTCTTATAATGCTTTAATGAAAAGTCAACTTATTATGAATATCTTAGCAAACTACAAAAGAAGAAAAATTATCTTTGCCTGATAAAAGGCACATAAAATGTATAGTAAACATTACATATAACAATGGAAGTTCAATAGAATTGTCTATAATATTAGAAAAGAGAAAGATGCCTTCTATTCAATACCTAATCAAAATTTTACTGTAAGTACTAGCAATTACGCCAATACAAAAAAGAAATAAAAAGTGACAGCATTGGAAAGAAAGAAATGATATTGTCATTAGTTGCTGCTACTGAACGCCTATATAGAAAATTTAAAAAATATATATTTCTATTTAATCAAAATAATCTATGAGAAAATATAATTTTTAAATGTAATTTTCAGTAACAAAAGTTTACATAAAGCATCCTTTATGTAAATAATTATGTCCTTAATATAGGACATCAAAAAATGTAAATACATGGAAAACTATAGAAGGCACTTGTATAGAAAGACTCAGTAGGATAAAGAGGCAAATTATTTATAAATTTATCTCTAGGTTCAATGGAATTCCCCCAAATGCTAATAGGTTTAATAGAACTTGACAAGTGTGTATATAAAATATACATGTGGGTATATATGTGTGTGTATGCATGTGTGTGCTCAAGTAGACATGTACGTGGCTATTCATAGAAGTATTGTTCATGTATGTAGAGAGAGAGCCCAAAAGAGCCCAAAATAGCCAGGATACTTCTGAAGGATAAGATGGAGGTGGAACTTGTCTTATCAGATTTCTTTCTTATGAGAAAATGTCAAAGATAAGATGTTTCAGAGTTGTCATGGGCCTAGACAAATAGCCTATGGAGCAGAACAGAAAGCCAGAAACTGACACCCAGAAATAGAGACACTTCACTCATGCAGGGGTGGGCACTGTGGATTATTGAGGAAAGGAAAAGCTATTTACTGAAACTATCATAGGCCAATTGTTGTTTATATGGAAAACAATGGACTTTGACACCTACCTCATGCCTACTCAACAATCAATTTCAGGTGGTTTAAAGAGCTAATGACAGTCCCCTAGTCTTCCAGTCTTTTAAAAGTATTTTTAGTTTCCTTTTTTCACATTTATGACCAAAGGATAGAAAAGCATTTTTTAAAAAGCCATAAAATACATAGGCCATAAAATAAATGAATGATACATTCTATAATTTCATTAGAAAGTTTCCGCTCTTCAAAATACACAGGAAGAATGTAAAAATTCAAGGCACGTACTAAGACATTCATAGCACGTATAACTAAAAACGGATTTCTATGTAGAATACAAAAGGATTCCTTTTGTATTCTACAAATAATTTGTATCTACAAATTCTTATTGATATAAATCAATAAGAAAAATGTGCAAAAATATGAAGAGGCATTGTCCTGAAAAGGAAACACAATGAGAATTAAACATTATAAAATAATGCTAAACCTCAGTAGAGATTAGGAAAATGCAAATGCATATAGTGCAGTGAGGTATTAGTTTTTTATCTACTAGTTGGGCAAAAATGTGGAAGTCTTATAATACCCACTATTGGTAAGGCTGTGAATCAACAGAGACTTTATTATTGGACCAAGTATAATTTGTAACAACTACTTTGGAAAATTATTTGGCATTATTTTACAAATATGAATATTTGACAAAATAATTTTACTCTTAGGGATATAGCAGAACATTTTGCATATATGTGCCAGGAGCCATATACACGAACAGAAGTATTGTTCATAATAGCAAAACCAGAAATCATCCTAAACTCATCCACAAGAAAATAGATAAACATATTTTGGTAAGAGTCTTAAAATTAACGGCTATAAAGCAGTGGAAATACAGTTGCATGCAACAGTATGAACGAATCATAGAAATATGTCAGAAATCCTAGAACAATTCATAGAATACAATATTTTATAAGCCTTTCTGGGGCTTATAAAATATTCAATTCTACTTACAAGTAGAATTGAACAATATATTGTATAGGTATATGTACATATATGATATAACTAAACAAAAAAGAAAATGAAGGAGTGAGTAATAGATACAAAATTCAGGGTAGAGCTAACTCCTGGGTGCATAGAAGTGGGATTGAAGAGGTATATTTCTGGGACAAAGGCTTTGGCTTAATTTCGGTATAGATTCATGGGTCCAAATTTTATTGTGTTTCATATTATATCTATTACAAACATTCAGTCAAGTATTACATATGAAAACTTAAAAATAAGTAGATATTACATGGTTTTGGACTATTATTAAAAATGTACTGTATATTCAGTGCTGAGCTTCCTGTTAGCCAAAGAAAAGAGGCTAATGAGCTCAGTTCAGAAGGTATTTTGTGTAGCTGAAAACACAGCAGTTGTTCAGGATAAGCAGTGTCTGCCAGTTAATGAAGACTGAGTCGTTGTCGAATAAATGTATCTTCCTTAAGGAAAACATAGCTTAATGGAGGTAAGTATAATAAATTCTTTTATCATCCCCTTGATCTTCTTTCTCCAGGTGCTCCAGTTTACTTCGTCCAAAGTCACTAACATCTGATAATGAATCCAGAAAGGGTCCAGTTCTAGAATGTGGTCGTAAGCACTGGGCACATCTGGCCATCTCCCTTTGTGTTCACAATTGTCAGCCACTGAATGCCATCTCCCAATTATTGCTTGGTTTCTGCTAATATTTGTCACAAAAATGTTTGTTTGAATGTATCTTATCAAAGTAATGTTTGTGTTTTGGATTAGTCATTGCTTGGTTAAAGATTTGTATAATCAGTTTATTTTAAGATTAATTCATGAAAAAAAACCCTCTGCAAATTCCCATTATCGCTTAATTTGTATAAAGATATTTACTGTATTTTAACAGTGCAATTAAGATTAATATGGGTTCTAACACCATAAGGTCAAGTAAACATGGATTGGATGAAACTCCAAACACTCACCTCTGATCCTCAGATATTATTATGCAGCCCAGATCTTGTGGGTTTGCAGAATAGCAAAAAGGTCAGAAGTGAAAAGAAATGCGTATTCTCAGGTTGTCTGATGCAGACAGAGGCAAGGTGCTAGCCTGGGCTGGCCCGTTCATCACTCTGGGTTTCAGAAACAGCAGATGATTCACAGGATGAAGGAGGAAGAGTGGTGCCCTCAGTGGGGAACCTCCCCTGGGTAGACAGGGAAATTAGCTCAGAAAGACACAGGATATAGTATACACCTAAAGTAAAATAAAAAAGAAATAAATAAAAAATAAATAAAGTAGGGTTGAATAAAAAATAAATAAAAAAAGAAGCTGTGGTGCATTTGGGTGGTACAGGCTCTTTCGAGTCCAGGTTCTTCTCAAGAGCACTTTTTCCATGAGTCTGTGCCTGTTAGTGCTTCTTAGAAAGCTAGACTGTACCCCTCTGAGGCCCTTAGGCTGCTGCTGCCAGCCTTACTGCTTCTGGGATCCGTAATAGGTGGAATGGGTTTTCCCACAATTTTGATGAAATTGAGCAGTGTTTTAAATTCTCACATGAACTAAAATGTAACCCCACCCCTCACGGTGGGTTGAATGGTGGTCCCCAAAATACATACCCATGTCAAAATCCCTGGCAACTGTGAATCTGATCTTATTTGAAAAAAAAAAAAAAAAAAAAAAAAAAAAAAAAGGTCTTTGCAGATGTAATTGAGTTAAGGTTCTGGAGGTAAGATCATCCTGAATGCAATGACAAGTGTCCTCGTAAAGGCAGGAGATGCAAGAGGTGAAGGCTGTATGAGAGGCAGGCAGAGATCAGGGTGTTGTATCCACAAGCCAAGGACGGCCTGGAGCCACAAAGCTGGAAGAGTCAGGAGGGCTCTTGCCATAGGCAGGATTGTCCAATCTTTTGGCTTCCCTGGGCCACACTGGAAGAAGAATTGTCTTGGGCCATACATAAAAACGCTAACACTAACAATAGCTGATGAGCTTAAAAAAATTCACAAAATAATCTCATAACGTTTTCAGAAATTTTAAGGATTTGTGTTGGGCAGCACTTGAAGCTGTCCTGTGCCACGTGCTCTCTGTCAGCCGTGGGTTGGACAAGCTTGCCTTAGACCCTCCAGAGGCAGCGCGGCCCTGCCCACAGCTCTATTTCACACTTCAGATCTCCACAACTCTGAGAGAGCACATTCTATTGTTTCAGTATCTAGTTGTATGGCAGCTCTAGAAAACGAATATACCGCTAAGCCAGTTTTTAGTGTGTAATTTTGGACAATTTAGTTTTTACTTATAATTTTTTAAATGAAAATAATAAAATTTTGTCTGGGTTTTAAAGTCCACCTGATAGAACATAGTAGTTCCAACCTCAGTCCCTGCACGTGGCTTCACCTCCCCTGTGTTAATCAGACAGACTCATCAACTGGCTTTGCTTTAATCAAAACATTTAAAAACCTTGCAAGTTCAATCCAACTCACTATAGAATTTCCCCATTTGACCTTACTCTCATGATATATTAGTTTCCCCTTATCCACATGGGATACTTTCCAAGACCCCCCAGTGGATGCCTGAAACTGCTGATGGTACTGAACCCTAATATGCTATGCATGAATTTCTTTTTCCTTCTTTACAGTTTCACAGACAGAAGATTCATTCTTACCATAGGTTTTAGCAACCTCAGCATACAACTTATTTTGCTTTCTTTAAGTCAAAAACTTTCACCTTTTCATGTTAAGGAAGCACTTTGCTTCTCTTTGGCGCATCTGAATTGCCAGCGTCATTACTCTTGTGCTTTGGGGTTGCTATTAAGTAAAGTAAGGATGACTTGAACATAAGCACTGTCAGACCATAACAGTGACCTCATAACCAAGCCTGCTCCACTGTGGCTAACAGGTGAGTGGCATGTGATGTGTGGATACATTGGACAAAGGTGTAATTCACATCCCAGAAGGGAGGGTTCAAGATTTCATCATGTCACTCAGAACAGTGTGCAATTTAAAACTTATGAACTCTTTATTTCTGGGATTTTCCATTTGATATGATTTGGATGTGTCCCTACCCAAATCTCATCTTGAATCATAGTGCGCATAATTGCCGTGTGTTGTGGGCGGGATCCAGTGGGAGTGCTGTTCTTGTGATAGTGAGTTTTCATGAGGTCTGATGGTTTTATAAGGGGCTTTTCCCCCTTTGGCTTGATGCTTCTCCTTCCTGCCACCATGTGAAGAAGGACGTGTTTGCTGCACCTTCCATCACAACTGTAAATTTCCTGAGGCCTCCTCAGCTCTGTGGAACTGTGAGTCAATTGAATCCACCCCCACTTTTTAAAATATATATAAATTACCCAGTCTTGGGTATTTCTTGATAGCAGTGTGAGAATGGACTAATATATCATTTAAGATTTTAGAACAATGGTTGACCATGGATAACTGAAACTGTGGAAAACAAAACCACAGGTAAGGAGAGGGACTACTGTAATTATTTTCATTTTATTGACTGTTCTGCTGGGATCATATCAGAATATCTCCTCTGGTTTATGCTGACTGATTATGTGGTCCAGCCACAGGGAAGAGACTCCAGATTTTTCAATCTGGAGGGGAGACAGACAGATGTCTGGAAATCTCACATGGTGATTAGTGATGCAGTGTCATGCTGGCATGTGAGAAAGTAAGATGTCCCCTGTCTTGAGCAGGCTGTCCTGTGAAAGGAACATTCCGCCTTGATTGAGAACTTTCCATCTTTTCTATCCAGGGATACTCCTCCCATGTCTTTTTCACTCGTGCTGCTGAACACTGGAAATGTGGCTAGTGCAAAAAGTAATGGAATTTTTAATATTTCTTTCATTTTCATCACTTTAAGTTTAAATACTCAAACCTGCAGAGGATTTTGGGAGAGTGCATCTGTGCTCATCCTTGAGCTTAGACACTGTGGCATCCCAGGTGTCTTAGTCCGTTTGGGCTGCTATCACAATATACCTTGAAAAGAATGGAAATGCATTGCTTACAGTTCTGGAGGCTAAGTCCTAGAGAGAGGAGCCAGCAGAGTCTGTGTCTGGAGAGACCCTGCTTTCTTGTTCATTAACTGCCTTTTCACTGTGTCCACAAATGGTGGAAGGGTTGGGGTATCTCTCTGAGGTCACTTATAGAAACACACTAATCCCACTCATGAGAATATGCCCCCATGGCCTGATCACCTCCCAAAGGCCCTGCCTCCAAATGCCATCACACTAGAGGTGAGGATTTCAACATGTAGATTTGGGGTACATAAGCATTGAGACCATATTGCTGGGAGCTGCCTGGGACACTTCTGGGTTGTGATTCTGATGCCGCTTCATGAGAAATTATAAAGGTACCTTTAAGAAAAAGGTCATGTGCTTTTCCCTCATACTGTATCCCAAAGCCATGGGAATAAATATGCTAGGAACTTCCAGTTTAACCTTCCTTTCTGTAGTTTGTAGCCACTTCACTTTAGTCCTTTCATGTGAACCAGAGATGTGAATTGCCAGTCCGTGGTGCCCCAGAAGGATACCAGCCTCCCCTTTACCAAAGCCAAGAGCAGCACAAGGCCCACAGCCTTCTGAGGGGTACACAGAGTTTGCTCTGAGGGCCCCAGCACGTCAGCACATGCCACACAGGCCGCTTGGGATGTCCCTTTACACATCCCTCTGTGAAACAAGATGCTACGCTATCCAAGGCACAGAAGACCAAGGCTGGGCGAGGGGTCAGGAAAGTGTGCAGTAGGGTGGCCAACAACCTCCACAACTTTGTTAGATGTGGGCGCTTTCAAAGGGAAGGCAGACTGAAAAGAACTGTAACACAATCAATAGTGGCTTCAGTGGAGTTTCATATAATGATATCATAGAGAATAAGAAAATCCCAATTCTCAAGTAATTTATATGAGCTGTTTTTAAGTCACAAGAGGGTCAATTCAATTTAGAGTTTACACATGAATTCGTGGAGGTGGCAACTTGAATATGACTTTCTACCACTTCACTGAACTCCAGGCTACCCAGCTCTCCCAAAGAGTACATGATCTCAGGGCTCACTGGCAGCTGTGGGATTCCTACAGGTAGAGGGATAGGGTTTTCTCCTTGTGAAGTTGAAAAGAGTCTGGATTCTCCTGCTAGTGGGGCAACTGGAGTCAGAGAATTCTGGAAAGAGCCTAGTGCTTAGTGTCATGTGGTCCTTGGAGGAATGTCATTTTTAGCCCTGGTTCATGTCATCATTGCACGCACAAGTCCAGGGAGATGCTCAGTGGGTAGGCTGGGCTCTCTCTGTCCCTGAGTCTGGTGGAGTAGGAAGAGACCACAGGCACAGAAAGGCTCCGTCCTTCTTCCTGCAGAGGAGGGCAGGTAGTGGACACTTGTTGCCTTGCCGGGGCTGAGAAGACTTTCATTCCACCATTGAGGTCTGTACTGTGTGCCAGCAATTCGGATGAGCCCAGATGAGCAGACAAGGACACATGACAACCCAGCTGAGGAGGGAGAGGGAATCAGAGTCAACACAGCATGTGCTCAGCTCAGCTCACACTCTGGAAAATGATGCCACTGCCCTGCCTGGAACCTGGAGGACCCGCAGGGCCAGTCTCTTCCTCTCCTGCATTTACTTTCAGTGTTGCACTTGCTCCCACTGCCGTGTGATGCTGCATTCTCCAAAGAACTCCCTGCATGCGTGTCCTTGGACAGCCTCATCAATGGTGAACAAGTTCCCACACACTCAGCCTCCCGACTTCCTGCCTTGACTGAGATACATCCAGTCTTTTCCTTGTGCTCCGCTTCTCCCTGAGCATTCTTACAAGAGTGGTTTCGGCTGCTTGGTCACCTACCTGCAAGAACGTGTTGTTCAGGAGGGAGAATTGTTGTTCCTCCACATGCCATGTTGTTTATGGAGGGCAGGTTTTAAACATAGAGACACAGAAATGCTTTCGTTCAGTGATGGGCAAAAATGTGCCACAGAAATACCAACCAAATATCAGAGAGACTCAGGGAGGAAGTACTATGGGAGTAGAAAAAGGGTATTTCATAAATGTGTAGTAAACAAATGAACAAAGCTAAAATGTTGGTTCCTTGAAAAAAAATTACGAAATCGATAAATCCCTAGCAATGCTCATGAATTAAAGGAGACAGAGATAAAACAGTGTGAGAAATTATCAGTGTGAGGAATTGAAAAGGGAACAAATCCTACGGAAATCAAAAGAATATTAAGTAGATTAAAAACTGTTGCCACTTAGCGTAATGTCCTCTAGGTTCATCCATGTTGTCACACATGACAGAATTTTCTTCTTTTTTAGTGCTGAATAATATTCCATTGCATGAACAGAGTACATTTTCTTCACCTATCCATGCAAGGATGAGCAGTTAGGTTGTCTCTATACCCTGGCTGTTGTGGGTGATGCTGCAATGAACATGGGAGTGTGGATATCAGATATCTCTTAACATGTTGATTTTATTTTCTTTGGATATACAATGAGTGGTGGTATTGCCAGATCATATAGTAATTCTATTTTTAATTTTTTGAGAAAAATTTTTATTGTTTTTCATAGAAGCTGTACCACTTAGCATTTCCAGCAACACTTTATAAGGGTTCGACTTCATCCACAGCCTCACCAGCTCTTGTCTTCTTCTTCTTTTTATTTTTGATAATAGCCATCCTAACAGGTAAGAGGTAGCATTTCAAAGTGGTTTTGAATTGCACTTCCCTGATGGCTAGTGCTTTTGAGCTCCTTTTCATATACCTATTGACTATTTGTATTCTTCTTTGGATAAATCTCTGTTCAAGCAATTTACTCATTTTTATTTGGGTTAAGTTTTTGCTATTGAATTGTAGGAGTTCTTTGTAGGTTGTTGGATATCAACTCCATATCTGATATCTGGTTTGCAAATACTTTCCTATTCCAAGTGAAATAGGACAGTCACAGAAAAACAAATGCTGCACAACTCCACTTATATGAAATATCTAAAATGATCAAACTCATAGAAGCAGAGAGTAGAATGGTGGTTTCAAGGGAATGAGGCTGGAGAAAATGGAGGGTTGTTCAATGGGTATAAAGTTTCAGTTATACAAGATGAGTAAGATCTAAAGATCTGCTGTAAAGCACAGGATGTGTAGTTAACAATACTGTATTGTGCACTTACAAATACTGTTGAGAGGTTATATATTATGTTAAATGTTCTTACCATGAAAACCAAAGAAAAATATAAACAGCAAAGGCACATGAGAAAACTTATGGAGGTGATGAATATGTTTATTGCTTTTATTATGGTCATGATTTCACAGTGTGTGCAAACATTCAGACTCATCAAATTGTATATATAATTTATGTATGATTTTTTTGTATATCAACTATACCTCAATGAAGCTGTTAAAAAACAAAACCTTTATGTTATTAATAATACTTGAAAATTTAGATTAAACAGACCAATTCTTTGTATAACACAGCTTAGATAAACAGACACAAGAAGAAATAGCAAATCTCAATAGTATTATGTCTATTAAATAAAATGCAGCAAGAATGAGAAACTTTCTCACAAAGATAATTCTAAGCCAAGTGGACTTACTGTGGAATTTTACCAAACATTTAAGAAAGAAGTTTTATATATTAAAGAAAATCTTACAGACTGTTTGATGAGTTTTATATAACTCCAAAGCTAAACCTAACAAGGATATTCAATGTAAATAAAATTACAAGACAATATCACACATGAACAAATAAACCAATTTTCTAAATAAATATTAGAAAATAAAATTCAACAATTTATAAAAAGGATAACATATAACAACCAAGTGGACTTTTCCCCACAAATACAATAACATATAGAAAAAAATTTCTTTAACTGTAAATAATATAATTCATGACATTAATATAAAATATATTATCTTGTCAATGAATGCAAAACAAATTTTGTGGAATAAATATCTCTACTTGATAAAATATATCAGCAAAATTAAAAATAGAAAAAAATCTAATCTGATACAAGGCAGATACCAAATAAGTTTTAAAAAATCTTATGGCAAACATTAACTTAGTGATAAAATTGAATTCTCTTCTCATGTCAGGAATAAGGCAAGGATGCAGAGTATCGCCATTTCTATTAAACATTGCACTGAAGATTGCAGTTTAATGCAATGAGACAAAAAAATTTTCAAAACTTCTAATAAAATTAAAGAAGAAAAACCTGTTATATGCAGGTAACATGATTGTGGAAGTATAATTTTTAAAAGAATCTACCAAGATATTACTAGCAACAATAAATGAATTTAGTAAAGTTGCTGGATACAAAAATCAATTGTATTTTCATCTAATAGCAACCAACAAATTAAAACAAAATCTAAAAACAATACATTTAAAGTAGCATTAAAAACGTCAAATACCTAAGAATCATTTTCTGAATAATATGCAATTTTTCTACATTGCAAACTATAAAACATTACTGAAAGAAATAAAGAAAACCTAAATAAATGGAGGGATATGCTATGTTTGTGGGTTAAGTGACTTATATTATTATTTTAATTTTTCTCCAAGTGACCTTTAGGGTCAATGAAATCCCAATAAAAATTTCAGCATGTTTTTTAAAAGTGGAAATTGACAATTACATATACCACAATTGTCAATTATATATACTCACTGTCAATTATAAATACCACACTGTCTTAACTAGCTTTATAGAAAGTCTTAATGCCTTAGAATGTAAATCCTATAGCTTGCTTCTTCTCCAGTGTTTCCTTGATTGTCTTAGATCCATTTTATTTGTATATAATGTGATATAAGTATAATATTATATATAATTATATTTGTATTATAATCTCGCTATATAACATCCTGTATATATTTAGTATATTGTATATAAAACACACAATACTTCAGAATTTGACTTTCTTTGGAAATACATTCTTTATAGAGAAAATAGAGCTAGAAGGACGTAAGCCGGGTGGGCCATAATGTAATATGCTGGTGTCCTTATACAAAGAGAAAATTAGGACACAGAGACAGACACGCACAGAGGGAAGATGATGTGAGAAGACACAGAGAAACACCATGTGAAAATGGTGGCAGAGAATGGAGGTTTGCTGCCTCAAGCCAAGGAACGTCTGGGGCCACTAGAAGCTGGAGAAGGCAAGGAAGAATCTTTCCCTTACAGGTTTCAGAGAACCCACGACTGTGCTGACACCTTAATTACAGACTTCTAGCTTTTAGAATTGTGAGAAAACGAAGTTCTGTTTTTCTAAGTCACCTGGTTTATGGCTTGTATTATGGCAGCTCTTGGAAACTAGCACACTATAAAAGTAAAGAGTGACAAATAACTTCTTTACAGTAAGAAGTTTTGTGGCTGGGCGTGGTGGCTCATGCCTATAATCTCAGCACTTTGGGAGGCCGAGGCAGTTGAATCACTTGAGGTCAGGAGTTCCAGACCAGCTTGAACAACATGGCAAAATCCTGTCTCTACAAAAAATACAAAATTAGTCAGGCATGGGGCACATGCCTCTAAATCCTAGCTACTTGGGAGGCTAAGGTAGGAGAATCACTTCAACCTGGGATCGGGGTTGCAGGGAGCAGAGATCCTGCATTACACTCCAGCCTGGGCAACAAGTACAAAACTCCATCTCAAAAAAAAGAAAGAAAGAACGTTTGTGTATTCAGCAATAACATTAAGCATTAAAGACAAGCCACAGAAGAAGAGGTGAAATTTTCAATAGGTATATCTAATAAAGGATTAGAAAAAAAAAATCCTAAAATTCACACGGAACCGAAAAAGAGCCCATTAGCCAAAATAATCCTAATCAAAAAGAACAAAGCATCAAATTACCTGACTTCATATTATGCTACAAAGCTGTAGTAACCAAGACAGCATGATACTGGTATAAAAATAGACATGTAGGTCAGTGAAATAGAATAGAGAACCCAGAAATAAAGCCACATCCTTACAGAAACTGACCTTAGACAACTCAGTAGGAGTTGTCTAGTTGTATAGGAGAAAGGGCACCCTATTTAACAAATGGTTCTGGGATAATCGGACAGCCACAAGCAGAAAAATGAAACTAGACTCCAATCTCTTACTATACACAAAAATTAACTCAAGATGGATTAAAGATTAAACATAAGACTTGAAAATATAAAAATACTAGAAGAAAACTTAGGAAAAACTCTTCTAGACAATGGCCTTGGCAAAAAATTTAGAACTAAGACCTCAAAAGCAAATGTGACAAAACCAAAAATACACAAAAAAGCTTAAAGTAAGAAGCTTCTGCAGAGCAAAATAAATAGTCAACAGAACGAACAGACGACCTGCAGAAGGAAAGAAAATATTTATCAACTATGCATCTGACAAAGGACTAATATCCAGGGTCTATAAGGAATTTACACATCTCAGCAACAGCAATGAAAACCCATTAAAAGATGGGAAGGCACATTAACAGATATTTTTTCAAAAGAAGACATACAAATGGCCGGCAAGCATATGAAAAAAATGTTCGACATCACTAATCATCAGAGATGTAAACCAAAACCACAACGAGATACAATCTTAACACCAGTCAGAAAGGCTACTAATAAAAGTTAAAAAAAATGCCAGGAATGTTGGCCCTCGCCTGTAATCTCAGCACTTTGGGAGGCCCAGGTGGGCAGATCACCTGAGGTCAGGAGTTGGAGACCAACCTAACCAACATGGTGGAAACCTGTCTCTACTAAAAGTACAAAATTAGCTGGGTGCGGTGGCACATGCCTGTAATCCCAGCTACCTGGGAGGCTGAGGCAGGAGAATTGCTTGAACGCAGGAGGAGAAGGTTGCAGTGAGCTGAGTTTTACTGCTTACAGATGGCATGGTCTGGGAGGCACACGGGAGCATCTTCTGAGTTGGTAGAGATGTTCTTTAATTTGATCTGGGGTGTGGTTATATAGCTGTTTAAAAATGGAAAAATCTATGAAGGTATATAATTTGAGTTTGTATATGCTATCCTCTGAAAATGTTAAAAAAGTAAAAACAAAAAGTTAATAGACAAGAAAAGTATGAAAATGAAGAATCATGAAGAAGGGGATGCTTACTTCCTCAGATACCACAAGGCATTATAATATTACTATGATCAAATCACCTTGGAGAGGGACATTGGACCAGACAAACAAAGTGGAACTGATTAGATAATAGTAAGGTGGATGAGAGTTTTAAAAATAGATAAGGTGGATATGAGTTTTAAAAAATAGATAAGTAAATGTTTATTAAGTACTTAGAAGAGTCTACAGGTCTAGTAAGCACTATTAGTCAATTCACTAAATAAGTAAATAAAACTAGATTGCTGTATATTGTGACTTAATACATGAAAAGGTTACATCTCAATCTTATCGGAAATACATGCATTAATTAATAAACAAACCTGCCTCAACTGCCTATGCCTTTGAAATAAAATTAAGTTGGTCATCTATTTCCAGTATATATAATACAAAAACCCAAACAGGAAAACTCTTACAAGAAAAAAAAATAGAAAATTATAAGTAATTTAGAAGGAAGAGACCTTCTTAAGCAAGAAACTCAGCAATGTTAAAGAGAAGATAGATTCAGTTCACTACATAAGATTTAAAAATATTTTATGATAAAATATAACATGAAAATAGCAAATAAAAAGTGGATTTGATAAAATTTTGCAAAGCAGATAGTGAATAAAGTTAACATTTATTACATATATATATAATAATCTCACATGTATAATGAACTCTTAAAATTTAGCAAGAAGAAAGCAAACAAGCTAATAGAAATATGGATAAAAATTTTCAGACTCACTAGAAGTCAGGGAAATGCAGTAATGGGAGCTGCTTTTATATTTCTCTGATTGGCAAAAAACAATAGCTCTATTACCCATTGCTGGCAGAATTAATGAAGAAAATATGAATTAGAACAACTTTTCTTTTGGTAAAGCAGTTGGTCTACATTTTTTTAAAAAATAAAAAATGGCCAGTCCCTTTAATCCAAGAGGCCCATCCCAGGACTTTCGGGACAAATGCGTCTGCTTTTGTAATTCCCTGCTTGCCATCACCCACTAGAGAATTAACTCCAGTAACTTACTGCTACCTCAAACTCTTCTGAAAGATGTTTCCCCACAGAGACTGCTTGTTGGAAAACGAGACAAATCATAAAAAATAAGCAAATAAATACTAAACCAGAATAACAGCGGCAACAAAAACAGATAGTATCAAGGATTTAGCTTTATAACATTTATTTTAAAATAAAGGAACACATGCTCCTGGCAAGTAATTTAAACAACACAAAATTGTATAAATAAAAAGGTATAAGTCCCTGCCCCCAGAGCCTAGTGATAACAACCATTAATAAGTGGACACAGACTTACAGACTTTATATATCTTATATACATGTATATGTTAAATATACATGCATGCATACATATGTGTGTATATATGTGCATGTGTCTGTATATATATTATACATTGCAAAAAATGAAATCATGCCAATACGTAATCTGTAATTCTTTGTGTTTTAACAAACATTGTGGACACCCATCCCCATTAACAAATATAGAGCTGCCTCACTCTTTTAAAGGAGCTGCCTGCATGCATTCCCACACCTTTGTATTTTAAAGATATCTAAAATTTAAGTTCATTGAGATTTTTGCTTTTCCACATATGATTGCAATATCTTTGTACATGTACATTAACAGATTCACGCTGACATTTCAATAGGGAAGTTTCCTTAAAAAGATTGATAATAAAATACACTCATTTACAAATATGGTTCCCCAGCAGTTGTACAAAATTGTGTACTGTCACTAAGAGAATGAAAACCATCCATTTTCTATACTGTCCCAACCCTAACTTTAAAAAATTATGTCAATGTGAGAGGCAAAGACCATGGACTCATTATGCATAAAATTTTCATTTCTCTGTTTACCTCCAGCCTTTCCTTCTGTGTTCTGTAGAGAGGCAGTACAGCTTACCGGCTCACCTCTGCATACAAGAAAGGCAAGGGATATAGCTTAGTACAAAGTTAATATTAAAATAGCTTATTAGCATTAATATTAGTTTTTGTTGATATCCAGACTTTCTTTGAACAAGTGAGATTTTATTTTCACAAATGCAATGTTGCCTAATGGCCAAAAGTCGATCCACATAATACACATTATATGTTAATAAATGACAAAAGAAAACATTTCAATAGACACAGAAAAAACATTTGACAAATGCAACATCCATTGTAATAAAACCCCTGGCACAGTACTAATAGGATAAAAATTCTGAGTCTTGCTAAAAGTCATCTGCAAAAACCTCCAACTTACATTATACTTAATAATGAAAGAATGAGTGCTTTACTTGCGAGTTCAAGAACAAGATAATAATTTTCACTTTTAACATTCTACTCAATATTTTACTAGAATTATTAGCCAGGGAAATTATGCTAGAAGGCAAAATAAAATCCTCCAGATTAAAAAAAAATAGGATTGTCTTTTATTGCACACAATATAATCTACATAAAAATTTGTAAGGAATTTACTAAAAACTCACTAGAACTAATAAATTAATCTATGTCACAAGGTACAAGATCAACATGAAAATTAAATTGCACTTTTATATACTAGCAATAAACAATCTGAAAATTGACAAGTGTGACCTAATTAAACTAAAGAGCTTCTGCACAGCAAAAGAAATTGTCAACAGAGTAAACAAGCAGCCTACAGAATGGGAGAAAATATTCGAAAACTATGCATCTGACAAAAGTCTAATATCCAGAATCTGCAAGGAACTTAAACAAATCCACAAGCAAAAAACAAATAATCCAATTAAAAAATGGGCAAAGGACATGAACAGACACTTCTCAAAAGAAGATGTACAAGCAGCTAAGAAACATGAAAAAATGCTCTACATGACTACCATCAGAGAAATGCAAATCAAAACCACAATGAGATACCATTTCATTTCAGTCAGAATGGCAATTACTAAAAAGTCAAAAAATAACAGATGATGGCAAGGCTGTAGAGAAAAGGGAATGTATGTATATCTGAAAGAAAACAAATAGTTCTGCCAAAAAGGCACATACCCTTTTATGTCCATCACAGCTTTGTTCACAATAGCAAAGCCATGGAATCAATGTAGATGCCCATCAGTGGTGGACTGGATAAAGAAAATGCGGTATATATATACATCATGGAATATACATAGCCATAAAAAACAAGGGAATCATATCTTTTGCAACAACATGGATGGACCAGGAGGCCATTTTCCTGGGTAAATTAATGCAAGAACAGAAAACCAAATACTGCATGCTCTTACTTATAAGTGGGAGCTAAACATTGAATGCACATAGACATTAAGATGGGAATGACAGACACTGGGGACAATTGACAGAGGAGGGAGGAAGAAGGGGAACGGGGTGAAAAAGTTCCTATTGGTACTCTGTTCACTGTGACAGGCTCATTTGTACTCCAAACCTCAGCGTCATGCAACATACTCATGTAACAAATCTGCACATGGAGGCTTTATTCTAGAATAAAACTTTAAATTATTTAAAAAAATATTTTCAGCATAAAGTCCTTGCAGTTCTTTGGTTAAATTTATTTCTGAATATTTTTCTTCTTGATGCTATTATGAATATTTAGACTTTCTAAGCAGGCAGTAATATCATTTGCAAAGTGAGAGCTTAATGTTACTTATTAATGTTTTAATGTTTATGTTGTTTTCTATTCTTGTTTTAGCTGATTTAATCATCATGAAAAAACAATAATGACTAAAATATAAGTTACTGGGCAGTTACTCCTTTGTGGTTCTGACTTTGATGGGAACACTCTCCATGTTCTGCAGTTAAGTGAACGGTTGCTATGGGTTTCTGGTAGACGGGCATTCAGAGAGCTAAGAAGTGTATCTTCTATTTTTAGTTAGCCATTTTGTTTCAGGGATCTCCATATTTGAAGGTTTTTCCCTGCCTCGTTTCAGAGTCAGCAATCTTCTAAGGAGTCAGCTGTGGCTGCGTTTACAAATTCCAGTTAAGATAAGCTCAATTCAAGAAAGATCTGTCAGGTGCACGCACTTGGCAGGCCCTGGGAATGTAACAGTGAAGAGGAAGGCAAAGGTCTCTGTCCCCATGGAACTAACTGCATGACTGGAATTCAAAGTGCAGTGCATATCACAATGGAAGTTGCAATGGGGGTGTCAGAGGTAAATCAACCTATCCCTCAGTTGAGTGTGAGCTGGCAGGTGACACAGAGGGTCCTTCCACTGCATGTGTTCAGCCAAAAATGGGCCATGAAAGTTTTACAAAGATATTAACAATAAGAGCTGAGCAGAGGTTTTCATCTAAAAATGATGATCCTCGGATTAATTGATCAGCAAGAACTTCCTTTTGCAAGTCCCAGGTTTCCCACAATAATACCTGGGATTTATCTCCCTCTGATGGGTTTATTTCTTCAGAAAACCCTGGTGTTTGTGACTCAGCATAGCCAGCTCTGCTTGTATGGAGGGCCTCTTCTGGGCCACGTGTACTATGGGTAATACTGGCTTAATCCTAAGACTCACTTATGGATAGTTCTTATTCCTAGTGTACAAAGGAGGTGTTGATGACTGACTGAGACACACCACCTGGTTTCTCTTCAAGGCCGATTGCCCAACAGCCCCCAGTTCTTCCTTCAAGGTCAGTGTCATCTTTGGAACCAAGTGATGCTCTTCTAGAGGTGGTCCCAGCCATAAACCCAGTAAATCAATGGCATGAGGGTTGGGCCATTTCTACCACTTTGCAATCTTTGCCCCAGAGTCCCCTCTGTACTGGCTCAGACAAGGTCAGTTTGAAGTCATAGCCTGATGGCCACCCCTGACCATTCCTGCCCCCCTCCTCTTTCTCCCCAATGAAGCTGGGCAATCCTAACTCCAGCTCATCTTGTGTGTCCCAGAGACTCTAATCTCCAGGGAAACTGAGGTCTAAAGAGCAGCTGCATTTACAGTTGCTGTTAATTCAAGGCCACCATGGACCAGGCACAGGGCCAAATGTGTTAGGCATAGGCTTTGCGTCCCCAAAACAACCAGACTGGGACAGAAACCCCGATTCCTCTCACGTCCCTGTCTCCTGCCCAGCTACCCTGACATCCGTGGAGTGACGGGGTCGCCTGTGGTTCTAGGGCCGCACAGTGGGGCCTGCTGAGTATATGTGCTGGCTGCTCTCTCTTTAGAAGTCATTCTGGACACACTGGGGACCAGGAGGAGGGGGAGATCCTAGGGAAGAGAGAGTGCTGGCTTGCAGGGAATGACCGTGGGAGTGTTTGCCTTGTAACCAAATCACAGAGGGTGCTCTTGTGAAGGGCTGCTTTATTGTAGCAACTGGAGTGTGTCTTCTCTTTTGGCACCTTGCAAACACCTCAGGTGCCACAGGAGTCTCAAGGGGCGGCTGGGGCTGTTGGGCAGCATATGAATGAAAGCTTTCATGCTGCCCCTTCCTCAGGAAAGCTCTGGTAGCCCTTTCCCTCCGACCTCCTTTCAGGCTGCCTAGGTTGCAGCTCAGTCCTAGGGTCCCTCTCAAAAGCCCCCACTCAGCGCTGGCTCTACTGGGGCTGAAAGCAGCTGAAGGTGTTTAACAGTGTGGACTTTCTCAACGAGAGCTTGATGGACAAAGTCAAAGGAGCTTTTGACTTCAACAAGAAAAAAAAGGGACTTTAATGTCCAACCAGAAAAACATCCTTACTTTTGCAATTGAAACAATTTGCATTCCACATACCGAATAAAGCTAGGTGAATGTGTTTGTGACTTCTAAGAAGCACAGGCCAGGCCAGGCCAGGGCTCCAACAGACTCCCAAGTTCAAATCCTCTGCCTCTGCCTTAGACCCAGAGGCAGGTCCAGGTTTTGTAAGGCCTACACTGTATACAATTTGGGCAGCTCTTTTAAAGAAAGGGATACAAAATTAGGACTGAAATGAATATTTATCTGGAATAACAATGGAAATGTCTCTAAATCTCTAGAGATTCAGGAGGACCCCTGAAGAACAAGCATACCCGCTGGAGTTGGATCTCAGGAAGGCTCCATTGGTCAACCCCACCTGGAGAAGCTGGTGATGGAAGCATTGCCACCTGAGGCACCTGGAGCATGGCCCCTGCACCAGTCACAGAGAGGAGACCTCCACAGCCCCCTTGCCTTGGGCTGAGAGGTGTGAGCCAGCAATGGCCTGGGCAGGACCTCCACATTGCCCTCAAGTTCACATCCTAACATTCCGCAAGTCATCTGGATGTAGGGTGACCAATAGTCCCAGTTTGCTTGAAACTGAGGACAAACTAGAATGGTTTTCTGTGACCTTGCCTTTCAGTGCTAGAACCTAAGAAGTCCCAGGAAAATGGGGAAAAGTTGGTCCTCCTATCTGGTTCCATATATATGGTGCGAACACCTCCCATCCGCTGGTGATTGGTGACATGTTGGAGTCACATGGCCATCAAGCCACACGTGCTTTTAACAAGTGTTTATTTTGTGTATTGAGCTCCTGATGAATGCCAGGCATGACAGAGTCATGTCCCAAATCCATCTTTCCAGGCTTTACCTGTGGCTAGACACGGCCCTTATCTCTGCAATTCCTGGTGCTGAGCACCCATGGGCATTGCTCAGTTGTCCTGTCTCTCAGACTGGGAGAGCCTGGCCCAGGCACTGCCAGACCCCCTACAGGACCTGTAGATTCATTTCTGAAGTTCACCAAACTCTCAGATACTGAGCGGCCAGCCTCCCTAAGGCTCCCTCAACGCACCCTCCCAGCACAGGATGGTTCCTGGGTATCATCACTTTTGGGTTCTTGCTGAACTCTAGCACTGGCCCAGGAAGGCACAGGTCTTCCTATCCTTTGAGACAGGACCACATGTCCTGTTCCTCTGAATACCAGCACCCGAGTCACTTTAGGAAGGCACAGCCCAGTGCACCTGTGAAGGGCTTTCAATTCAGTGTGAGTCAGCATCCACGATCCACATTCAGAGTTCAAGACTTCATGGTGAGAGTTGCCAGGATTCTTTCCTGTCTCACTTCACAGCCAGCGGTGTAAATGGAAGCTCAGGGAACTCAGGACCTCAGCCAGGCTGCATTAACCAAGCCTCCAGACTCCCAGCCCCAAGGCTGTACACTCTGCTGTCTTCTGGTGCCTTGGGATTTCGGATACCCCTCTTGGTTGAGCCATCCTTGGGGGCAGCCACCTGGGTGACTGTCCATGAAGTTGATGGATGGGCTCTGTGTGACTTTAACAACAAAGGCTTAAAAAATTACTCTGGGAAATTTCAGATGCTTTCAAAAATAGAATAGTAAGATAAGCCCACATACCAATCAATCAGCTTAAACAATAACTATCCAATTTTATCTCGGCTCTGAATCCTTTGCCTTCCCCCACTCTGCAGTGTTTTAAAGCAAATCTCAAGCTTATATATTTTTCATTATGGGGGAAAAAAAAGAGAAAGCATTCCTTAAAATCCACAATGTCCTAAAAACTTTTCAAAATTCTATACAACCATTAAATATCCAATTAGAGTTCAAATTTTCCTGGCAACCTCATACATACTTAATGGTTAGTTGCTCAATTCAGGATCTAAACCACGTAAAGAAGACACATGGATTGTGATTGGTTGCTTTGTCTCTGTTAATGGTTGGCCCTTCTCTCCCCCTTCTTTTCTCCTTTCCTCTGTTTCCTTCTCTTGTCCTTTCTTCTCCTTAGCAATTTCAGTTGAAGGAAGGGGCTGGCTGTCCTGTGTAGCTCCCGAGTGCTGCCTTTGGCTGGGGCTTCCCTACCATTGACTGTGTTCCTCTCTGTCCCGCCTGCGCTGTGGTTTGGTAGCTGAATCTGCAGCAGGCTTCCCAACTGGCTGCACAATTGACACTGGTGTGGGATAATTCTTTGTGGTGGGGTCGTCCTGTGCATTGCAGGAATTTTTAGTACCATCCCTGGCATCTCCTCATCAGATGCTAGCAGCAAATAGGTCCAGATATTGCCAATGTTCCCTAGGAATACCAGAATCATGGTATTCACATCTCCCTAGGTGAGCATGCATGAGACATGTGATAGAGGCAAGGCCACTTCAGAGGCAGCCCTGTGCCCTCATCTGGGGCCTCTGCTGTCACTGCGTCACTGATGGGGACAGCCCCACTGGGGAGCTGATCCCAGGATGTGTTCCCCACTCATAAGAAATACAGAAATAGACTAAACCACAGTGTCACTCTTACTGAAAACCTTTAATCGTCTCCACTATAAACATGAATGGGCTTCAGGATGGATATTTTCCCCTCCCCCTTTCTCCCTGACAATGCCATAACTTGGATCGACACAAAGATCACCATTTCAGGCAGACTTCCTGGGATGGAGGGCACACCATTTCTGGGCCCGCCTTTCACACTGTCTTCCGTGTTCTGGTGTGAACTTGGCAAAAGGAGAAGGCTTTGGTCACCACCCAGCAGAACATGATTGCGTTTTGATTTCAGAAGCATGGAGTTTGACAGACAAATACAAACAATAGTTGTTCTCTAGGCTGTTATTCCAGAAAACATGAGTTTCATAATGAACTCTTTTAGGGTGAAAATATATTAACATGCCAAAATTGTTTAATAAAGTTTTTTTCTTCTGCATTAGATGACATAATTTTGACTTTTTCCCTCTTTGTTTTGTATTATTACAAATTTAAAATGAGAAAAGCTATGTAGCCATTTCAGGTTAATTTGCTGTTATATTTGCCATCTTATTTCACTGTATTATTAAAACATTTAGTACTGTGTGTGTCATTAGTATTCCAAAATGTAATTAGCATATTTAATCAAAAACAAGAACAAATACTGCTTCCCTTTTTAAGTAATAAAATATTTACTACTGTAAAAACAAATGGAAACTAAAAAACTCTTTGAGTATTGATTTCTAAGAAGAAAGGAAGGAAGAAACAAAGCAAGAGAGAAAAATAGATGGGGAAAAAAAAAGAGAAAGGAAGGAAAAAGGGACAAAGAAAGGGTGGGAGACGAGAAAAGAGTCCCAAGGAGACTTGCCAATTCTAAGCTCCCTCTGGTGGATTTTTTTTTACCATTATTTTTTTCCTCTTGGGAGTTTTGATTTCTATAAGCCAAGTGCAAAGACATAAAATTTTATTACTGCTTCTCAAAACCATAATAAAGGGCAATGTGTGAACTAAGAAAAGTTACGTAATTTCCTACCTAGGAATTTGATTTCCCAGCTGAAAATTTCCTTTTGTAAAAATACATTTGGATGCTACATTTTTGAATGAGACCTTGGGATGTCAGAAACAAAAAGAAAAAAATGGAAAAAATAAAGAGGATATTTGAAAATCAGTGGACTCTTTGTGCACTTGGAGAAGACCCTAAGAGGTTACCTGAAGAGCTCCTTGCCAGCCAGCTAGCCTTCCCTGGGTTTTTGCTGGGATTTAATCTGTAGCAAGATGCTGTACTGCCTTGGATTTCATGCACTCTGCCCTGTCTACAGCCCATCATATCGTATCATAGGGACTTGGACTTTATGTCTCACACCCTGACACCTGGAGTCTCCAAGACTGTGCAAACCAGTTGCACTGATTTTCTCCCTCATCAAGACCATCAGACTCTGATCTCTCTACTTTTTCCTCATTTTTAAACACCCTCCTTCTTCTCTTTAATTCCTTCTCTCTACAATGTAGACTTTAAGGTCTACTTTAACAATCACTTTCTTTCCAAAGACCTCAAATGCCATGACCCATTGCCTGATCACACAATCTTGGCAAATCTTCCAACCTCAGTCAGACCAGCTGCACTGAGGTGCTTATACCTGAGCATCTGAGGTCTGGTGAGGAAAAGATACCAAAATGTGGTTTGTGTTACCTTGAAGTCAAGGTCAACAACATTAGCATTAGTTGTGTTATAAGATCTTTTGTGTTTTCCCAAGCCGGCATTCTGTCTACATTAGTAATTTAAAAAATTAACTCTCCTTTCAAACATCTAATTCCTCTTGTAATAATTATATCTTGACCTGGGTTCCCTCCAAAGCAGAGCCTGAGATAAACGTTAATGTTCAAATATTTCTTTTGGAAATCTCATTCTAGGTACCAGGAGCACAAAATAGAAAGAAAGAAACTGGAAGAAAGTCAATACGAAGATGAGTCACCAGTTAAATTGTTGTAAACCTAAATAAGCTCTGGCTATAAAACAACAAAAAAGAATGATTACATGTGGATATTCAGTTTTTCCAACATGATTTATTGAAGAGTCTGCTTCTTACCCCATTGTGTATTCTTGGCACCTTTGTCAAAAATCAGTTTACCATAAATGTGTGAGCTTATTTCTCAGTTTTGTATCCTGTTTCATTGATCAATGTTTCTGCTTTTTTGCCAGTACTATGTTGTTTGAATTAATATGTTGTTTGTAAGTTTGTAGTAGATTTTGGAATCCTATACTGTGTCTCTGGCTTTGTTCTTTTGCTCAAGATTGCTTTGGCTATTTGGGGTCTTTTCTGGTTCCATCCAAATTTAAAAATTATTGTTTTTATTTCTATTCAAATGTCATATGAAAAATGACATTTGAATTTTGATAGAGATTGTATTGAATCTGTAGATCACTTTGGATAGTATGAACCTTTTAATAGTATTAATTTTTTCTATCTATGAACATGGGATATATTTTCATATTTTTCTGTCCTCTTCAATGTCTTCTTCTTATTATTGTTTTGAGACAGAGTCTTGCTCTGTTGCCCAGGCTGGAGTGCTATGGCATAGTCTCGGCTCATTACAACCTCTGCCTCCTGAGTTCAAGTGATTCTCCTGACACAGCCTCCCAAGTAGCTGGGATTATAGGTGCCTGCCACCATGCCCAGCTAATTTTTTGTATTTTGAGTAGAGACAGGGTTTCACTAGGCTGACCAGGCTGGTCTTGAACTCCTGACCTCATGATCCACCTGCTTCAACCTCCTGAAGTGCTGGGATTACAAGCATGAGCCCTCATGCCTAGCCTTCTCAATGTCTTTCATCAATATTTTATAATTTTCAGTGTACATATCCTTCATTTTCTTCTTTAAACTTACTACTATTTTTTATTCTATTGTGAATAGGATTACTTTCTTTATTTTTCAGATAGTTTTGTTGTTGGTATATAGAAACATAATTGCCTTTTATTCATTGTTTTTGTTTTTGTATCCTGCAGCTTTAATGAATTAATTGATCAGTTTTGGTGGCATCCTTAGGGTTGTCTATATACAAGAGCACGTTATCATTAGAGACAATTCCACTTCTTTTTCTATTTGGATGCCTTTTACTTCTTTTTCTTACTTTATTGCTATGTCTAGGACTTCCAGTACTATATTGAATAGAGGAGGTGAGAGTGGGCATCTATGTCTTGTTTCTGAGCTTACAGAAAAAACTTTCAATTTTTCATTATTGAATATAGTGTTAGCTGTAAGTTTGCCATATATAGCATTTACTGTGTTGAGGTACATTTCTTCTATACCTAATTTATTGAGCTGTTTTATCATAAAATAATGCTGAATTTTGTCATGTTTTTTCTTCACCTATTGAGAAGATCATGTGCATTTTTTCCTTCACTTTGTTAATATTATGTATTACGTTTATTGATTTGCTTATGTTGAACTGTACTTACATCTCGGAGATAAATACCACTCAATCATATTAAAAGACTCTTTTAACATTCAATTACATTCAGTTTGCTGGTATTTTTTGAGGATTTTTTAAAATCTATGTTCATCTAGAATATCAGCCTGCAGTTTTCTTGCAGTGCCCTCATTTTGCCTTTGGTACCAGGCTAATTGGATTCTTAGCTTACACCATATAAAAAATTAACTCAAAATGGGTGAAATATTTAAACATAAGACCTGAAATAGTAAAACTTCTAGAAGAAAACATAGAGGAAAATCTCTCTGATGTGGGTCTGGGCAATGATTTTTTGGATAAGACCTGAAAAACAGAGGCAACGAAAGCAAAAATAGACAAATGGTATTGTATCAAGTGAAAAAGCTCCTGTAGAGCAGGGGAAACAATTATTAAAGAGACAATCCACGGATCGGGTTGCTCACTGCATCCTCCGCCTCCCGGGTTCAAGCAATTCTCTTGCCTGAGCTTCCTGACTTGCTGGGACTATAGGCTCGTGCCCCCACACCAGACTAATTTTTGTATTTTTAGTAGGGACAGGGTTTCACTAGGCTAGTTTGCCAGGCTAGTCTCAATCTCCTGATCTCGTCTTCTGCCCGCTTTGGCCTCCCAAAGTGCTGGGATTATGGACATGAAGGTTTCTTAAAGCAGACACAAAAAGCACTAACCATAAATGTGTTTGACAGGTTTTCCAACATTAAAAATAATAACTTATACTTATAAAAAAGTACCATAAGGAAAATGAAAAGATTAAACACAAAATGGAAATTATGTATGTAACAGGTGTGCAATCGACAAGTTCTACTATCTGTAAAACATGAAGAACTCCTCCTGATCAACAAGGTAGAAGCAGATAATCTAACAGAAATATAGGCAAAATACTTTCTACATGACTAATAAAAATGCAAAGACCCTCAATTTTATTAGTAGTTGTGCAAATGCAAATTAAAATCTGAAACCCCTATTCACATACATTGGGTTGACAATAGTCAAGGAGTCTGCAATACCAAATCATGTGAAGCAATGAAACATTCCACACACTGCAGGTGGGAGTGTAAACAGGTAGAACCACTTTGAAAAATACTTTCTACATCATCTAATATAGTTGAAGATATGCATTTCCTAACATTCAACAATGTGCTCTAGGTCTGGAGATGTTTGCAGGACTGTTTATGCCACATTATTAATAATTGGCAAACACTGAATATAATCCAAATGTTTATCAGTGATAAATGATACCTGCATATAATGGAATAGTACACCTCAATGAAAATTTGCAAGTGACCACTATATACAATAACTCAGATTAATATTTCAATGTTGATCAGATAGATAGGATACAAGAGAATATGTAAAGCACAATTCCACTTATTAAAGTTAAAAAACACCTAAATCTCTACTATATACTTTATTGATGTATTACTAAAGTTCAAAAACACCTAAGTCATCACCATATGCTTTATTGATGCATTTGCAGGTTGTAAAGCCATAAAGAAAAGTAAGGAGATTGTTTATCACAAAAATCAGGATGGTGATTACCTTTAGTGAAGAGAGATTGTGGTTGAGAAGGAGTAATTTGTAGCTCTGGGGCACAGGAAATATTCTATTTTTGAAGACCTAGTGATAGCTACGTGGCTTTCTTATTAATTCTGCCTTTATGTTTTATGCAATTTTGGTATTTATGATATGTATCACAATAAAAAAACACAAAGTGGTTACTATGGAAACTTTATGCCAATTCATTAGGAAACAGAAATAACAAATAATTTTATAGAAAAATAAAAATCCTCAAAATGAATATAGGAGAAATAGACACACTGAACTGATCTATAAGCACTGAATTATTTACATAAAACATTAAAAATCTACCCCAAACACATGATTAGGCCCAGGTGGTTTTGTAAGTGAATTTTAATTTTACCCCAAATTTCAAGTAAAATCTCATTTGTACCTCATATAAACCATCCCAGATGATAAATAGGAGAGGAGCATGCATGGCTTCTTTTAGGAAGCTAGAATTTAACTGATACCAAACGTAGAACCAGAATGACACATTGAAGAGAAAGCTGAGATCTTGCTTGTTATAAACAGATTTTAAAATCCTAAATAAAATCATAGCCCAAAATTCCAGAAATATTTCTTTAAAGCTCATTGGGATTTAATAAGGCTTTAATCATGTAAGTGTAAAGATGATTTAATGCTAAAAAAACCATTAAGTTAGTTTGTCAAATTAACACATTAGAGGAGAAAAACTGTGATAAACTCCTTCCCTACATTCTGAAAAAAACTAATAAAATCCGACATATATTTTAATGAAAAAAATATGAAAAGAAGATACATTTTTTTAACATAACTACCAAAAAATTTACAGCAACTATTGCACTTAGAGTAAAATACATTGGAAGCAGATCATTTCAGATTAGGAAATCAGGAACAAGGTACAGAGGCCTTCTTCATCCTGAAGACCCCAGCCAATACAACAGCAGGAGAGACAGAAAGAGAGTGGGGAAAGGTGAAGAGGAGGAAAAGGTGAGAAAATTAGGAGAATTCAAAAGGAAGAAACAAATTTCCCCATTAATCACCGTGGATATGATCGTCCGCTTAGAAATTAAAGAGAAATCTGCAAAGACATTGTTAGAACTAATAATACAAGATGCCAGAAGTTTACAAGAATCAAAATTTTATACTCCAAATAAATCAATAAATGCCAATAGAGAAACTTTCCAAATTCACAAGAAGATGGTTAAAATCTCATGAGACAAACAAGGATCATGCTTAGACAAGTCACAGGAGAAGAGCCTTGCCCAGCTGCTCATGTCATTTCCATATTCCTGTAATAGGTAATTATAAATAAGATAACACCAGTTTCTTTTTATGATGGCAACAACATCTATAAATGACTTAAATTTAAATATAAGTTATGTAGGACATTTATGGAGAAAATTAGAAAGCATATTATAGAATTTAGGCCTAAATAAATAACCAGATAGAAAGTTCTTAGAAGAAAGACTAAGTCCCAGAATGATGATAATTACCCCTGGCTAATCAAAAATGAATTCGATTTCAATATAAATGGCAAGAGTGGTTTTCCCTGGAAATTTATGGTCCATAAGAGTTTTTGACTAGTTTGTCAAGGGCCAAGAAAATGTTAAGAAAGTATTAGCTGGGAGTATCTACCAGATGCAAGGGTTTATTACTTTTAGAGAGACAGAAAAAAAGAGTAATGGAACAAGATCAAAAGTCTGTGGAATTAACTGTATATTTGACTACTATTTAGCATATAATTCGTGACAGTAGTGGTGTTAAGATTGGGAGAAATGTTGGTGTTAAGTAAATAGTACCAGAACTCATGGCTATTCTCATAGGAAAAATAAAATTTGATGCCAACATTGTATCTTAAATCACCTAAATTCTGGATGAATTCCAGGCTGACATGTGAAGAACAAACACGTTACCTTGAAGATTTACACCTTTTTCTTCTAACAGTGTCCAACAAAACACAAAAATTCCAAACTGTAAATTCAGCCTCTTATAAGGTGAAAAGATACCTCACAGACAAGAAAATATTTATACATTTATAACCGACAAATGATGACTATGAATTATCAATAGAGAAACTTGCCAAATTCACAAGAAAATGTTTAAAATCTCCTGAGGAAAACAGGCAAAGATCATGCTTAGACAATTCACAGGAGAAGAACCTTGCCCAGTTGCCCATGTCAAAAATCTAATAGTCGTTCTTGATTTCGCTGTTTGCTTCGCATTCCACAGGAAATCCTTCAGCAGCTCCTGCTGGCTTAACTTCTCCAGTATAAGCGAATGGAATGAGTTATCTCAGCTCAACTTCCAGCGACAGCTGAGGCCAATCCGCAGTCCCTCCCTCCAGGACTCATGAACTTCTCACTTAGTCTCCCTTTTTCCATCTATCCCCAGAGCGCTGTAAAAATCTGTATATGGTGTGGCTCACTTCTGTCTCTAAAACTCTCCAATTTTACCAGCCACACTTGGGGGAAAAAAAATTTCTCACCATGGCTAAGATTCTATATGGCCTGGCCCCTGACTTCCTGTTCCAAGTCACTTCCTATCACTTTACTCAGACACCTAAAACTCTTCCAGGCCCCAGAGCCTGAAATGCTCCTCCTTGGACCCACCCTCACACAGGCTTCCTCTGAGAGGCCTGGCCCAGGGCCCTAAGCTACCTAATGGGGCCCCAACGCCATCACCTCTGTCTCCAACCCAGCATAATTTCTCTTCATAATGCCTGAAGTTAGATGATAACAGACAAAAGAACAATGATATAAATCTCCTCCAGTAGAGGTAGGTTCTGGGGATATAGATTAATTAGGCTCCCTAGCTCCCTGACTCACTTCTGTACCCCAGGATGAGGGCATGTCTAGGTATTCAGTGAGTGGACCCCGAGTTGCTATGGATTGAGAGGACGCCATTCAACCTCACTAGTCATCAAGGAAATAGAAACTTGATTTGTGTTTGAAACAGACAGACACTGTCCTGCACCTAAGATAGGAGAATGAAAGCCTCTGGTGATTTATGCAGACACAGAGACATGGGGACCGGGGACGTGGCTGGCACGTGCCCTGAGTCTTTCTGCATTTCGTCAGGCATAAATGTCCACAAAGATCGCTTTCCCTGTCCAGAGCGTTCTGGCTTAGGCAATAAATGATGTGGCCACCCTCTGTCTAAGAATTTGTGTGGATGGAAAGTGGCATGAACTGTAGCTTAGTCTGGCAATGTCCATGCATGTTGAAGACCTGTTGCTCTTCAACCCAGCAACTCTCCTCCTTGGTACACATCCTAGAGAATTCCTCACATCGTAGGTAAGGACATTTCAATGAAGATATTAATTGGATCGTTGTTCCCCATACTAAAAATTGGAACTAATGTCAATGCCCTCCATAGAATAACAGATGAATTAATTATTATGAATTTATATAATAGAATAATATATATTTAAATGAACTAAAGCTACATGTGTAAATCTTGAAATCATGATGCTAAGTGAAAAATAAAGTTGTAAAGGAATCTGCAGGGTTTTTGCCATTTATGCAAACTTCAAAAACACACTGTAGTTATTGTTTATAGATATATATGCACATCTACATGTAGATATCTGACCAGGGTAGATGGACATCCAATGTTTTTAAGGTTACAGTTACCCTTGGGATGAGGGAGGTGGGTAGTGATGGTGTTGGTGGCTTTAATTGTGTCTGGAAAGGGTTATTTTACCAACAGTTGAGACTGGAAGTAAAGATGGCAAAAGCTCACCTTTCTCAGTGTCTGTGGCACTTTAGTGGGCCTTTGTTGCATGATTCTCAGTGCCGTGCTATATGCTTAAAATGCCTTAGAATCAAATTCACAAAAATAATTAAAAAGATAAGAGTAGATTTTTAAAATTATACTTTAAGTTCTGGGATACATGTGAAGAACGTGCAGGTTTATAACATAGGTATACACATGCCATGGTGGTTTGCTGCACCCGTCAACCCGTCACCTACATTAGATGAGGGTAGATATTAGTAATTTAAAAATAGGCCTGGCGCTGTGGCTCATGCCTGTAATCCTAGCTCTTTGCGAGACCCAGGAAGGCATATCACTTGAAGTCAGGAGTTTGAGACCAGCCTGGCCAATATGGTAAAACCACGTCTCTACTAAAAATACAAAAA
>NW_016107422.1:4053973-4107088 GCF_001604975.1 Cebus imitator | reverse complement strand
GATAAGTCAAAGCACTGATACGTCAAAGAGCTGATGTCATGAACATTTAGAAAAAACCATCATAAAATAGACAAAATCCTATGTAGTAGAGGTAGAAAATATAAATTAATAGGAATCATGGCCACTTTAATAAATTGTAAAAGGCTGCCATGTACAGATCCTCGCCGGATAATTTCAAAAATCTCTGTGAAATAAATGTATTTTTAAAAATATGAAGTAAAAAAAACAAACAACCCAAAATTGATGGAAGAGATGGAAAAAAATGATCTCCATCCCAATTATTGTATTGGCAGTTTCCTGAGAACGCTATCATCCCTTGTATCTGCCCCACGTGCTTGTACCTGCCTGGAGTATGCAGTGAGCTCTAAACAGGAAAATCTGCATGTGCTGCTGAAGTCACCCCTGGCTCTTGGTTATGTCATTAAAAAAGGGTCAGAGAATAGGGAAGCTCCATTCTCAGGGTTCACATTCAGCCTTTTCAACTGTTGTTAAAACACTTCCTGCCAGTTGGTAGAAACCCCAGCTTGACACCCTCAGTGACTCCCCACTGCATGGAGCCCTGGCCTCCCTCAATCTAGCAGCCAGGGATCCAACTCCAGCTCAGCCAGCCTCTGGGCTCGTCTCGTGCCTGATGTTAAATGATATGGACGTCACTCTTGCTCATGCTACCTAAAATATTTCAGATCTTACAAGAATTGGACGAACTCTGAATTCATTTTATAAGAGTAGAATAAACTGCCATCTCTTTGTCCAAAAAGACCCACACGTGGGCACATACACACATGAAAATAAAGTATTGACCACATTTACCTTTGACTATGAGTACAAAAACATGACATAAATTAAACAGACGAATATAATATTAATACACATATAGAGTATGGGATAGTGTTATGCTAGTAGGATTTATTCCTGCTACAGAATGTGCAAATGTAACTTACCACATCAACAGATCAAAGGCGAGCAAAAATTAGAATCTTTTAAGGAAGATGCCTAAAATATATCCAAAAAAATGTCAGTATCTAATCTCAGTATCATCTCAGCATGGCAAGATTGGAAGTGCCATTTCTCAATACTTAAGACCATCTTAAATCAATAACTGGTAAAGCATGTGATATAAAATGTATGAAATGTTTGAGGCATTTCTATAGGAACAGGATAAGGATGTCTATTTCCTCCACTTAAGTTTAACATGTTCAGAAAATTCTGCTCATTGCCATAGACCGGGATAAAGAGTTGATCTGGAAGATGTAACCTCTTGAAAGGAGGAAGAAAAATGACCATTATGTGCATCGCACAGCTGTTTACAATTAGTCTCCCCCTCCCAAAAAGAAAGATTATTTACTGGAAAAAATCAGAAATAACCAGGGTGTTCAATAAGATGATCAGTTATAAAATAAGCATTTCAAATCAATAGCTTCAGGTCATAAAACGCAGCGGTAAGATTCTCTTCTTTATGTTTATCCATTTTGTTTTTTTAAAAAGGAGCTTATGCATGGAGTGAAAATAAAACCTTAGAAATACACTTCCTTAGGAATCTGCAATAATCAGTACAAAATAAAATGTAAAAATTGTCTATTTACAATCACAAAAAATATAGTGCTACGGAATAGCGTTCACAAGAATGATCCAGGCCTTTGTGGAGAAAGTACAAGATGATCATGAAAATGACGTTTGAGCCAGCGAGAGCAAAGTTGGAAGCCCTCGCGTGAGGAGGCTGATTATTATTAAGATGTCAATCTGGGGGATGTAATTTTTTTTCCCCAAGTCCACAGTCTCTTTTAAGAGCTTTGGTGCGGTATCCTTGGAACACAATAAACTGCTCATATTTAAATCGTACAGTTTGGTAAGTTTCCGTGTATGTCCATGCCACACCCGAGATAACATATATACACATCAGCCCCCTAAATTTCTGAAAATTTCTCTCACTCCCCATCCTCATTCCCCCAACAAACACTAATCTGCTTTCTGTAACTATATAGTAATTTTCATCTCCTAAATTTTATATACATGAAATAATACAGTGTATTCTGAATTTCTGCCTCCTTTTACCCAGGATGGTTGTTTTGAGATTTAACCACGCTGTAGTGTGTATCAATGTTATATTAACTTTTATTGTTGAGTAATATTCTTTCCTAAGAAAGTTGTTTTTGGGGAGTGGAGAACAAAACAAAACTATTCTGAAATTCACTCTGTCCCACAGTACACAAGAATGATAGAGAAAAGATTGGAAGAGAGGTACCCTCAGTGTAGGAGATTGAAACATTTATCAGGATGCAATGGTGCAGGGTTAGAAAGAACAGGCAGATCAATGGCTTAGAATGAAAATGCTAAAGACAGAGAGAAATATAAAATTGTAAAAGGACAAAGAAATCCACAGGTAACGGATAGTTCATTAAACAACGCTGTAATGAAAACTAGTTACCTAAAGTTAACGTATATGTATGTAACATCATTAACAGTGAAGCTATAAAAGCATTGTCCAGAAAATACTTTCATAATCTTAAGTCATCAGAGGGCTTTCTAAATATTTAGCTAATGGTAGAAAACAAATGGAAAAAATAAAAGGTATAACTATATGAAAATTAAAAACCAAAAGATTTTTGACAATATGGAAAGGCTGAAGGCAGGTGACCAAAGAAGGGTTTGACATCATTAATGTGTAAAGGCATTATTAAAATTTGTTTTAAAATCCACAAAATTACAAGTAGAAAAATGAGATGGGCCTCATGTACATATAAAAAGGGTAGTCAAGGCACAAAATACACAAATGTGCATACAAGAAGATGAAAAATGCTCAAATTCATGGTCAATCAGACAATTTTCTGATCCAGGATAAGGCATTTGGGTTTTACTGGGAGAGCAATGAGAGCTCTTTAGGCAGGGGGGAGGCTCCAGGGAGAGAAGGGCTGTTTGCAGGTGCAGGAGCGGGAAGAATAGAGGCGGGAGGCTGGCTGGGCTCTTGATTGATCCATTCACGACGTATGGGGCCTGGGTGGAGGCAGCTAGGAGGGGTGGATTTGGAACATATTTTGGAGAAGGAGGCAGAGGGCTTTGCTCACTGGTGGACTGTGGGCAGGGTAGGTGGCTGTCCCTCGGACCACTGCCTCCTCTCACTCTGTCCAGCCGAGGCCAGTGCCTCGCTCTGCCGCAGAGTAGACTCCCATAGAGAGCTGCAGTGTGGGTAAGGACTCAAATCTGACTTGCGGATGCCATCAGTTCTGGCTTCTGCTGAAGGAAACGCGCTAACAACATTCAGATCAAGTGGGGAAATCTGCAGAATATTTGACAGTTCTGATTTCACATTTAAAGTTTGAAAGTCTCAGAAAATGCAGTGTTCATTTATTCATTTCCCAAAATAGGAAGCTTGTATCAGCATTAGCCAGATAGCAGGCACTGTTCACCACCAAAACAAACAGAAATACGTGTGCAGCAAAGACCCCTGCCCTCCAGCAGCCTCCAGACTAGAGAAACATAAATCAATGAGCATGAGGAAGGGGGTGCCCAAGCGACCCGGGCATCTGGGAAGGGCTTATGGAGGGTGCAGCATGCCAAGGCTTCAGCAGTCCATTTTGGGAAGTTGCGTCACAGTAGGCTTTGTGCTGAGCTCCCGGACCATGTGCTCTTTTCAACTTTGTGTCAACTGTGTGACTAGGCATGCCTTCCTTGCTATGATGTGGAGGAGACAGGGCCTTAGGGAGGTTGTGTCCTCCCACATGACACATCCAAGGTCACAGCCAGTGAGTCTTAGAGCAGGAGTCACCTCCAGGCTTACACGGAGCCTGCCCTCTTAACCACAGCTCCACACACCAGTCTCTACTTGAACAAAGGCCAAGAGTTCTCATCATGGACCAGAGGTTGGGCATTCACAGAGAATGGCCATTGGAAAGGACCCAGTTGAGAGAAGCAGTAGACTTTTGGAGTGTGTACAAGTGCAATGTGGCCAGTCCCCTGGTGTGTCAGGGGAGGGTTGCAGATGAGACTAGGCACAATGCAGAGGCCAGCAGGGTTGGCCTTGCAAGTGACATTGCAAAGTTTGGGCTTCCCCTCAGAAAGACCTGGTAACAGTGATAAGCTTACACAGGGGAGTGGCATGGAGCCTGAGCATTTTTGGAACATCCCCGGGGTAGCTGTGGTGTGAAGGAGGACTAAACTCAGACTGGAGGAGGAAGAGGTGTCCTGGGATCCGGTGGCAGAGCCAGCCCAGAAGCCTTGAGGGGGAGACCTCCAGCTGGGGGTGTGGAGGATTTGCCTGGCTGCCTGCAAGGCTGCTCTTTCAGTGTGATGTCTTGGATTTGAAACATGGAAAAGGAACAAAAGACATCATGCAGTATGCCTGGCACCAATGAGCTGGGGCCAGAACGGAGGACAGGAGGCAGAGAGGGAGGATGGGACACTTCTGAAATGCAGCAAACATTTGTTCAATCCTCAGTAGGGGAAAAAGTCAAACCAAACATACATATAATATTGACAAATGTCTCTTGGGGAAAAGTCACACCTAAGCCCATATGTTTTAACAAATTAAGAAGTAAATAATTTGCCAAAGGTAGCACAGAGCCACATGTGAGCACCTCTGCCAATGAGAAAGCTTTTCATGGGAATGTACGGCTTTCTATTTTCCCTTGAAAAGGGCTCCCCGGCACGATTCTTCAAGGCCAGCGCCGGCTGCTTTGTGCTAACCCTGCAGATGCTCTGGACGATGAGAAGGCATCAGTGAGCTCCTCTGTTGGTTTTAAATCCACTAAGACCTCCCGGGGCTGATAAGACAGAGCTTTCTCAGAAGGAAAAACGCACGGAAGGTTGTCTTATGTGTAAAAAGAGACATGCAAAAAGGTTACGTCCGAATTTGAAGGGCTCATTTGTTTTCCTGCCAAGAAAACATTAATTTATGTAAAGAAGCCTGGCTCAGCCCCCAAACGGTTAAATTTCCTGTAGTAGCATTTCCTGTTCGTTAGTTGCAAGTCTATCTCCACGTACAGAGGCCATCAAATCTGGCCACCAGAGACCTCCTCGTCTACTTACATAAGGGTCCCGGGATTGCTCCTGTTCTTATGGAAAATATCTCGGAAATCCCCGAGCTGAGCATTTTGATCTCCTCTGCGGTGAGAGGGAGGCTGAGAAGGGGCTGAAGAGGGAAGAGAACACTTTCCTCGCATAATTTCATTTGTCAGGAGAATCTTGCGGCTGACATTGGAAGAGTGATTTAATTGATTTTAATCATACACCTGAGAGCGGGAAATTGAGCCCTCTGTCCTGAAAAATAATTCTAGGCTTCCACCAGAATATCTAATTTGCAGCTAATAGTTTTTTTTTTTTTTTCTTGAAGTTTTGTTGTGAAGTTTGGAAAACACAGATCAAGGGTGAGTTTCAGATGAGGACTTGCTGCCCAGGAGGCTGGGAGTGCCCAGGTCGCCCCTGCAACTGTCTGGCCTTTGAGGTTCTGTGGAATTAGGACATGTGGCTGCCAGTAGTGGAAAAAATCTGCAGTGTCTGCTCTCTGAGCGCCCTTTGTCCTGCGTGAGAGCTGGGGCACAGGGACTGCATGGGGTTGAGGGGGGCGGTCCTGCTGTGCACTCTGTCCCTTCTTCAAAGTGAGCATCCGAGGGACCCCAAGGCTCTCAGGGACTGCGTGTTGTCATGGCCTCGATTAAACTCTGTGAGGGGCCACGATTCGCTGAGTTTTCTCCCATTGAAGCCTTGGATCCAAAATGAATAAACATGAAAAATGAATGAGTGTTGATTTCATCTTCTTAAATTTAATCCACTATAGGGAAATGTTATTGTGCAAAAGGACTTCTGGGTTGAAATGAGTTTACCCACACCAGAGAAGCTAGATTCATTTTGCATGGCAAAGAGCCAGAGCCTCTTATATTTGCTTCCTGGGAAAACCTCTGTGACCTTACCATACTATTATTAGATATTATTCAGGTGGGACTCTGGTCAGCAAAATGTATGCTCATCCTCCGAAATATACAAACACTGTAACAGCCTTGTACTTCATTAGCAAGCCGGGAGGGGCCATACAGTGTGAATTTGCCAAGAAAAAACTAAGGCAAGCCCAGCAGTAGGTGCTGAGGACATGCCCAGGAAATCTTAGCTATAGAGACAGCTCTCAACTCCTTCCCCATAAAATTCAGACACCTGTGCTCCTAACACATGTACAGATCGGGAGGCTGCTGGGGCTCCACGCACTGCATGAGTGTGTGACAGGAGTTCCTGTGTCAGCCAATGCGTTACCTAAAACTTAAAAAGAAAATCAGTTTGATCGTATGCCTCTCATTCAGCGACATAGCATTATTGGTAGAATCAGAAGCCAGAGAATGTTAAATAGGCCTTCCAGTTTTTGCACACCCGGAACTGGGATATGGCACATTTTGTAAGATGTAATCTGTGAAAGTATTTGAGTGTTTTACTTTACTAAGAATGTACTCATTAGATTCAAAGGAGAAATTAAAACAAATCTCAGTGGAGCCATGGGCAAGCTCAGTCCTTTGGTTCAGATCTGAACAGTATCTGAAGCCTCCTCTGAGCCCTTCTTGCCTGGGATGATGGCAGAACAGCAGTCTGGGTCATGGCATTGGGTAATTTGCCCCATGATCATAAACAAGTCACTTCCTTCATGGGCTTTTTTTTCATATTTTTAAAATGGGTTTAGCATAAGCCTTCCCTATTGCCTTGGGATGCCATCTGTGAACAAAATACTAGACGTGAAGCTAGAGTCTTTTGAGAACAACAGGAAAGAGATGCTTAGCTTTCTTAAGATGTCTTGGACATATGGTGCACTTGTGCTTTTAGTATCCAGAAGCCCTCAGTCTACCAGTGGGTAAACCAATATCCTTTGTTTACCAGGAGCATTAGATGACATTTACAGATGACTAATGTGTTACAATCATGGGTAGTATAGAACTGGACTAAGATGTGGGGAATATAATACCCATGTTTTAATTTAAACTTAGCCATCTACGTGTTTGGTGATGTAAGGAACTATTTCAGCCCCCGTGAGCCTTAGTCTTTCCATCTGTCAAATGGGAAAAACATCATCATTTTTCCCTCTGGCATCCTGGGAGGGAGGTGCAAATGCAGCTTCTCAGAGTGCCAGACAAGTGAGGGCTGCCAGGGCTGTCAGATCAGAACCCTGAAGTCTCCCCACACAGCCAGGACCCTGCCAAGGAGCCTCTGACTGGAGTCCCAAGGGGAGCCATCGTCTCCTAACCTGGCACAATGCAGCCAGCACAGGAGCTGAGCTCCATCTGATTAGGTGTGATGTCCGCCTGCGGTTGGCATTGTGCACTTGACCCCAGTGCCCACTGGCTGATGATGTACAGGCAACGAAGAATGACGATGCAAATGTAACCCCCGAGCAAGCCTGGTAATTCATGCAGCACCGGATCAGCCTGTAGCAGGAGAAATGGCCTGGGAAATTGTGACTCTACCTTGACCACAAGATTGATCTTCAAAGCAAGGAGAAAAACCAGCTAGTAGCTGAGCAGAGCACTCTGACAGGACAGGAAGTTAGAACTTAGCCTTTGAACAGTCTCTCTGGGACGTTCTGCCTAATTCTTAGGCCTAAAATTGACGAAACGCTGAGGCGCTTAAAAATGCTGCCCTTTAGAACATCCTCAGTTTTCCAAGAGTATCAGCAGCAGAATCCCTTGTATCTGGGCAAACTTTAGAGTTTACAAAGTACTTCTATAAACATCACCACATTTAACTTTCACAGGAATCTTCAAACTCCATATTTAATATGCTAACATGGGCTTATCAGGTCTTGGTATATTTAGAGTAGAACTGAGTAAATTTAAAATGTGAGAGAAGTCATTAATCTGCTTATTAAATACAGTTATATATTCAGAAACATATACCTTTACTAATCTTTTTGACATCAATATCCAAAGTGCATACAGGTGTGTATGCACACGTGCACACGCGCACGCGCACACACACACACACACAAACACAACTCATCAGGAAAAATTTAACAGAACTCTACTTGCCTCTAAGATAAGTCCTCTAATATTCATATTTTATTCGATTCATTTCATTTTGTAATGAGTGCGTGTTACAGTTCTCTTAACTGACCTCAGGCACCACAACAGGGCAGAACCAGCAGTATAAGACTCTAAGTCTCCACAGCTTTGGCCATTCCGATAGGTACACTGTGAAATCTCCTCGTGGTTTTAATTCTGTTCTCCCTAGCGGCTAATGATGTTGAACATCTGGCTGTTTCTTTTTAACTTTATCAAATAATTAATCTTGTTTCTAAATTGAGATAACCTCCATTTGCCTCCCCCTTCCCCCTCCTCAAGAATTATTATTCCTTGTAGGATCATCTGGCTATGGAGAGGGGAGAGCAGAACATTCCTGTCCTGTCCTCTGAGGTATAGAAACAAGTCCGTCTCTGAGCCAGGCTTCCAGGTGAGCCCAGCCAGGGAGGAACAAGGAGGCTATCAAGGCCACTTGGCAGATGCGTTGATGTGGATGCCTGAGACTTGAGTGGGCAAAGGGAGCTGAGGCTGAACGAGAAGCAAATCCAAGTATGAAAACTCCAGCTGTCGCATCATCGTCATGTTCGGCTCAATCTTGAGAGCTGAATCCTCTCTGTTTCTCTTTCCGCATTTTCACATGTCTGCATCTCTCCCTCCCTCTCTCTTCCTATCTCTTTCTATGTCCCTGTCTCACCCTTCCTTTCTATTCTAACTGGCAAACATTTACAACCCAACTAAAACGCCACCAGGATAAACCCTGTGTTTGCTCTTTGGACGATATTCAATAAATTCTAGTAAGCTGCAAATGTCACTGGATTGGGAACTGTAAGTGCTTTGCCTATAAGTCTTTAAGCAAAGACCTGCAGCTGAAGCAGTGGTAAGGTGAGCACCAAGGATAAGCTGCTTTTAATGTGGGGCAAAGCGGTTTTCATGCAGGTATCTCTGCATTAACCTTGCAGGAGACTGCACAGTGAACCGGGCTGGACTCTGCCACCCGTCTCTTCAATGGGTCCATCTCCTGCCTTCTCTAAAAGTAGATTCGTTCATGCCTATTATCAACAGAAATCTGCCAGAACATTGCAATTGTGTAACTATGATCCTCATCTCTGGAGACCAAACTTGGGCCATTAAATTCACTTCATTTGTGATTTTGGTGACCTGAACCACCAGTGAAGTTTCTTTGATATAAAATGTGAGGACAAGTATCAATAGTATCCACCAGCTCCTTTTAAGGTATTTCATAAAAATGCACTTGGGGCTGTTCCAAGCAAAGGCTGACACTAGTCTCTTCTTGCACAATTTGTTCAGCGCTGTTCTCCCAGCTGGGATACTCAGTGGCCCGGTCGTCCAGGACCAGGCAGTGGAAACGGGAAATTCCGTTCCACTGATTATTTTCAGTGGAAGAGTTTGCAATTTCCATGTAGCATGGGAAACAATTTTTTTCATGCTCCTTAAGTAAGAGGCAAGATTTATGACAGATCAGAAATTATTATTATTTTGAGACAGAATCTCACTCTGTTGTCCAGGCTGGAGTGCAGTGATGTGATCTCAGCTCACTGCAACTTCCACCTCCCGGGTTCAAGCCATTCTCCTGCTTCAGCCTCTTGTGTACCTGGGGCTACAGGTGTGTGCCACCAGACCTGGCTAAATTTTGTATTTTTAGTAGAAAGGTCTCACTATATTGGCCCGGCTGGTCTCGAACTCACGATCTCAGGCAATCTTTCTGCCTTGGCCTCCCAAAGTGCTGGGATTAGAGGCGTGAGCCATTGCACTGGCCCAGATCAGAATTCTTGAACGTCACCAGGTAGCATTCTTTATGGGCACACCTACATCAGCACAAAGTTCCTGAAAGCCAGCTCTAGAATGTGTTTAGCTGATGAGCAGCATCTTTTTAGCAGGTCAACGACTCTGGCGAGGCCCTTCCTTTAGCCTTTACCTTCATAATTTAGCTAAGCTTTGTTGGTTGTTATTCACTGTTCTTCCTGCTGAAAGGCCCTTCTTACAACTTTATATATCTTCCCTGTTGTCTAATTTGAAAACAAATACAGAACCAGAGCTGACTGGCAGAGGGCAAGCACAGTTACAATAACAGCTGTCCCCTCTCATCCTCAGGGACATGCCCAAGACCTCCAGTGGATGTCTGAAACCTTGGATAGGACTGAACCCTGCACATACTATGCTTTTTATTTCTGTATATACATCACTATGATGAGGTTTGATTTATAAATTAGGTATGGTGAGAGATGGGCAACAATAACTCACAATAAAACAAAACAGTTGTAACAATACACTGTAATAAAAGGTATGAGAATACGGCGCCTCTCTCTCTCGAAATATTGTTCTGTGCTCACTTCTGCTTGAACCGAGGGTGACTGCAGGTCACCGAAACAGCGTAAAGTGAGATCATGGAGAAGTGGCTATGGGGGATACCGTGATGAAATCGCAGCAAGCGGACAAACAGCATTGTTCTGCTCCTTTTTTTCTTTCTGGGCTCTGCACCTCGGCGTCTGCCTGTTCTGAGGACATCCACAAGCTCCTTCCTAACTCCCCTTGGTTGTTCAAAAGCCACACATAGATCGTGAGAGGTCAGGGGAAGGAACAGCCTCTGGGCCTGGGCTCAGGGCTGGACCAGAGGGCGGGTGGGCTGGGAACTCAGAAATCAACCCCAAATTCCAGTTTTGCTTTTCCTCTTGAATTCCTCGCTTTCTACCAAGCAGAATTGGAAGCTGGGTTCTACTGGGGTCATCAAGGATCCTGATTTTGCCTTCAGCATGGCGGAATGGGGCATAGCTCCCACTTCCCTGCATTGGGAGAGTATGGTTCTCTTCCAGGCGGAACTGAGAATTTTTCTTTCAGGTCCAGCTGTCAGGCCACCCAGGTGCCACAGGGCAAGGATTTGATGAACTTCTTACTGCAAAAGCAGAAGCTTTGGTGATAACTCAGACATTGCTTCAATGTAGATGTTAACATAGGCAAACAGAAGTGAAAAAATAAAACGCTCCTTGAATAAATGTCCAAGCCCGGCAGAGCAAAAGGTGCAGAGAGGGAGAGGGAGTGATTATTCTCCAGGCAGCCCAGGGACTGAAGACACACAGACCCTGCTCCAAGAGGGAGGCGACAGTTTGCTCTCATTCCAGAAGCAAGGGACAGGGACACTGCCACCTGAGTGATGCCAGGGAGATGGGGACGCTTCACCAAGGTGACGTTATCCCAAGATGTGCCTCCGGTTAGGGTGCAGGAGGCAGATTTGGAGGAAGTTCCAAGGGCAGGTGTGGGCATCAGTGCCTGTGGAAGGAACGGCATGGAGAAAGCAGGACTGGGTGGGGGGAGGGGCTGATCTGCCATGCTCCCTTCCCTCCTGTGTCCCAGAACTGGAACTGCCCTCTAGATCTGTCCCAAGTGGAGCCAGGACAGCCAAACCTTTCTGCTTTCTTGGGTCAGCCTGGGTAAGGGCAGCTTGGAAAGAGTGGCCTTCGGGTGAGGCTGGTGTCTGCAGCTGGAACAGTCCCTGAAGGGGGCTCACCCAACAGAGGAGGAGTAATTTAGACTGGCTCCCCCGTCCTCAGTCAGTCTCATTATGATGTTATTCTGTACCAGGTTTTGGTTCTGAGATGGGGATCTGGATGTCACAGGGGGACTTTGTGTGGTCCTGGTGAGCCCCGGTCAACCTGAGAGCCCCTGTCCCTGGGGAGGGCTCCCAGAAGAACAGGGCCCACCCATGGGAAAAGCTTGGGTGGGTCTATGGATGGGAACATGTGATGTGCATTCATTCATTTAACAAACATTTATCAAGGGGCATGTTAAGTCCTGGGATGACAGCAGTGAACAAGATCTGCCAGAAGAGCATCTGAGCTCCTGCATTATTCACCCTATGATGTCATGAGTCGGTAACTATCGTTTTGGAAAGTTCTGCTACAAATATTGTCCTCTGTTTCCCAGTGTCCTTTACCTTGTCCTGATCCACATTCTAGAGAGATCTCCAGAGGGTGGCCTTTGGTTTCTTAAGCAAATACCCAATTCTTCATGAAAGAAAGATGCCATTTGAAAACAAAGACAAACAGTGTCCTAAACTTTCTCTCCCTTCTGCAGTAAAATTCCAGCCAGCAAACAGGTGTTTACCTTCCAGTTCTTCTTCTTCCAGCTATATAGCCTTGGACTAGCCCTTACCTTCTCTGAGTCTCAGCTGTCTCAGCCATAAAAAATGCACATATCCTCCTCCTTGGTGGATTGTCTTAGGCTTAAATGCACTCGCAATAAATGTGACAGGGTTTTGTATATTAAAAGTATGTACATTAGATAGTATTGTCATTACTATAAGCTTCAGGAATTGGAGACCCAGCTTCCGCTAGGAGAAATGTCTCGTGGAGCTGTGATTCTGCCTTCATCTTGGTTCATGAAGCTTGCCAATGGACTTCCTTGAGGGAAAAAAGTCAGGGCTTCTTCTAGTGATGACAGGCGGTATAAAAATGATTTGTCACCAAATACTAAGTGTAAATGCAGACACAGGGCTCACCTGCTCTCACCTGCAAGTGGTAGCAGAGGGAAAGCCACCCAAAATGTCAAAGATAAGGAGCGTTGTTTGCATGAAGCCTCAGCCCCACACCCACTCCGAGAAGCCCAGTCCTAAATTTGCAAAAGCTCAGACTGGGAATTTCATTGATTTTAATTTATTGCTGATGGCAGGTTGCTAGCTACATTTCACAGTGGGTAGCTTTCAAATGGGTGGGAAAAGACATCCTTCTCAGCCAACAGAGGTCCTATTGAAAATATTCCCCATCTGGGTGGGGAAGTGGGAGTGCACAGTGGAAAGATCGCTGCTAACATCAGTCACGCGGTACATCCTGGGCGCCAAAGAGGAGTCAGCGCGTCAGAGAGGACTAGTGATTTCTGTCAAAGAGCCCTGTTGGTGGGTGAGGGAGCTTTCAGTAAGGGGACTATGGGTGGGAATGCCTGATGTGCATTCATTCATTTAACAAACATTTGTCAAGTGCCATGTTAAACCCTGGGATGACAGCAGTGAACAAGATCCAAAAGTTCTCTCCACCAGAAGAGCATTTGTGCTCCTGCATTATTAACCATATCATATCATGAGTCGGTAACTATCATTTTGGTAAGTTCTGGTACAAACGTTGTCCTCAGTTTATCAGGGTCCTTTACCTTGTCCTGATCCACAGTGACAGAGGCAGTTTCCCAGCTGCTGGGCTTTCTTCTTCCTGACTCAGGAACCAAGTCAGTGTCTCACGTAGTGAGGGAAGGTGAGCCAGTACAATGGATATCCCCGAATTTCAGCAGCTCAGACAAGGTGTGGTCCCCACATGTGTCCTGGTTGAAAAAGGGCTGGCAAAGTGGAGCAGTGTGTTCAATGCAGGCTTCAGGATCTAGAACCTTCTGTTCTGTGGCCCTGCCTACTCTGCCTAGTGAATGAGGAAGGCGGGATATGGAGAGGCTGCACAGAGGTGGGTGACACCACATTGCATGACCCGTCTGGTCCCAGGGCCCAACCAGAAGCAATTGAGATTGCAAAACGTGGTCTTTCGGTGGCCAGCAGCTTGAGGGACGTGGGCACAGGTGAGCTTTCTGACCAGCCTCCGCCCTGGGGCCTCTCTCGTCTTGAGTGTATGTTGCCAAGACGAGGTGATGAGAACATCTCCTTGCGTCTTATTGTTGGCTCCTTCCAAGAAACGCTCATGCCTGTGGCTAAATCTCAACTGTATTCTGCTTTGTCTCCACCACAACATGATCTGTAAATTATTTTCTAAGGAGTAGCCTCATCTACCTTTCTGGAGTTAGAGGTTAGATTTCACTGGTTTTTGGCTGGGTGCAGTGTCTCACACCTGTAATCCCAGCCTGTGGGAGGCTGAGGCAGTTGGATCACTTGAGATCAGAAGTTGGAGACTAGCCTGGCTAAGATGGTGAAACCCCATCTCTACTAAAAATACAAAAATTAGTTGGGCGTGGTTGTGCGCACCTGTCTTCCCAGCTGCTCAGGAGGCCGAGGCAGGAGAATTGCTTGAGCCCATAGCTGGAGGTTACAGTGAGCCAAGACTGCAACCCTGCACTGCAGCCTGGGCAGCAAAGCAAGACTCCATCTAAAAAAAAATTATATTGTTTTTTATTTTCATTAAAATTGTTTTGAGTCAAAACCAAAATATAAGCAGTAGGAAAATGTAAGTAAGCATAACTTTCTATGCCTATATATATATATATATGTATATATATACACACTTGTATATACATATATACATACATATATATATATATACACACATTGGCCTATATATATATATATATAGTGAGGGTAAGACCACCACTAAGGGGGCTGCCCTGAGACTCAAATGAGACGAGGCAAAGTGAAAAAAGAGAAGATGCTTTCTAGGCACTCCATCAAGGCAGTTCATATTTATTATGAGTTTATGGGAACTTTCACAGAAAGGTGCTTAAGGAAAATAAATCAGCAAGTGAATCTAATGAGAATCTAAAATAGTCCATATCCTTACATGTTTTTGGAGTAGCCAGGACTAAACACACGTGCTGAGTTACAGGATGAAAAGACAAATCTGCCCATCATCGATTTTCAGATGGGGACTGATCTCCCCTGAGCTTACCTGGCTCTCTGTTCTGAGGCTTGATGGGGGTACTAGAGGGTGGAGGGTGTGGTGAGAAGTCACCTGCCCTGCCCTCAGGGAGTTCATAGTTTTGTGGGACAGGCTTCTACGAGGCCATCTTGAGGCTGCTGAACTGACTAGTCCAATGCAGCATCTCCAGCCCACATCTCCACGTGGAATGAATGGCCCAGACATCTCTGCATTTAATTTTAAATTTTTTAAATTTGCTCAATAAATAACATTGAGAGACATGATTTTAGGTGCATGGTGCCTACTGGAGTTCTCCACTTTGTTTTTGATTCCAAGTCTCAGTTCATCCGTCAATGAAGAGGGGCTTAGTGGGAGTGACAGTAAGGCTTCATGCGGCTGGAGGAAGATGGGCCGCATCAAGGTGGGTAAAAGGCTTGCTCTCAGCAGTACCACAGATTCTAGAACCCGTGACTATTAATGTTATAAACAGGCCATTTTGAGATATAACTTTTCATCAATATCAGCTTCAGCCCACAAATCAAAACAAAACAAAACTCCCAGAGGTTTTCTGTAATCAATGGGCAGGGCTGCTGGTGGCAGCCGTTTCCAGCAGTGAGGATGGCTGCCAAGCCGCCCTGGCTCCTGCCCTTTCCCCATCATTTCTACACATTGCTAATGTCTAGGTTTCTTTTTTCTGCTTTGAGGCTTAAAAACTGTATGTCCCTGTTGGTTCTGACCACACATGCAGACTGACTGATGAATTTAATTATTAATGAATTGTTTGTGCACACTGATTATGCCCCGAATTGTTTATTTTTAAACTCTGAAGTTGTTTTAGTTAAAAAATCAGGGAAAGTAAATATTTGGAAATAAAATACAGAGGTATAACTATTTATGAGGTTATATCTCAGAGAGACATGAAGGGAAAAAGAGAAATAAGTATAAAAATAGTTAAGAACTAGGCATACTGATTTATAAACACTTAAAGCAAGTTTGTCCCTAATTTTTGAACTGTACAATTAATTTTTTTCTGTTCTCCACCTTCAACTATTTATAAGCAGGCCTATATTCAGATAGTGCAGGCAGGCAGTGAGTGTATATTTTGCAGAGTTTCTAATTTAGTGAAATGAATTGCTTAAAGAGTAAAAGGATGGTCACTCATAAATCCAAGTACCAAATCTGCATTTGAGAATAAAAGAAAGTTCCTGGGTCACCATTTGCCTTCAACGTTTTGATTGAGTGACATTTGCTTCGTTTAGGGATACCTTTTTGACAACAAAGCCAGAGGCTGATTATTCCACAGGCTTCTTGAGACCAATAAATTCTGCTAATTCCAACCATTATTCAGCTGTCCCTGTAGTGCTGAGCTTAGAAATGTGGTTGCCTGTCTCCTTAGCACCACCCATTGTCCAGATGGTCACCTTCCAGGGCAAGAGGCACATGCCCTGCCTCTGGTGACCCTGGCTCTGTGCTTGGGGTGGAGGCCCTGCTGACCACGGGGTGCTACATAGGGTTGGAGGCTCACAGGCCATACACGGATCGTGGACGGGTCCTTAGCATTTATTGCCTCAGTCGTATTTGTGCCTTCTCTACCCTCATTAGCAGCAATGCCCCTGAGCTCAGAAAGAGAGAAAAACCAGCCTGGCTCTCAGAGGTCAGACTTCACCTGAGCATCCTCCCTGCAGCTTTAAAATCAAAAAGAGAGAGAGAGACAGGGAGAAATAGAAGCAGGTAACTCAGCATCCTGCGTCAGTTACTGACCCGTGCCCCCTCCCACACTCTGATGGGAAGACCTGCGGCCCTTGATCCTGAGAGTGGCAGGTCCCCGGCAGCCCATCTCCAGTCCACTCAGTCTACGTGGGCGATGGCGACCACTCTTAGGAGCAGGCTGGCAGATCCAGGCAGGGTGTGGGGACAGGAAGCTGCCAGCCTTCTTTGCAATTCAGATGGTAATGTTCTCCTGGGCTTGTTTACCATCTGCTGGGCTCACAGACATTTCTCTATTTGGTCATTAATTAATGTCCTAACTACAAAGCCACAGCAAATGTGCAAAACTGGTATTTCTGAGGCACTTGTTTACAAATGTATACAACTGCATTTCGTTCAAAATGTAAGACTTTCACTACTCGGGAATTAACCACCCTGCAGGTGAATAAAGGATTCATGAATGAATAAAGGATTCATCTGAATCCTTTAAAACAAATTTTTAGGTCACAAATTCGTTCCATGTAATGGCTCAGAGTTTAGTTAAATAAATAACATCTGAATGTTAATTTTATTTTGAATGTTTTTCCTAAAAGGGGACATTAAATCCAAACAGCACAGATACCCTTATTCCTGTAACAATCTTGTGATTATATTTGAAGCTTAGGGCATAAAGAAAACGCACTTAGATTTTCTTAGTTCGCCCTCCCTTCTTCTTGACTGACACACCTGCCCTTCCAAGTCCAAGATGGAACCCCAGTCTTGGTCTTGTCCCCCCAAAACTTGGTTGATCAGGGTCTGGAGCTTGGACCAGTAGGGTCCTGTCTAAATTCTCCATGTGACCCGGATGCATCTCAAAACTTCTGCATTTCAGCTTCCTTAACTTTGAAATGGGCTTTTGGATGAGTGTCCTGCCACTACAGTCCTCTTCCAGAGGAGGAGAGGTTACTAGAGGGGTGTTGATGATTCACGGCGCTGTGGTGTCTGCAGATGCCGTCACCTGCAAAATCACTTGGGCATTTCAGTGGGATTAACTTGGGAACCAAGGAACAGAATAATCAGCCCCATCATGTGATAACAGAAGGAGCCTGTGAGTTCCCAGCCCACTTGGGTGAAATCTCAGAAAACCATCAATAGGGATCTTTCGGATGACAGCTGAAGTGCCTGGGCGTTGTGTCTTCATTACATCTGCCTTAAAACAACTGAGCCCCCCCGTAGGATGTGCGCAGCAGCCCAAAGAGCGGAGCATTTCCAGGAGTGGTTGGTATCATTCAAGAGGTAACATCTTCCCATTTCCATTTTTTTGACTGCGGAAAGTTGGACAACAGGCTAAGTTGTCTGGATATGGAGTCAATGTGACTTCACTTTCTACAGAGGAACAGTCATTCTCATCCTAGTCAAATCAGAAAAGACAACCCGGCCAGAGTTGGCAGTAAAAAAAATGGGAGAGGGATTAAAAGTGACTTTGAAGGTCCCTGCAGCCCTGGACTCCATGACCTGATGTCCTGTTGCCTGGAGTGTCGGGGGTCCTCCTGGTCTCCTTGCTTTGTGCTTCCAGAAGTGCCTCCAAGGAGAGCCTAGACTGTCATTGTCTCTGATGCCACAGTGAGTGTGGGCAGGGAGGCCCATGCTCACACAAGTGTGTGTCAGCACCGTGGTGGAGGGATGGTGATGCCCAGCAAAGATTCGAATGCAGCCTCGTATGGCTGGGACTTCTTCCAATGGGAAGCCTGGCTCCAAAGGGAGCTCCTCAAAGGGCAGGTGCAGGTTGAGAGGCTGAATTGCCCATCAGGGGGATAGGATGCCAGCTTACCTGGCTTCTTCAAAGCCCACTCTGAAATGGCAGTGAGCCTGAGGCCTAGAGGGTTCAAACCTAGGTAGAAATGGCAGGGTTAGCTATGAGCTTGGGGCAGGGACCAGGCCAAAGGGAGATGGAACCTGATGTTTGTTGGTAGAGTGTCCAAGTGATAAAAATGCCACTTTCTTTACATTGCACGTTCCCATAGCTTTTTTTTTCTTTTTCTTTTTTTTTTTTTTTCCAAGATGAAGTCTCACTCTGGTGCCCAGACTGGAGTGCAGTGACACAATCTTGGCTCACTGCAACCTCTTTCTCCTGGGTTCAAATGATTCTCATGCCTCAGCCTCCCAAGTAGCTGGCACTACAGGCATGTGTCATCATGACCAGTTAATTTTTATATTTTCAGTAGAGATGGAGTTTCACTGTGTTGGCCAGGCTGGTCTCAAACTCCTGACCTCAAGTGATCCACCTGCCTCAGTCTTCCAAAGCTTTGGTATTACAGATGTGAGCCACCCTGCCTGAACTTCCATGGCTTTTAATCACAGCATTAAATACTCTTAGGTCTAATGATCATCTTAAAATAGTGGCCAAATATTGGCCTTGGGAGAACATCCCCAAGGAGGGAATGTTCATATTTCCTGTCCTGGTCCCTGCCCTGGTCACTTCCTCTGCTGCAGCTACGGGGACTGAGTCCCACCACATGCTTCATGGAGGCTGCCCAGGGAAGGATCTGTCCAGCCGCCACGCAGGGCATTCTTGCACTATCCGGCAAATTCTTCTGGCTTCTCAGTACCGGTTGAGACTACAGAATGGGTGACATTTGCTGAGCTGCAGAACAACAATCCCTCTAAACTGTTCTGAGCACGAACACCTGTATTCACCCTTTTAGGAAATTCAGCGCTCTAGGCAGCACTTTCTCGGGGCTGCCACCCTCAACACGTGCGCACCCCCTGCCAACTGCCTCCAAGCTGCCAGTCAGGCGGCAGCACCAGCTCCTCTATCGCCATTGACAGTGTTAATTAAAACCGACATACACGTGCAAACAACCACCACCCCACCCCCAGCAAATTCTAAAGACAAACACAAGCAAAACACTTCAAAATTTTTTCTTCTGGACAGCCTTTGACCTCCTTGTAGGCAAAGCTGGGAGAAACACCTATCATTAATGGCTTAAATCCATCAAAACACCTCCTTGATTGATAAACATGCTGGGTTTATATTATGATTACTGCATACAATTTTCTGTCACTGTTAATTTATTTGAAAGTCTTAACCTGGCAGGGTATGACACCAGCAGTATTTTATAATGAGAACTGTGGAAATAAATCATCCCCTCCAAATAGTACAAAGAAAGCACTACCCCAATCCCTCAATACACCAGCTCCAGAAGAGAACAGGCTCGTCATGCAAACAGACAGACCGACACATCAGCCGGGGTGAAATCCCCAGGATCTGTGCTCTGAAAGTGCCATACAAATAATTTGGACTCATGTAGGTCTTTCATCTAATGATGTCCAAGGGCTTTGAATGGTGGCATGCTAAGCTTTCTCTTCATTTGAGGGGAAAAATATCAAGGCACAGAAAGGCTTCATCTCTGGTCTACAATCTGACTCCAAGCCCAGCACAGACTTGGTATTGCCAGCACCTGAACTGGGAGGCTAACCCCCAGCAGAAACGCTCCCAGCTCATTCTCCTTCACACAGACAGAGGCCGGTGCAGGCAAGGGGGTCTTGAGGAGGAGGCGCCGAAGAGAGACCTGGAGAAAACCATCAGGATTCCCAGACGCGTGGGTCCCCTCGCCACCTGCCCCGACCCCAGCCCGCCACCCCGAGGAGGGCACTGGGCCCCGGGCGCACCCGGTCTTCGTGGACGCTGCTCCATTAGGTTGCTCTTCAATAGTTGCGGGATATCCAGACAATATTGAAACATTCCCAAATGAACTTTGCATAGAGACATTTTCATTCGCTACCTCCCTCCTCATGCATATTAACAAATGGTATGCGCGGCCTCATTTAATTCACTGATTTTACATTCGGATCACTTTCTCTTTTACAGCTATTTTTACCGGGCTTCATTAATCTTTGTTGAATACAATGGCATACATCTTTAATGCGGCCGCTGTCAAGTCATATTTCACCAGGAGCTGCAAACTGAATGACAGCAAGCAATATTAATAAATTTAACATAGACTATATCAATTTTTAACAGAATGAATGTGGAAAGCTAAATGTATTATTTTTCATTTAAATCATAGGTTTATCACCGGTTAAGTAGCAGCGATTTCGGGGAAACTTGTGACGTGCCATACAAATAGATTTACATCTCATTAATAAGTAAATTAGGCAAATGCCTTTCAAGTTCAGACAAGTACATAAGTGTAATCTCCATATTAAAGGAGTAGTCTTTGATAAACCACTGAGGAATTGTGGCAGCCAAGGATGTGACATGTCACCAGAGCTGGTGCCTGGTCTACAGGCCCACCTTTAATTACTCTCCATTACTAAAGAGATAAGTGTCTCTCCAGTTAAGATTCTATAAATGAACAGCATGCCGGCACCTCCCAGTTCATTTTGCAGCAACCATGGAAAGGTGGTAACAGCTATGAACAAAAACGAATTATCACCTGCTTTCTCTTCTACGCTGTAATAACATGAAAATATTAACACAAATTCCCTTTAAAATCTCTAAGAGAAATGATCCTTTAAGGATGCTGTTTTGTTTAAGCAAGGAGAGGGGAGGGAGAAGAAGGGGGGAATTCTGATATATATATATTTTTAATTTCTCTTCATAAATCCCAACAGAGATAATTTGCTGTAAAATGTAAACCCAGTGAGAACTTGTCTGTCTGTGTTAAATAAAAAAGTTACGGTTGGCAGGAGGCATGTTTTTGCAGTAGCTTTAGCGATTATAGGAAATTACATGCAAAGCCAGAGTTCTGATCCTAAGTTGATTTATAATTGGAAAAAACTTATTAATTAGCTATGTCGCTCTAATTAAGAATTAGAAGAGTGTGCATTAGGAAGCCAGTAGCAACTGACAGGAGTTTTTGAAAGCCCAGAAGAGACAGCTGCTCACCCTTCTTGGCCTTGCCGGGCACCCTCGGCCTCTTCCCAGAGCCCACCCCACCCCACCACAGCAGCCTTCCTGTGCCGTGTGAGGCTGCCCTGCATGGCCATTGCTTGTCCAGCCACAGAGAGAAGCAGAGGGGATAAAGCCTGTGGGACCACCGTGGTGCAATGAGGGGTTAAGCCCAGGCCAGCCCAGCCACAGGCACTGTGGGCGCACCTTCCCCGGGAATCCAGAAGCTTCTAGAAACATGCCACAGCCCTCCATGCCCCCAGCCTGTCTCCCTAGCTCTCTCTGGTTCTATTTCTGTTTCCAAACCAGCTTGCCCTTCCTCTGCTTTTTTGTGAAAGCACCCTTCTTATTGATTTTTCTCTCTCCACAGATACATTCAAACAAAATAATTAAAGGGTTTCTAAAAGTGAAGACTTTTCTAGAAACACATGTTTAATAAAAAACAAAGTCCAGAATGTTTGATTCCAGAGCTTCTTCACAACATCTGCTGTTCTTTCCCTTGGATTTTTGCATCTTCCCAGGACTGTGAAATCACTCTTTTATTCTGAACTATTATTAAGACAGAAAATGAAATAAGAGTACAAACAAGATGAAAACTACTCTCTAAGATAATTGTTCTCTGAAAAAAAAAAATTAATCATTTTTAACCCAAACTAAGTCTTTCACATTTATAAGGATTATTTTTTTCATGTACAGGTTTGCTTTCAATTAGGGCAGAATAAAAGCTCAGGTAGGCATTGGAGAGAATTCTGTTTTCTTATTTGAATACCAAAAAAGATGTCCCCCAGATAATGACGCTTAAAAAAATCTCCCCATTAGCACATTTCTCCCATTCTCTTCCATTTGCTGGCGAAACACAAAATTCCTGATACACTTCTCTTATGAGGTTAATGATCTTTTGTTGTCTGCTCTAAGCCAGTTATTCATTTTAAATTAGAGGCAAAGTGGTGTGTTTAAAAGTAATTCAAATGGGAAGTAGTCTTTCTTTAAAATAAGGGGCTTTAATCCCTGTTCACAATCATTAGCCTGTACTTAGTTAAAAGAACAAGATTGTATGGGATAAAGAGCAACTCACTAGATAATTTGGGTGTTCCCTTTAATGAAACTCCAGCGGCCAGGCAAGGGAGTCCCTCGGCTTCTCCAGCCCCTCCTAGCACCCTGTTAACGATGCGGGTTTTCAAGAGACTTTGGAAGTTACCAGGGAAGCTGGTGGTCAGAATGCAGTCTGGGGCTTGTTTTGTAGGTCCCAGTAAAGCTCACCCAGTTTTATAGTGAGCTGAGATTCTAAAAGGCAAACCCACTTTATAGTTAAGTCTGAAGATTGCTGCAGTCATGCTGATATGATTAAAGTCTCTAGAACTTATGGCCTTTCTAATTTATACTCACCTGTAGAGGATCTAGGAAAAAAAAAAATAAGCAGGTGGTCAAACGTACCAGCCTCTGGGGTGAGGAAAGGCAGGTTCTCCGGCATGGGGGACTTGGTTTGAGCTGTGAGCTCAGAAGTCAAGTGCCCAGTGGTGGTCCTTTCCTTCTGCTTATCCCCAAGCACTGCCCCATCACCCTAGCCTCCCCCTCTTACCCCCAGAGCATGTGCCAAGCCTCCTCCTCCCATCTGCCTGGTGAATGCCTCACCTCATGGTTAGGTTAGTTGAAAATATCAAGGCTTCAACCAAGGTTGGTTCTGAAGCCTGCAAGCCAGACTCCCACTCCACACAAGGGAAGCCTTTGAGGAGGCACAGCTTCCCTGGAGCCTTGTCCTTGCGTCCACATCCGCAGGGTCTAGCAGAGGATGCCATGCATAGTTGGTGCTTTCTGAATCAGTGAATGAGAAGGGAATCACGACATCAGGCCAGTCTGAAAGAATGCTAGCCAGGCCGTGGCCCCCAGGCAACTGCTCAGCGCCACCTGCTTCCTTCCATACCTGCAGTCACAGAGCAAAGAGGCTCCCGCTCCCCTTACCTGTTGGAGTTTGGGAGGACTCTCCAACATACCCCTGCTATGCAGGGTGGGGATTGGCTGCTTTTGAGTAGGAGGGACACTCAATCTCAGGTGGGTTTGAGGAGAGATGTTCCTTCATCATCTAAGCTCTAAGTGTCTGGGGCCCCTTGGCCATCCTTAGCCCAGCAGGCCTTCCACTTGCTGAGTTCACAGCCAAGGCCAGCTGGTCCTGCTAAGGGATATGGAAGAAAGAGAAAATTGCCAGATTACAGGGGGCAATGGCTTTCATTGGATGAACACATTAGCGAAAAATAGCTCACCAGAGCCTCTGAGCATTTACTGTGGCCACTGTGTCTTTTACATGGTTTAGGATGCGTTAACCCAATGCAATAAGATCAGAAAAGCAAAATAAAAGGTATAAATGTTGGCATGAGAGGGCATGTTTTTCATTATTTGCAAAAACATAATGATTGAAAAATGCAAGAATATAAAAGAATCACTGTAAATATTAGAAATACTAAGATTTCAGTGACATCGTTTAAAATAAATAAGTAAAAGTGAATTGTCTTATATGCCAGTGACAATCATTCTGAGGATAACATGGATATAAGACTCCATAGACAATAGCAAAACCACAATATGAAGGACCTAGGAGTAGTCACCAAGAAATGCATGGGAAAAATATACTAGGAAAACTGTGAAAATCTAATAAGGAACGTAAAAGAGATTTGAATAAATACAGAGGCATTCTGTGTTTTCAGGAAGACTCAATATTGTAAAAAATGACACTAGTCCCCAAATTATTCTTTATGCTAAAAATTATCCCCATAAATTCCAGCAGAATTTGTGTGTGTGTGTGTGTGTGTGTGTATTTGTGAGGTAGGTTTTAGAAATGAATAAAATGATTTGTAACTTTAATGTAAAGAATAAACATGCAAAATAGAAAATTGCTGAAAAAAAACAAAATACGAATAATGAGAAGCTTATTTTACCGTATATTAGACAAAGTGTAGAATTGACAGTGCCGTAATTGTACCGATACAAAGAGATCAAAATGTAGAAGAAGAAACACAAAAACCACACCCAAGCATGCATAGCAGTTCAGTATGTGCTTTGAGGTGGTATTTGAAGGCAATGGAAAATAAACTGTTTAATAAATGGTGGTGGGACCTCTGAGCAAGCATTTTTGAGAAGAGGGGCAGAATCGCTGGGGTGCCACACAGGTGTCCAGGTGTGTATATCGTAAGGACAAGAGCCACAAGGAAGAGGCTGCCTTTTACATAACAGTCATTTCATTATTTTTAAAGTTTTTCACATTTGTATTATGAATTTATTGACTGTCTTTGGAGTCTTTGTATGTATGTATTAGAGAGTTTTCAAGCAGATGGCAGTAAAGCATCTTGTTTGAACATAAATTAGCATATTATGGCAATTTTTCATCAAATGAAAGTCATGTGCTTAGGTCAGATATGGTCGATATACATCACCCTGCTTAAGACTTGGAGAGTAAGAACAAGTTCAATTATTGAAAGATCTTGTAAATTTAGCAATATCAAATATGACCAGAGCCACCGTACAATGAGACCATTCTCTACTAATATATTCGTCTAGAGATATATTTTTTTAGAAAAGAAAAATAAATAAAACATAAACAAATCTCTTATCATTCATGTCCTGGCTAAGACTTAGAACATTTCATGTTGTAGTTTATATCCCTTGCTGTTTGCGTAATTTATCAGAATAACATCGCTGAGTTCTCAGTCTAAACTCCAAGTGCCTTCTGTTGTCATGAATCACTTTGTAATTACTAATATTTATTTTATATTAATAAGTTATTTTATAAACAATATTTATGCTGTTATCATTGAGAAACAGTATGTTCACTTTTTTTCTGAGAAAAAGGCATCTTTTTCTTATTTTTACAAGGGCATCCTATGGGGCAGAAGAATCCTAGTGCACATAATATATACCCAAATTAAGTCCAGATGTATCCTAGCTTTAACACAGAGAATAAAGCCCCCTATGAAGCAGAAGAAATAAATGATCTTGAGAAGGAGTAGGACTTCTAAGCTTAAATCAGAGGGTAAAATCGTAAAGAAGAAAAAAGATGGAAAGATTTAGCTAGGGGGAAAAATCATGCATATAACAAACAAGTAAAAATTTTAAAATAAGACAAAAAAAAGCAAACATCTGCAAGGAAAATGCAAATACATATGATAGACCAGGAAGGGCAGATCAAGGGTAGTCCGGAGAAGTTGCTGGTAGCCTTATGCATGAAAGCTTCCTCCAGATCAATTGGAAAATGTTAACACTTCATATAGAAATGGTCAAACACATGGAAATGGAAATAAGCAGATGGAAAGATGCTAAGATTCACTCATAATCAGAAAATAAAATTTTACCTGACACATGTGTGCCTATCAGGTTAAAAAAGAATAAAAATCTGCAAAAATGAAACAATACAATCATATGTAATGTTGAATATGATATGAGATAATAGACATTCTTAAACTGTCAGAGGGGGAAATTTTTTAAATATCGTGAAGGAGGCCATTGAAATACAGAGCAAACTTCAGTAGTGTGCATACTTTTAAATTCTGCTTCCAATGATCAAATCAGGAAATTCATGGAAGATAATAGAAAGGCAGTTTTTCTAAGTTGCTTATAAAAGAAAAAATATTTTAAACAACTGGAACCTCACATAGCAGAGAACCGGTTAGCTAAATTGTCAAATATCCATAAAATAAAATACTACGTAACGGCTAAAATAATGATGCAGATTTATAGTGAACATTCTACAGCCCCGTCTTGCATTATTGTATACTCACATACAAGCACAAAAAAAGAAAACACAACAACACTGGCATTACATACACCAAAAACAACAATTGATTTCTACATAACTGTAAATAGTTCAATAATGAGCATGGACTTATTTTATAATCAGAAAAAAAAATAAAGCTATCTTTGAAGAAAATATTTTCGTTTAGATTAAAATAGCATGCCCTTCTGAACAACTAAAAAGCAGTGGTGCTCAAAAACCCTGTTAGGCAGCAAATTTGAGAGAGGATTCTGGGATGTCACTGCACATTTAAGGAGCAAGTATGTTTCCTATTGCAGTTGGGGGTCTTGCCTGGCCCAGCCTCATGCACAGTAGCCATGCCAGGGACAGTCACGTGGAGCAGAGGGATGGGGTATGCTCAGGATGAGATGCCAGCTGGGGCTGCACCTGGGCCAGAAGAAGTGAGGCTTCCACATATATTCCTGGGGCATTCGCCATGGGAGGAGGTTTCTGCCCTGAGGAGAGCTGGCCCAGACTTCCTTCTGGTTCTGCCCCTGGTTGGTTCTGGGCACTGAGATCCTGACTCCTTCTCTCCCTCCCTCCTGCCCCACCAGCAATGCTGGCTGGCCCTGAGCAGAGCTTGGCCCAGGAGTCCAGACAGGAGAACTTGGGGATGAACGCCAAGATGTGCAGCGTCCCTGCATCCGGGAGAGTTTCATGTCAGCCCGGGCGAGCTGGATTTAAACGCTGATCTCTGGACCCGCTCAGTGTTCTGAAGGGGCAAGATGGGTCTAAGGCTGGTGAGGCTCAGCTGTCTTGAAAGTCCTTGGGTAGCTCTGGGGCAGCTGACCCTGAGCCCTGCATGTTCAGGAGGTGAGAGTCTTGCAGGCACTGCTGTTTGAGTGGGAGGAGGGCAGGGGTTTTTCTCATTAAAGCAATATCATAAGAAGTCTAATAGTCAGGACGCCCAAGAGCAGAGGCCAGCCCCTTGAGCTCACCTTGACCCCCCACTGTCACCTCTACCCAGGGCTCTCTGGCAGCTCAGGAGAAAGTGGACTCAGTAGAAGACAGGGGGAGCACTTCACACATACCCCAGTGGGGGCAACTAGACTGAGAAATGAAGTCAAGTTCACTCCAAGACCAAACTGTAATGCAAGGCTTTTCTCTATTCACAAAGCCACCAGCCCCCTAAACATGGGCGCTGAAGGAAGAGAGAGATTGCGTCTCGTTTCTCGAGCTAGGCCAGGACTGGCTGGCACTGGCCACCTGGAGAAACCCAAAGTGAATGCCAATTTTGTTCTTTCTGCATCTTTATAGTAGTTTGCTGGTTGAAATTGTGGTGATGACATTATTTGGAATTTTGGGAGGAATAAATGAATTGAGACTATATCAATTAATTTCGATGAAGATTGTAGTCTGTGTGATAACATGGAAAATGTTTATGGTAAAGTGTGTAGTGAAAGAAAAGCAGAATGAAAATGTGTTTATGTAGCCTGAACACAGCCATCTAGACAAGGCCATGCCGCTTCTGGTATGCGGCAGGTATCCATAGATGGAACGTAAGATAAATGAGTATGTTTATTAAAGGGATGGGTGAAAAAATATCCAAATGAATGTTCACAAAAGACTGCAAGGAAAGGCAGAAAATAATTGTGAGGAGAACATAGAATGCAGGTGATTCAAACATTCTTGTTACTTTCCAAATTTTCTTCGATCAATCTATATGAATTTAATATTTAAATATCATTAAAATATAATCAGATTCTAAACGAAACTTCTAGCTGAGAGGGAATACAGGGCTGGAGGAAAGAGTTAAACTTCAGCCATGAGGGAATAATTAGACCACTTCAGAATGTGGGACGTTCCACAGACAACTATCTTGGGTTCTTCAAAAAGGCATTGTCACAGAAAAAAAGGAGGGAGGTGGACTTTTCCCGATGAGAGGAGACCAAAGTGACATGACAGCAACCAAAAGCAAATGTGGATCTAAATCGAATCCTTTAAAAGGCATTCTTGGGATAATTAGGAAAATGTGACTTTGGTCTGGATGTCAGATAATATTATGAAGTTATTTATAGTTTTTCAGTGAAATAATGTATTGTGGCTGTGTAGGCAAATACACCTCTTTATTCTTAGGAGATTTAAGGGGAAGTATTTATAATTTAAGTATCATGAGGTTCCAACTTTCAAGTAGCACAGAACAAAATGTGTTATAGAAACATCTACAAAGGAAGATAGTTAATATAGCAAAATATGAACAATCGTTAAATTACGTATTTGCATTATGTTTTCAACATTTCTCTTTTTTGAAATTTTTATAACAACACCCTGGGGAACATTTAAAAATAAATATATATGCATAGGGATATGTGTGTGTTTGAATACATACACACATGCTTGCATACATATTCGCCTGAGCTCTCCGGGTCCTTGCAAGAGGGATGGACACCCAGAAGCCATGGCTGGGATGTGACTGGGTTAGGTGGAGATGCTGAGGGCTGGGGTCGCATGGATCAGGATGATTTCCTCATTGCCTGCTTCAGCACCTCTTTGGAGCTCTCTGCATACAATCTGTCCTCCTGATAGTGCCTCTCTGTGCACCTAAAGCTCATAGGCAGCCCCCGTGTCCCTGGGCACAAGGAGAGCCAGTACCAGTCTACCCCTCCCTCTCCTCAGGGGCACCTTCCAAAACAAGGAAGGCAGCCACTGGGCTCCCTGGCATGTATGGATGTACCCTATTCAGTAGCCTGCAGTGGAAACAATGGGGAACGGTGCTGGAAGACGGGCAGGGTAGCCCCCCAGGGTAGCAACTGGCTGGGGGCCCCAAGACCCAAGGGCACTCCTGAAGTGGTTCTGTGGAAATGCAGCTGTCCAGGGCTAATAAACGGGGCTAATGGTAGAGTGAGATGCTTCAGTTGTTGGGTGTACAAGGTACAAGGTACAAAATACAAGGCTCATGACATTTCAGGTAAATGGTATCAGAGAATAAGCACTGCAATTTAATTCCATGATGTAATTATATATATTCTTTAAAAAATATAATTCGTGTGCCATAAACTTCACTCTTGCAGCGTACAATTCAGTGGGTTTTAGTTTAGCCACAATCTTCTGCAACCATCACCACTAATTCCAGAACATTTTCCTCCCCGCTTCCAAAAATAACCTCTGTAACCATTAAGCAGTCACTCTGTTCTGAGGGCAGTGGGGCTATCTCAGCTCACTGCAACCCCTGCCTCCTGGGCTCAAGTGATCCTCCTGCGGGAGCTCCCACCCCAACCGAAATAGCTGGAAGTACAGGAGCAAGCCAGTACGCCCGGATAATTTTTTTTTTTTTTTGTAGAGACATGGTTTCAGCATGTTGCCCAGGCTGGTCTTGAACTCTGGAGCTCAAGTAATCCACCTGTCTCAGCCTCCCAAAGTACTAGGAATACAGGCATGAGCCACCACACCTGGCCTAATTTACTTTCTAGCTCTGTGGATTTCACATAAATAGAATCATATGACACATGGCATTTGAGTTTAGGTTCTTTCACTTGGCATCATGTTTTCAAGGTTCAACTATGTGGTAGCCTGTATGAGCACTTCATTCCTTCTTGTGGCAAAGTCACATTTCATTTATCCGATCAGCAGTTGATGATCATTTGAGTTGCTTTACTTTGGCTATGATGAATCATGCTGGTACAAACATTTTTGTAAATGTTGTGTTTGCAGAAATGCGTTCTCAGTCTTCTTGGGTACATACCTAGGAGTGGAATTCTTGAATCATATGAGGAATTGCCAGATTTTTCGAGGGTAGCTGCACTATTCTACATTCTTACCAGCAACGTGTGGGGTTCCAGCTTCTCTCATTCTCACCAACATTTGTTATTTTGTCTTTTTTATTATAGTTGTCCTGGTGGGTATGAAGTGGTTTTGATTTGCATTTTTCAAATGACCAGCGATTTTGAGAATCTTTTCATCTTCTTATTGGACATTTTTGTATTTTTCCTTAAAGAAATGTTTATTCAAGTCTTTTGTATATTTTAAAATAAGATCGTTTGTATTTTGATTGCTGAATTGAATGAGTTGATTTTTTTAAATACTAGATCCTTATAAGACATACAATGTGTCATCTTTTTCTCCCATTTTCTGAGTTATTCTTTCATTTTCTTGGTAGTGTCCTTTGAAGCATAACGGTTTTTGATGAAGTCAATTTTATCTCTTGTTTCCTTGGTAGGTATACTTCAGGTGGCATATCTGAGAAACTGTTACCTATTCTGAGGCCATAAAAATTTACATCTATGTTTCCTTCAAAGAGTTTTATGGCTTTACATCTTACATTTTGTTTTTTGGTCCATTTGAGTTATTTTTTTATATATGATATGAGGTGGGGGTCAAAATGCTTTCATATGGATATCCATTTGGAGTATCATTTGCTGAAATGGCTACTTTTTCTTCCATTGAAATGTCTTGGCACTCTTGTTGAAAAATCAATTGACCCTAAATGTATGGGTTTATTTCTAGATTTTATATTGAATTTCATTAATTATATGTCGATCTTTAGGCTATTGTTAACTTATCTTTATAATTGCTGCTGTGTATTAAGTTTTAAAACTGGGAAATGTGAATCCTCCAACTTAGTTTTTTTTGTTCATGGTTGTTTGGCTATTCCGAGTCCTTTGCATTTTCCACATAAATGTAAGATCAGCTTGGATTTTAATAGGAACTTAATTCATTCTTTAGACTGACTTGAGGACTGTTAACATTTTAACAATATTAAGTCTTCTAGTCCATCAACGTGGGATGTTTTTCTATTTTTTAGTCTTCATTCAATGAACTTTTGTAGTTGCCAGTGTATGTAGCTTCCATTTCTTTTGTTAAACTTATCTCTAAGTATTTTATTTCTTTTTGATGCTATCGAAAATGAAATTTAAAAAAGTTTTTAGATTCATCAGTTTTATAAAAATATAACAATATAAAAATAAAACAAATTGTATACAACTACACAATCATGTCATTTAAAAATAGAGATAGTTTTATATTTTTCTTTTCAAACTGAATGCCTTTTACTTATTTTCTAAGCCCAATTGCCTTGGCTAGAACCTCCAGCTAAGAGTTGAGAGAACAGACATCCTTACCTTGTTCCTGATCTTAGTGAGGGATCTTTAGTCTTCTACAATTACATATGATGTCAGCTGTGGGTATTTCACAAGTGCCCTTAATCATGTGAAGATACTCCCTCCTGTTCCTAGGGTGTTGAGTGTTTTTTTTTTTTAAATAATTAAAAGGTTATATACAACCTTTGGAAAAACACGTTGGTGGAATTTTTTAATGCAGAAAAATGGATCCAACACAATGTTAAGTATGTAATTAAAAAAAATGTTATCCAGTACACGTCAATTATAAATGGAGAAAAGCACAGGAAAAAACAAGAAAGAATTAGTAGTGTATTTCTCTAGGCGGTAAGATGATGGATGCTCATTTTTCTCTTCTTGAGAATTTCCTATATTTTTCAATAAGTGAATATATTACTTTTATTATCAGGGGGGACAGAATCACTAAAAATCACAATAAATACAATTATTTTATATTTGAGGGAGGGGTAGAGAAAGAAGGAGAAGGGAGAGAGAGAGAGAAAAAAGGGAGCACGTGGGAAAACATGCCGGCGATGATGTGAGAACTGGTACTATGTGTGTGCTCAGGGCAAGGAGCTATGAGGCTGCATTCTCAGTGGTTGGCACTGATGGCAGATGTCTTGGTTCTGGGTGAGAAAATGAGAAACCCTTGGATATGGCTTCTTGGAGGACATGGAGATGCTCTTGGGAGTGAATATTCTAAGCAGCAGCAAGCCATGAGCTACAGCACAGAGGGGAGGGTCCATCTGTGCTCGGCAGCCAGAAGACTCCTTGAGGGGCCAGTCAGACCCATCACAGGCTGACCCCCACAGGAATGTGAGAATTCCTGTGGGGGTCAGCCTGTGATGGGTCTGCTAGGCACAAGGGTGTGAAGGGTGAACTGGAACCCACAGCCAATTAGAACCATGGACCTTTGTTATTTTGGATGCCTTGGCTAGCTGAGTCCAGAAAACCATGGGCTTCCATGGCTTGAGAGGACTGGCGGGTATCTGAATCAATCCTGTCCATTCCTGCAGGTAAGATGAGAGAAAGTTCCAGTGACTGGAAAGCATGTACATGAACTTTACTTCCTTGGAAGCAACAGGTGAGGATGGGAGAGCCTTGAAGGCAGGGCGTCTTTTAAGTGGTGCACCTTTGAATTCCCACCGCAGAGCAAACTACCTGGCCTATATCATGTGATCAATGAAATAAATGAATCAGCTTTAGGCTATGATGGCCCCAACTCCTTCCCCTGTTCCCAGCTAAACATTGTAACTCATATTAAGAAGAGTTGTCTGGGATTCTTTCTCCACTTGTACGGTTTAAATCTCTGTTCCTTTTAGTGGTGGGGAACACAGTTGTTGAGGCCTTCAACACCTCAATTTCTCAAAAGCCCGATACCCTGTCACAATCTCTGCTGCATAGTTACAGCACAGAAAATATGTTTTGAATAAATAAATGGGTGAATGTCCCTCCAAAATATGGGCTTAACCACCCAGAGTGCTGAGCATGGACATAGCAGCTCAGGCATCCTTGTTACTCAGCTTGCAATGAACTGATCTGCAAGCTCCATAAACCATCTCTGAATATTAAACAAAATAATCTTCGTGAAAGTTCTTCAGGAGAAATATTAGCCACTGCTAAGTAATTTAGTTTTCTTTACAATGGACTCAACAAACTTTAGCTGTAAAGAGCCGGATAGCCTGGGGGCATACGGTCTCCTGTAACTATTCCACCCTGCCCTGGTAACCTGAAAACAGCCGTAGATAATGCACAAACAGAGGGCCGCGGTGGTCTAACAAAACTTTATTGGTGGACACTGAAATTGGAATTTCCTGTAACTTTCATGCCACCAAACGTTACTGTCCTTTTGCTTTATTTTTCAGCCATTTAAAAATGTCAAACCCATTTTTACAATCAGGCTGTACAGAAAGTAGCCCACAGGCCGGCCTTGGCTAATCCTGCTTTGAAAGATGAACTTGAGAGAGCAGAATCAACAGCCATGGCACGAGCTCGTTTGTTTGAGAGGCTGTCTCTTCCCCAAGTTGCACAGTCATGGGACTCTCGTTTCAGGAATGAAATCAGTGATTATTTTATTCAATGACTCAACGCATGGTCTCCGCATCCGTCTCTCTAGACAGTCTGTGTTTTTTGCTCCGGTATCCCCTTCTCTTTCTAAATTCCCAGCGGATGCTTTGCTCCTCGGAGGCACACATCTTGCCAGCCAGAGCCAGCGAAGGAGCACACCTATGACCCACCGCACAGGTGACGAAACCCGAAGCCCCAGAAAATGGCTTCCCTCTTTTAGTTCCAGAGAAAGAGCAAACTTTCTATGTGCTTCTTTTTAAAATGCAACAATGTAAAGGTCACAGAGGAGGAGATGAAACTCGGAGTTGTAATAAGGCAGGAGAAATAAAAAATAATGACAGAAATAAATTGTCATAAGAGGGGATACAGTTATGATTTATTGTGATATTCTACAAATTTGGAGGTGATTAAAAGCCACCTAAAATTCACATTAACAAGTCACATAAAAATGGAATTAAACTAGTGGGCATAATGTGGCAGGGTATAAAGAAAAATCATGACAGAAATAAATTGACAGAAGAATGATACTATTCAAGTTTCAGTCTGTCGTGCCACCCTGACAGGAGCCGAGTATTTTAATTTCAGAGTTGTGGTTGAGTTTTTGGAGTTCATTAAAGGCCCGCATTAAGAATCTCATAAAAGTGAGGAGAAATTAGTGACCATAATGTGGCAGAGGAAATAAAGAAACAATAATGACAGAAATAAATTGACAGAAGAATGATACACTTAATGTTTCACTCTGACACCCTCTATTAATAGGGCCGCTGCAAGCTGGAACAAATGTCATTCATATTTTAGCCAAAGTATACCACTAATTAGGCCAGCTCTCTGCACTGGAATTAGATTTGAGATCTCTCACCTTTAGAGTGGAATCATTTGAATTCTAAAGGAAAGAGCTGGTGACAGAAAAAAAAACTTTCTACTTGGGCTTTTCTAATGAGATAAAATTCCCCCTTCTCTCCATTTCGCAGCTATAATTGCTGATTATGTTGTTACATAGCCGCGCTCTCGGCTCTGTCCTCCCATCACCGTGATCTAGTCTGGCATATCAGGAAGCTTCAAACGCAGACTGCAGTGGCTGGAGTCTAATTTAGCCCTCATTTAGGCCGCAGGTACCACACAAGGTAAACACTGCATTGTTATAATTAATTACCCCTCAGGCCGCGCCAGGCCATCTCTGTTTCAGCTGACCCTTATAATAATAAGGCTTCCGGGCATATTGTATTTCTTTTGACAGATTAATTAGAAATTCAGCCGTGGCGGTACAAAGCAACTCAGTCATGAATATTTAAATGGCCTGACACAAAAAATCATGAAAGGGCTGCTGAACTACATGACGGACAGGGGATATTAGGCAAGTGACTCTAATCAATAATCTCTTGATCTCTTACATATTAATACACTGCCTGCTGTTATTAAGCTCCGTAATAAGGAAGGGGAGAGAAAGTTAGTGTAGCTCTGCTGTAGGCCTGGCAAGGCCCCCAGTGATTACGCTAACTGACTGCGAAAATGCACAGAGGAGCCCGGCCTCAGCCTCTTCAATCTAATCCAATCTTAAGGAATGGCAGCTCTGAGTAGCACCGACTGGATAATTATTGGCGCTGACAAGGTGAGGGCGTTTGCAGGCAAATGAGCTGGGAAGCAACCCTGAGTCCCCAGACCACCCAGGGCCCGGACCGCGCTGCTGCTCCGTGTCGGGCCGGCGGGGCGGCCGGGGGGACCCTGCCCTGCGAGGCCGGGCCGGGGTGGCTGTCGCGGGCCGGGGCTGGTGGCCGCGCCTGCTGTCGGGGCGGCTCTGACACCGCGTCGACCAGATCGGCTCCGGTCCCTCTGCTCGCCCCTTCAGCTCCAAGGACGCCGAGCGAATTAAGTGGCAGAGGCGGCTGAATATCATGTAAATTCATGACGAGCAGCGCGCGTCCTCCCAGCCCAGAGCAAGCCACGTGCGTGCAGCTCCGGAGGCCCCGCCCACGTGGGCCCCACCCCTGTCCCCAGGCTCCAGACCGGCCGCTGACGCCCTGGGGGACCCAGAGCCCAGGGAACCTGGAGCTGGAACAAGCCGCGTGGGCTCTGAGTGGGTGCCAGCTGCCAGGGCAGCTGGGTTCTTTTGGGGCGGACCCTGAACAGTGTGTACCCCAGAGGTCCCTGGGCCGTGATGGGCAGGGATGCCAGGCCCTGTGCCACAGGAAAGTGCAAAGCATTGTCGCAGGCCGCCAGTGCCTCGGGCTGACACTGGAACGGAAACAAAAACAAAATTGCCTGACACAACCTCACTTAGCCCAGGGTCCCCAGCAGGGGCCCCCGCGGACCCGGCCGCAGGGTGCTAGGAGGGACAGTTGCCACCTGAGGTCCTAGGCTGAGGCCAGGCTGTGGTCAGAGCTACTGGACAGCCGGGCTCTTCTCTCTAAAGCTTGAAATACTCTGGAAGCCCCCGGAGAGAATCACTTTTCTTTATGCTGAGGGGAATCTGAATTGGGAGGCTGTTTCCTGTGGAGTCTAATACTCCCTCCCTGACATTTCTGCCTCTCCCACCCAGCCTCGAGGCAGGGCTTGCAGGAGGAGGGTGAGGAAGTTACTCCCCCACCTGGGTTGGGCTACAGAGCACAGGCCCTTCAGGGAGTCTCTCCTTGTTACAGTGGGACACACAAAGCCTCTCCAGTGTCCAAGACGCTTCATGACACAGGCCTGGGGACCCTCTGTGGGGGCTCAGCCTGGAGGTGGGGACTCAGGCTTTTTGCAAAGGCAGTGGGATCTAAAAACAGGGACTGTGCAGACTACACATTCACCTCGAAATGTTCCCTTCAACCAACCAAACTCTGGAGTTTTGGAGGGGGTTTTGGAGCTGAATGACCAGGGCTGAATGGGGGCTGCACTGCTTTGGCCATTCCTGGCTTTGCTGCCCTCATCATGCCACCTGTAGATGGGGACAATATTCCTCCTGTATTCGGTGTCCGAGAGATCCTTTCCTGCGGCCACTCCTGCTGCAGATGGGGACAATAATTTTTAGAGACATCAGACTCGGAGCTGGCCAGAGAGAGGAGGGGGACAAGGTGGAGGAGCTGGGACAAACACCAAGGCAGGGCACATAGAAAGGCACCTGGGAGGTGGCCCGCCACCCACCAAGTGCCCTGGGTGCCCCTCCCAACCTGTGTCCATGCTCTTCCTGCTCCTACGGTCTGAATTGCAGGTCCTCTCCCCTCTTGAAGATGAGGTGTGTCCTCCTTCAGTTCTCTTCCCCCAGTACTCTCTGGGGTCAGGTGCAGGGCTGTAGCTAGGCCTTGTCTAAAGTCTTTCCCACTGTCTGTAAGACCCTCATTCATTCATTCATATTTCTGAGCACATACTATCAAAGGTGCTGGGGAAGAGAATCAAACCATTCTGCTTCTAGGATGGCACTGCCTGCCCAGCAGAGGACCCAACAAAGGATGCCTGGCGAGGGCTGGGAGTGGCAGCAGCAGGGGCCGCCAGGCACTGCCCTGCCCAGAGGCTCAGATGGAGCGTCCCCTGGCATGCTGCCATGTAGGGCCTTGCTCAGTTTGCTGTGTTTTTTTCCTTTGCAGCCATTGCAGAATTATTTACTAACTAGAAAAACGCAACCACCACCAAATGACAGCAAGCCTTAGGATGGAGGATTTGGATGAACCTGATTCCTTTGCTTCCGCCTGAGAGGCCTGGAGCCAGGGTTGAGAGAACCAGCTGAGAAAGGCAGAATCAACCATAAGGAGCAAATGGTGGGATTTTGTTGTTGGACCGGGAGGGAGGAAGCAGAAAGAGAAGAGGCAAGAGTGGAGGTTCAGACCATAGTTTGGGAAGCCTGGGTCTGAGAGACGGGAATAGACGAGAAATATGTTTTAAAGGATATTTTGTTTATCTCATATTCCATTTCCAGTGGTTTCTATCATGGCAATGTCAACTTTTCCACGTATTCCACTTCAGGAAATTCTGACTCTCCTGTGAGTGACTTTAATTTGCTTGCATTATTTTTTGCTTGTTTGTTTTTGTTCTGTTTTGTTTTTGGTGGATATTAAAGAAGATAAATAATTTCCACGTCTATGTCAATATAGCGCAGAACATTTGGGGCAAAAAGCAAACTAATGAAATCCACCAAACGCAAGAATGCCAAGCCATTCAGGGACCAGCAGGCAGCAGAAATTGGCGAACACCTTGGGGACTGGTAATCCCCGTCCTGTGATCGTGGAGAATAAACCCGTGCTGGCCCTGGGCACTTGGGTGTCTTTTTCTGATTGTGGTCTCTTGTACTTGGGCTCTTTTCTATTTCCAGTGGTGTGTGTCCCCAGGTGGCTTCCAGGCTAGTGGGGAGCTCATGCTCTGTAGCTGGGGACTGGTATCATGCAGTGTGGCTCGCGTGGGTTCTGATGGTGGCACCAACTCTAATCTCTCGGAAGACAACCTACAGGGAAGGCCGAGAGAGCTGCCCGAGCCCCAGTGTGGCCACAGCATGATATCTACAGGTGCACAAGCTTTGGCACCACAGTGGACGTCATCTCACCGGGTCCGTTTCCCTATCTACATGGGGATGGAGCATTTACCACCAAAGTTGGCCATCAGCACTAAAGGACACAACCTGTGGACAAACACCCCGAGGTGTGCAGCACGACTGCACACCTTCTGCACAAGCTTCTCTGTGATGGAGATTCCAGCTTATGGCCCACATCATCATCCACACAGGCTCGTCCCTGGTGTGCTCAGGGCTTCCATCGCAGCCACTCCTGGCTCCCTCTGCCCGACTCGGCTGGCTCTTAATTGGCCTCGTGTTTGGCTCTCACCTTCCTCCACTGCGTATCTGGAGCCTCTGGCACAGGCTGGCACCTACTCCCCTTCCCGTGGCCTCTCTGTATCTGCCTCACCCAGCAGGGTGCGGGCGCTCATCTGGGCCTGGGTGGGCACCCCACACGGTGCTTGGCCTGTGCGCAGCTCACTGTGGGCACAGGGATTGCTGAATGCTGTCTAGGAGGAGACACCTGCCTCCTTGTCGGCATCCAGGGACTTGCAGGAACAGCCTTCCTCTGGGCTGGGGCTCAGAAAGGGAGTAGATAATTAAGAATAAAGAAAAACAATCCAAGGGTGACTGCCAGATGAAATACTCGAGTGCAAAACTTGTAAGTCTTGTCCTGCTGATGCTGCTGATAATAATCACAATAGTACCGGTAACGACGGCTGTGATCGTTTCTGCTCTCCTCGTTTGGGTCAGCAGAACGTTCGTGAAAGGCGCAGTCCTGGGAACAGATTCGTTTACCTCCCTCTGTTTATTGCCAAATCATAATGAAGTGCAAGCCAAGAAGCAAATTCATTGCAAATTGTATAAAAGATTTGGGGCCAAAATGAAGCTGTTAAAAACCACATCTGTAAAAATGGTGTAATGATTATGGGTGGGTAAAAATCTGGCAAGAATTATTTTCTTAAATAAGGCGTAAAGGAGAACAGATGTGCTGTAACAGACACATTTTTTTCTTCAGTTTCATGAATTCTGTGAAAAGAAAAAAACAATTGATCTGATTGATCAGGTTATCCTATTTATTACAGTGTGGCCCGGGCGCCAGAAAATCCTTTTGTCTTAATTTCATCCCCTGGAAGAGGAAGGTGGGTCCAGGGAACTGGGTGAAAGTGCTTCACGGCAAAGCTGGTTCTGCCAGGGAGAGAAAGGAGAGTCCGCCTGGGAATGGAGAAGGCTTGGAGGCAGCTGAAGGTCTGCAGAAGATTCAATGGTGCGAGGGAGGTGACAATGAAATCTAAGTAGAAAACCACAAACTCAGAGGAACACCAGTATTTCAGGGTCATGATGGAATGAGAAAAATGGCCAAAGACAAAGAGGAGCAGTTAAAGTCTGGAAATAATTACATCGAGTGAAGACAACTGAATTCCATATTACCTTGGTCAATGTCTGCAAAGGCACTTGGGGGAGGTCTTTGGGTTGGATTTACTTTTTGGAGCTTAGCAACATAAATTTGTTGTCACTGTACCATTAAACACAGTGGACACATGTTGGCGAGAAGGGCCCAGCAGAGGCATGGAACTTCTTAGGGGACAGCCTATGAAATAATCGTCTAAATGAGCCCACTGTGCGATTTTAATATCCCACGACAACACTCAATTGTCAGATTCAGCTAGAGTGTCCAGGATGCTACTAAAATTAAGCCAGAAATTCCTAGATTTATTCTCGTTCTTTTTTCCCTCTTCAGTTAGGAACAGGAAATGCCAGTAAGCGGTGAGAATCTAGTAAGAAATAAGAAACTGAGGAGAAAAAAGGATGGCTTCACATTTTATGAGATTTCTGCCCTTAAATCTATAACGAATGTCTTTTACCTACCCTCGATAAAGAGGCAATGTGGGATTTTAATTGGACTTTTGGCTTTTCTTCATTTGATTTAAACCAAGGTAGAATTTCAAACAATAACACTGGAACACCTGGTTAACACGTTCGATGATATGTACAGTTGTAAATTGTGGCTTTAATAGGTGCTCACTGGGGGACTTAAAAGGGTCTCATTGTTCTGTTTGGCAGATATTAAAAAAAAAATCAGGGACTCCTTGGGATTTAAGAGCCACACACATGATTCCAATGCGACTTAGCTCATGAAATTTAATCACTGGACCCCACTTATGGCAGTTTCTACAGGGGAGAGCCATGGTCCCATGATGGGCTTTTCCAGTTCTCCAAAGTTATTGTCCAGCTTTGAGTCTAGAGAAATCCATGAATTTCACATTCCTAAGAAAACAGGGAAGATTTTTTACATCTAAGCATGAAGATAAGGCTCTGCTGATGTATTTGTGTGGGGGTTCATAGACGCTTCTGTAGGTGTCCCCTCCATTGTGTACTGATGTGAATTTTAAAGAGAAAGGGTATACTTGCTTTGGCTGAGCAGTTCTCTTCTTTCTTTGAAAAACAAGTTTCCCCCACGCGCAGGCTCCAGCCTCTTTGGGGCTGCTAGCCAGTTTTCTTTTCCACCAGCTCTTTTCCTCATCAGCAGGGGGTGGCGCTGCCTGGAAGCCTGAGTGAGGTTACCCCATATTTTAAAGTGACAGTTTTCAAAATGCCCGGGTGACTTTTGCCCTTCCCTTCCAGCTGTGGCCCCCACCCTGCCGCTGCCTCCAGACCCAACCCTCAGAGGGCACGTGTGTAAAACAAAGACTTCGGGCTCATTGCTTCCCTCTGATTGGAGCCAGGGATGAAGGGAAACTGCTCACAGAGATGCCCCTTGCAAGGATCGCTCTCCACTGCCTCTTCCCCCCAGCTCCAGCCCCCCCACGGGACCCCTGTGCTGGCCCAGCCTGGGAGGCCAGACCACCTTGAACTGCTCCTGGGCAGGACCCCTGATGCCTGTAGCCCAGGAGGAAACCTTAGTGAGAGATGGCTAAAAAGATGGGCATGGACTGCAGAGAGGGCAGGAATGAGGAGGTGACCTCTTTCAGACTCATTATTTTAGGTCAAGCCAATTAAAGCCCAGGGAATGCAGGGATGGCCTTGAGGGGAAACGCAGGGATGGTCTTCCGGCAGAACGCAGGGATGGCTTCTGGGGCGGGGCTGGGGAGCAACCTCGTGCATTCTTCTCCCTCCCGGTCTTATGTGCTGGGCCTCACTACCTGGGGAGAGAGGCTGCACCCTGCTCCCCAGTCCCTGGCGTCCTACAGGCTGCAGGCAGTGAGGTCCAGGGATGAGTTCTGACTTCCTGACACTTCTTCTGGAACCTTCTCGGGACGCTCCTGTGTCTCCTAAAGAAAGACTTGAGTCAAAAGGGAAGAGTGCCCTACTAGGCAGGGAAGATTCTGATGCCAGCGCCTCCCTGACCACGAAGGGACTGACGAAGAGGCCACTGAGTCTTCCCCACTACAGCTGACTGCCCTCAGTTTCTCCCCCAACCCCCAGTCCCGGGACTCACACCCAGCGGGTCTGCATTCCTCACACACAGTGGGCCCCGTTCCTCCCACATAGTAGGTGCCGGTTGCTTCCTGGGCCACAGTGCCCAGTGGTTGCCGAGTGACTCTCTTGGAGCGCTCTGCCCTGCTCCCTGTCGGGCCTGCGTCCGTCATGTTTTTCTGGGCGAGCTTATAGGGAAGGCCACCAGCTCCTGTCCCATCCCGCTGAGACAAGAAGTGCGGTGTCCAGGAGCAAGCAGTCCGACGAGAAGGGCAGCTCGCTCTGTGAGAGGTATTGTCGGGGTGAAGCTGCTCACAGAAGCCCTCATTGCTGCTGGACTGACCGCCAAAATCGATGTGACTTCCATAGTCCCAGCAGGGAAGGCCCCTGCACACCTGCACGGCCTCCGCTTGCAATTCCTTACCAGTTCCCGGGACGGCATCTCCACTGCCCAGTGTCCTCTTCCTGGATGCCGTGTTGGGGGGGACACAGAAGCTCGCCGAGGTCTCGGACCTGCCTGGGCCAAGCCAAAGACCGCCCTCCTGGGCCATTATCGGCTCTGCAGAATTTCAAACATTAAAAAATATGTATTGTGTGGTTTAGATGTTGAAATTCTTACTGTTCATTTTGTGTCTTAGATTTTGCTATGAGGAGCTAAAGCTTTAATGGTGATGTCAGATGGAGAATATGTTTCCTTTTGCTTAAAAGTAGGCACAGCTTAAAGAAATGCCTTGAAAACATCAGCACCTAATGCCACAGTCCCACCTTTTCCAAGTTGGGAGGTCTCAGATAGTTTATTTGTTCCAGCTGAGCCTTAATTTCCCACCTAAAAATAGGATAATAATGGTATTTTTCACAAGGTTGGGTGAGGATTCTGCCTGATGTATCCAGAAAGGAGCCTAGCACAGTGATTTCCTGTCCCAAGAGGTCAAAGAAGCCTGGATTGATGGCTTTCCCTGCCCTGGGGCTTAGCTGGCAGGCTAGCAAATCGACGGCAAGGCAGCTGCAGCTACGGGAAGGATGCCCCTTCTCTTCTTCGGGAAGATGAACTTTCCAGAGTCATTATGACTTAGATTTACCCTCTGAGTATCTTTGAGGGTCTAGGGCTTCTAACTGGTCACGCATTTGCAGGTTCACTCCCTGCAAGCCCCAGATCCTAGATGACATTGGCTACAATAAGCCACGCTCTTGGCTATAGGGTTTCCCTAACCCAAGCCTCATTGTTTTTTTTCCATGAAGTTGAGCATCTGATTGCTTGGGGACAGTCCATCTGTGAGAATTCCTGATGGACATTCTCAGTTTCTACCCAGCTGTTGGATGTGATGTTGATATTGGTCCGGCCGCTGGTCCCAGAGGCCCAGGCTCAGGGGCTGTCATCAGCAGAAGGTTTGTGAGTCAACAAGAGTCATGGGACACTTGCGGACACTTGTGGAAAGGAGGGAGCAGCTGGAGCCAAGGCATGTGGAGCCTCACACAGGGAGCATTTAGGAGAACAACCGCAAGCCCAGCTGGGATGAGCCGCAGAGTCAGGAGGCTCCATGATGGAGGGCGTCAGGCAGGAAGTGGGGTCACATGATAGGGCGGGAAGGGGTCTCAGCCACTGAGACCTTATCTGGCAGGCAAGAGCAAGCCCATGGAGGCTTAACAGGGAGGAGGGCTGCAGTGAAGTCTGTGGCTATAAAGAGCGAGGAGGCTTCTCTTACAAGATGCTCACCTGGTTCCTACTGCTCTTGGCTGGGCCTGAAGGACACAGACTGTGAATGGGTTGGCAGGTGGCCAGCTGCCCTTGAAGGAAACCAAGGGCCTGCCATGGGATATTCAGTCCAGGCCAGAGCAAAGCAGTGCAGGAGGTCCACTGGCCCTGTCTGTTTCCTTACAAAGAAGAGGATTTGTGCTTTCCTGTGAAGGTCAGCTAGCAAAGCAACCCTCATCCTGTCTCAGGAGAGGAACAGCTCTAGCCCCATTGCTCTAAGGGCAGGATGGGTATCTTCTTGGAGTGAGATGCCCCAATTCTGGGGGTTTCACTCAAAAGTCCTTGGGGCCCACCTGAAGCAAATGGAGGGAAAACCACCTTTCAGCCCCAGAAAGATAAAGAATCTAAGAAGGTTCCAGTTAGACCCATTCATGCATTTTGACCAGAACAAATCTTATGTACCATGCAGGCACCGAAGGCTTTTCCACGGCCCACACTGACAGCCAAAGGCATTCAGAGGCCCCTGAGAATCTGTGTGTAGGTGTATGTGTACTCTGTGTGTGTGTGTGTGCACATACGCACATGTGTGCATACATGTAAGCATATGTGTACACATGTCTGTTTGTACATACATGAACATTCACTTGTAAACGTAGGATTGTGTGGGTTCATCTTCATCTATTGTGTATATGTGTGCTTATATGTTGTGTTGTATGTGTATGTGTGTGTGCATGCCTGTGTGTGTTTATTTTTCAGGTTTCACGGTTACGACCGTGGAAGTTTCTATGCTCAGGTTCAGACAGGACAAACAGTGACAGAGAAATAACAAAATACAGCTCAGAATGGTTTATGTCGTGTTGTTTTCATTCTTGCCTTCTTCTGTTGCACTGGGGGACGTTTACTGAGGGGCTGCAGCATCTCATTCAGGTCCCCTAACTGCCCGCTGGCCCTCAAATGGCTGCAGGTATCACCAGCTGAACTGCTTCCTCCAGCCTCCTCCCCCGACACAGGCTTCCGTGTCCTCCCGCCCCACCCCTGCGCGTGGCTCAGGCTACACAGCTCTGGGTGCTGTCCTTGCAGCTCTCCATCCCATGCATGTCCCAGATCTGGCCCTGACGTTACCTCCCGCTGCCATGAACCCAGCTCAAGTCGCTGCCACCTTCTTCCAACTCCACCATCACTGAGAGTCACTAAAAGCCTTCCAGTGCGTCTCTGCTGTGTCTCCTCCCAGTTTTCCCACTCTCCACCCCTCAGCTGGTGCTCCGGCACTGATGGTTTTCTGCTCATGAAGCTCCTCGCTCCTGAGTCTCCGGAGGCGCTCATGGCTCTCAGAGTTCAAGTGGCCCGTCACACCCTGGGGCTCATTCCTGCCTCACCCTTCTGGCCTCGCCTGCAAGACGGGGTCACCTCTGCAGCAGCTCATCACCCTTGAGTTTCTCTGGGCCCAGAATGCCTTTCTGATGCCTTTTCCAGGCTGTTTTCCTCAACTCTGGGCAGAGACGTCCTCCCCGGAAACCCAGGCATCCTGGGCCGGTCCCTAAATGATCCCTTCCTCCACAACACTCATGGATGCCAGACACGGCGGCGTTTGTCTGTCTGCTGTTGCATCCACCAGTACAGTTCCATGAGGGCAGGGCATGCAGAGGGCAAGGCATGGTCATGTTCCTTTGCAGAGGATAAGGCAGCACCTGGCACAGTTCAGGGAGCCAGGGGACAGTCAGTGAATGGACACGTGAGGGCGCGAGACCTCCCGGAAGGAAGGCAGTATTAGCTCATGTATGGAAAAGGTCACTGAGGCTTGTGGGGTTCAGTGTCCTGCCTGTGGCCATGCAGCTTCCATGTGGCAGAGCCTGGTCATCGTCCGTTCCTCTACAAATCCAGAGGTCTACGTGACACTGCAATGCCCCATGTGGGCACAGGTTGTTCTTCCTGCTGGTGGTATTCAACTCACAGGACAGGAAGCCCCTTGACTTCAGAAGCTGTGCAAGTTATTCCTTCCAGCAGGGACTCCTTGTCCGGCAGGGCCTCCAGGCCGCCCCAGCTGCGCCCCAATCTTTCTGAATTGTCATATGCTTATTTCAAACCAAGTTGTCAATCTGCGTAAGACCAAGAATCATGCCACTTTCTGCGCAATTCAGCAATGGCTTCTGTCTCTATCAACCCTACAGCTATTTCCATGCAAACATTTCGGAAAAAAGCACTTCACTTCACCTGCCTTGTTTTGATGCTCTGTTTTCCCTTGTAGCAAAAGAGTTACTTTGAGGCCTGCAAGGAAAATCTGAATTTCCCCAACACCGCAAAACTGGGCAGTTGAAAGAGGATGGCCCCGAGGTGTTATTCTTGGTGCAGCTGCTCTGGAGCTGAGCGAAGTGCCTTTGCCGGATCCCCTTCAAGGCAGTTAATGAATTACAACCGCATCATTACCTCTACATGTTGGTTTTAAACACATATCTATTCTTCTCTGGCTCAACCGTTCCACTCTGGAGTGAACCCGGGGCTGCTGAGCAGTTCCCTTTCTCCTCGGATTCCTTTCCGTCCCCTTCCTCGTCTTCTCCTTCTTCCTCTTCCCCGTTCCTTCTTCTTCGGCTCCTCTTTTTTCACTCTGTCCTCTTTCTCCTCCTTCTTCTATTTCTCTCTCTCTCTTTCTACTCTTTTTTTCTCTCTCTTTCTACGATTTTTCTCTCTTTTGAATCCTTCATTTTAATGAGGCTACACCTTCTCCCCTGGGACAGGGTAACTACTCTGAAAATCCTAACGGGCACAAAGAATTCTTTAGTGTTAGAATCTGGCAGAGATTTCAATAAAAGCTTGGGTACTGCCTCGCCAATTTCCTTTTCTTTTTTTTTGTTTTCCGACTCCTCCTAGGTAGGCAGGGGTTGAAGGGAAGAAGCTATGATATCCTCGTGTGCCCATCTTCCTCTCTGTCCTCATTCTGGGCTTTCTATTCCGTGGGTGCAAAAGGAAGCAGGATGCGCCTGAATTACTGTACAGGACAAGGGAATTTAGTTAAGAATATACACATTAGAATTTCAGTGGGATTGCCTATTTAATGTTACTTTATTAAGCCTTCTATCAAACCCTTTTTTATGTATATCAGTTGATATACAATTAATCTGTTCTCTTGTGAGAAAAAAAAAGCACCTGAGGTGAATGAAAAGTGTCAGATGAGGATAATTATAAGCAGCTGTTCACTTGGAGCACCTCTGGCCTACATGGGGATGCTGTGAGCTACCATTCCTCGCAACAGCCCACCTCATTAGACTTGACCTTCCCAGCTGGGGATTTCATTGGTGTTTTTTTAATGGGTTTGTATACGGCAAATCACAACACCTTATGAAGATGGAGTCTTTGTAGCTATAACAAAAGGGAGCATGCAAGTTTACAAAAAAGCCACAGCTCCCGCCGACTGGCAGGGTACCAGCCATAATGCAGGTAAATTTTCAGCCACTGGCTGGGGCAAGGCATACCACCCCGACGCCTTAGCTGAGATAAATGCGTTTCCCTGGCTTTGAAGCGCCTCTGGTCCGCGCAGCCACCAGCAGTACAAAAGTAATTGCGAGTCCTGATTGCGCTTTGGAGCCTGATGACAGCCCACTTAAAGCCAGATCTCCAAACCCACAGAAGCCCCGATTTCCAGCAACAGCACGTCTCCATGCATGGTGTCTTTCCGGAGACAGCCCAGGACAAGCTGGCGGCGATCGCAGATCAGACACCAGCAGAGGCATAGATGATAGATACAGAGGTGGGGGGAAGTCTTCGCAAAAACATCTCAGGTTTTCTTTTTTCCTTTCCATTTATGTTTGTAATAAACTCACTCTCATACAATTAGCCTCAATTGTTTTTATATCTTCGGAGGCAATAATACAGGCAGCCTGGGGAATACAGTAGTAATCCGTATACCTGTGTTCATTTACCCAAATCACTATGGTTACAGCCAGGGCAAACTGTTTACGGTGAGAATCCGAGAGCCTCTTTCCAGCTACTAATGACCTTTCTGTTCCTCCAATAACATCAACAAAACAGGGAGGCTGCCCATGCCATTAAAGCCAATTGCCTCTCCAGTTACTGAGGGACTTGAGCATTTCCTCATTTATTTTCTCTCATCTGATGTAACTCACATGCCACTTTCTTGTCTTTAAAGAAGGGGAAAAACTGTGGATTATTGATTTGCCTCTGAACAGAAGACCAACCTAAAAGCCCCGATGAATTGTCACTCATTATTGAAATTACTGAACACTAATTAAACTGGCAGCTCAAATCCCAGCAGGCCACACTCATCTGAAGCTGAAATTCAGACACTTGGGCAGTGGAAGAGAGAGCGTGCAAGCAACCACGGGGATTGTAATAAGCTTTGCATTAATTTTTGCTTCTTAAAGGTACACAGCCCTGTTTGCGGCGGCCCAGCCGGCCATGGCACACGCAAGGGGAAACAGGCAAGGCCCCTGTCTGGTTCTTTGTAGGAATCAGCGGTTCAGATCCCTTGTACAATTTCTCAGTGAGACTCAGCCCTGTGCCCCCAGTGAAATCACAGTGCAGGCTGAGATGCCTGCCATGAGAGAGGCAGGAGTAGCTGGCTGACAGGAGGAAGGCTGGCCCTTCGGATGGCTGCTCAAGGGGAAACTGAGGCAGGCTGGCTGGAGATTGGCCACGCAGGCTTCCCTGGAAATGACCCAGGCCAAACGGCCTTTCCAATTCATCAAGTCTGATTTACTTTCTAAAATATGCCTTGGCCTATTTTCATGGCTGCACAAACTCCACATAAATTATGCATGATTATGGTTAATCCACCTCCTTTGGCTCTGCCTAAGCAGTAGCCCCTCATTTGCTCAGCTCCAAAGGGGGTTGGTGAAGGGGAAGGGACTGGTCCAAGGCTGGAGTTGAGAGTGATCAACTCCAAAAAAGCAGAGCAAACCCGGCCTTGAAAAGGCCTCCGTCCCGAGTCAAGGCATGTATGGGGACAAGATGGCGGACCGTGATCTCTTGGCCAGGCACCTTTGGACAAGGCTTCCTTGTCTGGCTATCACTTTCTTTTTAAAGAGGTGTTTTTAAAAGCAGAGATTTACAAAGTTTAAAGTAGCTTCTTCTGTAAAGGTCCAAACTGGAAACAACCCAACTGTTCGTTGACAGGTGACAGGATAAGCAAATGGTGGTACATCCATGCAAGGGAATACTACTCAGCAGTGAAAAGGAATGGGCCATTGACACACACAGAGAGCCGCTGTTCTCTTTTAAAATGGGGTGTTTGGAACCATCACTTACACTGTCCTACTCAGACTGCTTTCCTCCAACCTCAGGAAAGAATGCACATTTTTAAAAAAGGCTAAGATGGACCAGCCTGGCCAATATGGTGAAACCCCTAGAAATACAAAAATTAGCAAAGCATGGTGGCGCATGCCTGTAGTCCAAGCTATTTGGGAGGATGAGACAGGAGAATCAATCACTTGAACGGTTGCCGTGAGCCAAGATTGTGCCATTTCAGCCTGGGTGACAAAGCAAGACTCTGTCTCAAAAAAAAAAAAAAAAAAAGTCTAAGAGGATGGAGATGGAAAGGAAGAAGGAGTGTTGGAGTGAGCTTGTTGAGAGAGGTCCCCGGGGCGGGGAGTGTACACAGGTCCTGGAGGGTCCTTGACAGGCTGTGTCACGTGGAGGAGACACCACAAGCCATGCACCATGTTAAAACTGTGTCCTGCTTTGGAAGTTTTAAACTGTTAGGCTTCCTGAGTCTTTGTCAAAAGCTGACTCAAATTTCACTCCCTGTTGCTCTCATAGCAGAGTTGAGGCATGGAATTCACAGGAGTTGATAGCCATGCTGAGGATGCAGCTCAGCCTTGTGGCTGACCCTCAGCCCAGGAGCTCCAGACGGGCATTTCCTGTTTCCAGGAGGAGCAGTACTCACGGGGACTGGCCGCAGGCATCCTGGTGCTTCCCTTTCTCAGATGGCAACAAACAATGCAATGGCAAAGCTCTGCAGACCCCAGAAGGAACTCTGCTCCCTGCTGTGGAAAAAGGCTATGGTAAGCCGGGATGTTGTGCCTTTGAGAGCCAGCTCCTGGACTGCACAGACGTCAGGACGTGGGAGACTCGGCTATTCCGAGAGACTGGGCACAAGAGTGTGGGGACTTCAGGCCTGGGCCCTGGAGGGCCACAGCTGTCGACTGTGGGGACTTTACTTAAACTCTTCTTCCTCGGCATCCTCATCTCTACATTTCTGGCAATAATCTTACCCTAAGGGGTAAATGAAACCAACCATCCAAAACTGATAGCAAGGTGCCTGGCACATGGTAAATGCTTAATAAAACTTGTGGTTCCCTGAACCTCAGCCCTGGGACTTTTGTCTGCTGCTAGGAAGGCTTGTGCCAATTACACACACCTTCTGCTCAGCAACTTGGCGGTGCCCATTCTATGCTGCCCATCCAGGATAGTGGTGTTCCTTCAGTTCTGTGTAGGCCACACATGCTTCCCACCGTGAGCCATGGGGTACTTGGTCTTCCTCTATCTTCTCAGCCTCCTTCCACACATTTAGTTACTTAGCTGTTTTTTCATCTATCTTATCGGGGGGCATGATAGCAAATACGACATGTCTTTCTTTTTGAGGCATCCCAGCTTTGTTGCTTCCATTAGTTTTTAGTGTTTACCCAATGAAAATTCTCATTCATTCATTCTCCCTCTGATCCCATCACTTGAGGTAGCTTACAAAATTACATCCTCAGGATAGAGGTGATGACAGGCCATGTTTACTGAGCCTCACCAGTGCCCCGTATGCCTTCCTAAACTGAATGGTATGCACACACACACACTCATATGTCCAGATACGTACACACGTGCACACACACAGGCAGCATGCACATGCAGACACATGCTCAAACACACACATACACACACAACTCAGTTAATCCTAACACACAGGCGCTATTAATTATTGTAATTTTACAGACATGAGCCACGAAGAAGTAAAGTCCCTTGCTCAAGGTCACACAATCAGTAATCAGGGGAGCAAAACAAACAAGTTAAAGACATTAGATCAAAGGGGAAATGAAGTTAGAACAGCAAAACGGCCAAGTGAACGCAGGGCCACTGGATGCTCTTATGTCATTCATAGCCACTACAGCTAGCTCTAAATAATGACCTGATTTTCCTAGAGCCAAAACAATGAGGAGAATATGGTCAGTTCCAAGATTCATCTTGATCACGAACTACAAGGACACTATTTACTTGGGAGTGGGGTAGGTTTTGGTATAAGGAATGCTGGAAGCCCCACATCCATACTGACATTAGCGTTCACAGTGATGCCCTAACAAGGCAGTTTGGACTTATGGGTATCTCAAAGCTAAAGAATGAGTGAAGCAGAGATAATACTTAATTATACTCCATGTCATTTCTCTTTTTAAAAGAATAATTGTATCTTTCAAGTCAGATACTTTATCTTCACACCAACGATTATTTCCAGGTTGCTGTAGTATTTTATATGCATCTTCCACAAAGGGTACCTCAAAGTGTGTCACGTTCCTGCTTGTTCACTCAATCTGCGGGTATTTTGTTCTATTTTTTCTTTACTGGGTGAAGAGTAATACTTTTATTTCTAAAAATTTAATGCTAAACCTTAAAGTTTCAGCTTACCTATTTTAGGAAATACGACATTTGAAGAGCAAGAACTTTAGCACACTGATTCCATCCCAAACCTTCTCCCAGCTCCTACATTATTGCCTGGAAGTTTATTACAGGCTTATTGATATACACTGTCTTAGCATAGGCTGCCATCACAAGATACCATGATCTGGGAGGCATAAACACCACACATTTCTTTTCTCAAGGCTCTGGAGGCTGGGAGTCCCAGGTCAAGGTCTTGGAGGGTCAGTTTCTGGTGAGGGTCTCTTCCTGGCTTACAGGAGGCCACCACCCACCTCACCACCTCACGGTGATGTCCTCACAGACTTTTTCTCAGTGTGTGACATGAAGGGTGAGAGAGGGCGTGAGAGCAAGCTCTCTGGTGTCCCCTTGTAAGGACAGTGGTCCTATGGGTCCATGCCTGTGACCTCATTTAAGCTTCATTTCTTCTTTAGCCATTTTGCCACCAAATATGGTCACTCTAGAGGCTAGGGCTTCAACACATACATTTTAGGGAAGAAAATGTTTAATCCAAAATATAGGCCAGGAAGTTAATATTTTTATTATTGTTTCATTATCGGTCTTTTTAAATGTCTACTTAAAAAATTTTTCCAAAATATAGTATTTACGTGTTAATTAATTTTTTTGTATTCATCATTTATTCCTGAATTTCGGTACTTACATTTTTTCTTCCTCTTTACAGTGCATTCCCTAAGCAATTTTTAGCAGGGATCAGACTTTGGGATTCCCTTTCTTTCTGAAAATGTCAGCATTCAACTGCATTCTCTCATAGCAACTTGAATGGATGTCGATTTTCAAGCTCACAGTAAGTTGTCTTCAGCGTCTTGAAGCTGCCATTTCGTTGTGTCCTGGTCTCTGTTGAAGCCAATGAGAAGTCTGCATGTACCTGGCTGTGGTTATTCTGTAGCCCATCTTTGCTTTCCCTGCAACCACCTCTGGATCTTCCTCTTTATCCTTGGGGCTCTGCAGTTACATGGTGACATGTCTAGGTGTGGGCTCCTTTTTACTGATTCTATAGGCATTTGATTGAATTTTTATATTTAACTCATTCAGTGCTTTGGTTCTAGAAAATTCTTAATTATCGTCAGTTTGAACGTTGCCTCGCCAACATGTTATCTGTCTTCTCTCTCTGAGCCTCACGGAGGCTGTGCGCTGCAACCTCTCAATTCTCTTCCCCCCTCCTCTCCTGCTTTCATATCTTTTTGTCTCAGACTTTCTCTGCTGCAGTTCATGTCACTTCTCAGATCTTTTAGCTAATGAGCTGTTTTTCATAAGTGATTCACGAACTATTTAGTCATCTATTGAGTTTTTTATAACTATATAATTTTCACAATTTCTAGTTGGTTTCATTTTTGTAACTATGTTTTCTTGTTGTATAAGCACCTCACCTTCTCTTGTTACTGTTTCATACATAACTAGTCTATCTCTTATCTTGTGGGGGCTTTAATGGCTGAGTTGCTTCAAGATCCTTTTCAGTTAGCTCTATGGTCTCTTGTTTGTTGAGTGTTGATTCATTCACAACTCTGGACTTACACTTGTGTGATTATGATTGACAAGTCGTCTTCCATGAGATGCTTTACCTTTGAACCCTGAGTCATGGCGGCATCCCTGTGTGATGAGTTGGGGGCCTCTTTTTCCCACCTCCTGCCCTCTTGTGCCATGTGCTTATTGCAGCCATTGCTGACACACTTGGCTGTGGCAGGTGTACCTGACAGCCCCGTCCTCAGTGGCTGCGGCACCTCTGACTTTCTGCTGCCACCACAGGGGGCACCTGCAGAATCTCTCCCTCCACTGTCCAACACCAGTGCCAACCAGGAAGTGTGAAGGAATTGGCACGCCAGGGAACACATCCTGATTGACCCAGGATGGGATCTGGTAGATAAATATTGCCTTCTTTTTTTTACCACCGCACATTCTAAGGCCCATTCTACGTGGCCCCCCAGTAGGATTTGACTTTTTGTCATCCCTGGATGAAGAGTTTTGACTTTTTTTTTTTTTTTTTTTTGCTGGACATGAGAGAGGAAACTGGCCTCAATGGAAGGAAAGTAGAGACAAAATGTCTGTGGTTTATTGGCAGGGGCCCCTGGAAAGCCACCCAATTTCTGAGCCTTTTCTCTAAATTGGAAATTGCCAAAATGTCTACCTCCCGAGGAGCTTGGGAACCAAGAGTAATGGGTATGTAGAAGGAATTTGTAAACTATGAAGTCTAAACTCAGTGTCATGAGTAGCTGATGATGGAGGGGAAATCAGAACCACAATTCCTTGCCCACTTAAAAAAGGCTGGAAGAGTTTTCTGCCGCTTGGAAGCTGCTTTTCCAATAAACTGTTCTCAGCGCCTGTGAGTGGATCAGGTCCCCGGTCTCCAGGACTGAGCTCCTGTTGCTCACAGTAGGGGCAGCACAATGACACATTCTGGGATTGGCTTCCAGCTGGCTAGCCTGAGCGCTGCAGCGGCTTCCTGACCTTCCCTAGCAGAGCACCTGGAAGGAGGCGGGGTAAGGGCTGTGGCCATGTGTAGCTGCCTTTTCCTATTCAGACGTCCCTCAGCTCTGAGTCTGGAAGTTGTCCGCGTGTCCTGAAATCCTGGCCTTCTGTTCTGGTCTGGTCTAAATCACAAGGTGGGGAAAATCTGACCCACTCACAGCCTCTCAGAACAGTTTATTAGGAAGGCAGCTTCCAAGAGGCAGAAAACCTTTCTAGCCTCCATTGTGGTTCTGATTTGCCCTTGATTTTCCACTATTAATGACACTCAGATTAGACTTTATTTATGGTTTTTTTTTTTTTTTTTTTTTGAGACGGAGTTTCGCTCTTGTTGCCCAGGCTGGAGTGCAATGGCACGATCTCAGCTCACCGCAACCTCCGCCTCCTGGGTTCAGGCA